>NC_057851.1:179473436-179797603 GCF_015237465.2 Chelonia mydas
CTGCTGCAAGAAGCAGTCATTTAAGGTTAAAAAACTTTATCTCTGTATCCCGTCTTGAGGTGGTATGTACCCAGTCAGTATGAGGATAGTTGAAATCCTGTGTTATTATTGATTTTTTTTATCTTTATAGCCTAGCATTTCACAGTCACTTTCATCATCTTGGTCAGCAGTATATTCCTACTGCTATATTGTTATTATTCAAGCATGGAATTACTATCCATACAAATTGTATGGTACAGTTTGGTTCATTTAAGATTTTTACTTCATTTGACTCTACGCTTTCTTTCACAGATGGTGCCATCCCCTCCCCGCCCCCAACATGACCTGTTCTGTCCTTCCGATACGTTTTGTACTCTTGTATTATTGTGTCCCATTCATTATCCTCATTCCACCAAGTTTCTGTGACGCCTATTATATGAATATCCTCATTTAATATGGGGCACTCAAGTTCACCCATCTTATTATTTAGATTTCTAGCATTTGTATATAAGCACTTAAAAAAATTGTCACTTTTTAGCTGTCTGCCATTATGTGATATAAATGAATGGGAATCTTTTTCATTTGACTGTTTCAAATCAGATCCTACTCGTATTTTATCATCTTCCATCATCTCCTCCTTACTAGGACATAGAGAATCTTGATTAATAAATTTTCCCCTAAGGGATATCTCTGTCCGAACCACATGCTCTTCCGCACCTATCGGCTTTCCCCCAACCCTTAGTTTAAAAACTACTCTACAACCTTCTTAATTCTAAGTGCCAGCAATCTGATTCCATTTTGGTTTAGGTGGAGCCCATCCTTCCTGTATAGGCTCCCCCTTTCCCAAAGGTTTCCCCAGTTCCTAATAAATCTAAACCGCTCGTCCCTACACCATCGTCTCATCCACACACTGAGCCCTGCAGTTCTGCCTGTCTAATTGGCCCTGTGCGTGGAACTGGAAGCATTTCAAATAATGCTACCATGGAGGTCCTGGACTTCTACCTCTTACCTAGCAGCCTAAATATGGCCTCCAGGAAATCTTTCCTATACTTCCCTATGTCATTGGTACCTACATGTGCCATGACCACCAGCTCTTCCCCAGCACTACATAAGTCTGTCTAGATGTCTCGAGAGATCTGCAATCTTAGCACCTGCCAGGCAAGTCACCATGCGGTTCTCCCAGTCATCACAAACCCAGCTGTTTCTAATGATCTAATCGCCCATTACTATTACCTGTCTCTTCCTAACAATGGGAGTTTCCTTCGGTGGAGAGGTATCCTCAGTGCGAGAGGATATCATGGCATCATCTGAAAGGAGGGTCCCAACTATGGGATTGTTTCCCTCTGCTCCGGTTTGATGTTCTCCTTCCCTGAGACTTTCATCTGCCTCAACAGCACAGAAGCTGTTGTATCCTCCAAGTTAGCACCAAATTTAGCATAAAGGCTATATTTAGTTGCAAATCACCAAGTTTCAATGGGCATCAGCTAAAGAGAATCAACCTTTCCTTAGAAAAATAATAAAAAGTACAACTGGAAAACATTTTAAAATCAATTGTTTAAATCAAGGTTTCCAGGTAATTTAAATCATAATTAAGATCAGTTATTTAAATTGCTTTGATTTAAATCAGTCCACCAAGCTTGAAATTGACATACATTACATATTTCTTGTGCATTTTCTTTACTTTGCAGGCCGCTCCCCCTTTACGTTTTTAGATATCTATACTACAGAAGCAGCACAGCAACTTCAAAAAGTGTTCTAAATGATTTAACTGTTGATACAACTGACTGGTGTCTGGTCTGAATTAGATTGATGCCACATATTACTATGGACCGATGGGTTCCAGGGTGAGCACCTGAAGGCACTCCTGCCATAATCCTTGTAAATCTATTCTGAAATCAACATAGCATAAAGGCTACAAAAGGCAAAAACCTTAAACAAGCAAGAGGCTGGCATTACAGCTGAGGGTTGTGATTACGTTGGCACTACCTGTCTCAACATAGATCTTATGTGGTTAGTGTAGAAACTGTGACTGAACACCTTGAAACTCCAGTTACATTTGATGCTCTCATGTTGACAGACTGCTTCAAAACATCAGTTTCTTTGTGGCCTCAGTACACCACCCTATTCATGTTTGACACCAGCTCAGGAGACAGGGACTCATCTCTCCCTAAGCACAGGTTTACCTCATGAGGAGCGTATTTAACTCTGAAGACATTCCACTCTGTTCTCAGAGACTGGAAAACCTATGGAGACTCTAGTCACAGTAGCATTCATACTGCCTCAGTCACCTTGAGTCCTCTAGAAGATAGAGCATACTCTATAGGTTCTTATTTTCTTTCCACCACTTTATGTTGGCTTATCAGATACATGCACCTAGTATCAAACTAGCTGAAGTTCAGTTGATGCCAGACTTTGTAGGAGCTCTTGGCATTATGAGTGTACAAAGTGTATTGGAATTGAGAGTTGTGACTTGATCAATCCATGACACACTTGGCTCTGGTGCCTACACAGACATATGCCACCAGTGCAACTGGAATCATTTCCTGCTCCAGTGGCACTATTCTCTTTCAGCATGGGCAGCTGTACAACATTCTGCATCTCCTGTCCAAGAAGAAAGAAACAGGTGAACATGCAAGACTGTTATCTTGACACAGATACCAAATATCTATCAGTTGGCCAAAGGAGGAAGAAAACCAAATTTTCAGCTTTTTCAGCATATGAAGAATTTTTTTCCCAAACTTTTCATTGCCTTTCCTAAAAAACCCAGAGTCTCAAAATTAGTGCACAAATGTAATGTAGTAGAAGAAATATTTGGACTTAGTAAAGCATTTGACACTGTTTTACATACATCACTTGAAAATTACACGGGCTTTGTGTGGAACACTGTCTTGTGTAATGAAAACAAGCTGAAGGCCCATAAACAAAGGCTAATGATAACAATGTATCAAGTAGCGAAAAGTGAGATAAGATGGTACACAACTAGGATGAATGAGATGAAATTGAAAAGGAGAAGAATGAGGATGATTATCAGAAAAATCTAAATGACAACAAAATAGCCCTGAAATGGTAGAAACTCTCTCACTTGGAATATTTAGAACTATAGAAAATACTAGAAAATATTCTGTAAAAGAGCATCCTGCATTTGTGAAGAGATGGACTGTATGATCTAGTAAGTCTTTAATCAGTTCCTACTATGATTGTATGAAAATGGCTAGGGTTATTCCACTTTCTTTGGAAACTGTCCATAACGCTGGCATATCTAAAGTAAGTGGACACTATTCTTCCTCTAGAAAGGTTAACAGTGCCTGTTTTGTTGGATCCTTATCAAGTAGGTGAGAGGGACATCTGACAATATGAAAATACCATCCAAGCAATCTGCAAAAGGGCAGAAGTAATTGGAGCACAGGGACACTGATGACCTTCTGCCACACTCACCATGAAAACCTGGTAGAGGTTACAATGGCCAGAGAAGAGTGATAGGACACATGTTTTGGCACCCCTTCTCTTTGATTGTAACATTAAAATGGCTGTTTACCAGTCTTCAAAGCTTACACTGTGCATTGGGGACTACTAATCATTATTGCCAAGTATTAGTTGATACACAAAAAGATTTGTGAGGTGGAAGAAGGCTCCGGTGTCAAGTGGAGTGCCCCAGGGGTCGGTCCTGGGGCCGGTTTTGTTCAATATCTTCATAAATGATCTGGAGGATGGTGTGGATTGCACTCTCAGCAAATTTGCGGATGATACTAAACTGGGAGGAGTGGTAGATACGCTGGAGGGGAGGGATAGGATACAGAAGGACCTAGACAAATTGGAGGATTGGGCCAAAAGAAATCTGATGAGGTTCAATAAGGATAAGTGCAGGGTCCTGCACTTAGGACGGAAGAACCCAATGCACCGCTACAGACTAGGGACCGAATGGCTAGGCAGCAGTTCTGCGGAAAAGGACCTAGGGGTGACAGTGGACGAGAAGCTGGATATGAGTCAGCAGTGTGCCCTTGTTGCCAAGAAGGCCAATGGCATTTTGGGATGTATAAGTAGGGGCATAGCGAGCAGATCGAGGGACGTGATCGTTCCCCTCTATTCGACACTGGTGAGGCCTCATCTGGAGTACTGTGTCCAGTTTTGGGCCCCACACTACAAGAAGGATGTGGATAAATTGGAAAGAGTCCAGCGAAGGGCAACAAAAATGATTAGGGGTCTAGAGCACATGACTTATGAAGAGAGGCTGAGGGAGCTGGGATTGTTTAGTCTGCAGAAGAGAAGAATGAGGGGGGATTTGATAGCTGCTTTCAACTACCTGAAAGGGGGTTCCAAAGAGGATGGCTCTAGACTGTTCTCAATGGTAGCAGATGACAGAACGAGGAGTAATGGTCTCAAGTTGCAATGGGGGAGGTTTAGATTGGATATTAGGAAAAACTTTTTCACTAAGAGGGTGGTGAAACACTGGAATGCGTTACCTAGGGAGGTGGTAGAATCTCCTTCCTTACAGGTTTTTAAGGTCAGGCTTGACAAAGCCCTGGCTGGGATGATTTAACTGGGACTTGGTCCTGCTTTGAGCAGGGGGTTGGACTAGATGACCTTCTGGGGTCCCTTCCAACCCTGATATTCTATGATTCTATGATTCTATGATTCCCTTCCAAAAAAAAATAATTTTTTTTTAAATCAGTCCATCAGTGAGCTAGTTAGTATGGTCTTTAATGTCCATGTTGCAACAATCAGAGCAACAGTTACTGGGATAGAAGTCTGCTGCCAATATAGTTCAATGGGAACTATAACAGAAACACAAGGGCCTGCTGCGTGATGGCAAAGTTAAGAAAACTAAAGCCACTCTTTTTCCCTAGTATGTGTCATGGGAGGAGGTCCAGTGAGGAAAAATAGCGGTCTAGATTAAGATTGGGTGAGCAACCTTAATTCTGGCATTTCCAAAGATTTGAGTGCTTGACTTTGCACTTTTACCATGTAACTATTGTAATTTGTGTGTGTAATGTTTTACTTAGGTGGTGATAAAGGAAACGGAGAAACAAATACCGGAAGAAAATTATGCTCTTACATGGGAAATACCACTATTAATTCAAAATGCTTCCTTTTTGGGCCAGTATAGGCTTAGTGTGTATCTACAAAATTCTTGATGGTTGTAGTAGCTGTTTATATATGATGGGATTGCATGTTTTCCCTCAGATGGAGGATTAGCTGATCATGGACATAATTTTAGAAGGGATTCAGTGGAGACACAAGTGGACCCTTGAGGTTCTGAAGTCAACAGAATTCATGAGAAAAACTACCTGGAGTCCCATGTTGTTCCTTATTACAATTGGAGTATGTAATAGTCTCTTCTAGACACAGCTCATTTTAAAGTCTTCGTGTCCCAGACCAAGGTCCGGAACACTGGATGTATCAGAGAGAATTTGTCAGGTGGCTACTCTCAACAAGTTGAGAACACTGAGCCTGATGTCTTTAGCAGTGTTCATTACTCATGGCACACCTTTGTATGATGCAGCCTCAATGGATGCCCAAAAATCTCAACTGATATGATTTAAAGACAATGGTGATGCTATGGCTTTAGTAGCTGTGTATTCCAAAACGGACTAAACAAGTAATTATGGAAATCACTGCAAGTGCCCCTGCTGACTTATCCAGAGTTCTGGAGCATTCCTTCCTGCTATCTAGGAGGATCTATGGGGTTTAACAGGGGAGACTTTGTGAGGAGGATTGTAAATATGACTCAGTTCACAATTTAGAATATTTTGGCTCTCTCCGTAGGTTCTACTGTGGAAGGTTGGCTGTTTAGAAAAAAAAACAGACAGGTCTGGTCAGGACCATAAGACCTTTTGGCTGCAGTATACCTATCTGCCTCCATCTGTCCAATACTGAAGTAATTATTGGGACTTAGGGGTGGACAAGTCCTGTGAGGCAGGCTAGGTCTCCAATGGTTTTCTTCTGGTCTGAAGCTTCTTCTGAATCCTCCTTGAAAGCCCACCTCTACAAAATAAATAAAAAAAAGAGGCAAAAGACAGTGAAGACTGCAGCCATATCATTTCTGTGTGTTTTGTTCAGTATGGCAACTAATTGAGGATTGAAGGAGCTGACCAGTAGACTGGGGGGAACCAGAAAGCTGACAATCTTATCTTGTTCGAAATATGCTACCCATACTTCCCACATCACTCATCAAGCCAGCTCTGTGACTGGGAGGTTTGGGTGCTACCTAAGTCAGAAGTCTGGCAGACCTGCCTTCTGTTCTAATGCATGGGCAAGATTAGACCTGAAGAGCCCTCTCTGGTCAGATTTTTCACAATGAATGATCAAACTCCACACTGAACAAGTTGATCTCCCAGGGTTTAGGGTCAGCCTGTGCATATGAAACATTTTTTCTCCTTTCAAGAACCTTTTTCTCTCCTATCAAAACACTGATTTAAAAAGAGCGTACTGTTGTTGCCAGGCTCTTTGAAGCAGGGAGAAACTGAACAGTACAAGTGCATTTGGAGCTGGCCAGAAAGTGCCCTATCTCTTAGCAGTGATTGGATCTACTGACTGTAATGCTAATAACTGAAAGGAGAGCCCAGATGTCATGAACTGATCTTTTGGAAGTGAAGAATTTGAAATTGTATTCCTTATACAGTAACCGTTAGTCATGTATAGAATAGCATACAAGCCAATGATGTTGCTCCCCATCCTTGTTTCCTGTTCTTGTGTGTAACAGAAATATAGTGTTTAGCTGATGTTAGTGTGAAAAGAATGTTTCATCAAAATACATTTTTGAAGGAAGCTGTTTCTTAATTAAGCCGTAAAGAGGAAATCTAATTTCAAAAAAGTTGTTTTAACTTACAATGTTTTTATGCATTGGTGCAGTATGGTTTTTTTATCTTAAATTTCTGTTAGTTTGTATATATAATGTTTCTAATTTGTTTCTGTGCTAAATTGTTGTCTAGAAGAAACAAACAAATCTACTAAGGAAGATTTAAGGCCCATGCATCCTCTACTAAGAGTGATAGAACCTCCTCTACAGCCTTCTGAACCTACCAAGGTGAAAGAAGAAATTAAGAAAAAGGCAACTGGAAATTGTTCAGAGAATGCAACAAGAGAAGCTGGGCTTGAGGGATTTGTAAGTAACAGGTTTATTCCACTTTATTTGAATAAGATATCATACAGCTAAGGTATTTGAATATTATGCAACCAATACATATTTTCATGTTGTTACAACATTTTACTGGCTAGAATTCTCTTATGTTAAGTATTAGCATGCAAGTAATTTTTCAGTGTATCCAATGATCTAATTTGCAGAAAGCTACAATTCAGTATAAACTGGACCTTGAGATCCCAACCTTGGAACAGAATTCATTTTCCAGGAGTTTATTGCCATTCTTCTGACAATTTCTTAGTAGCATCTGTGTGTATGATGTAATATGGACAACTGAGTTAGGCACCTTAACTCAAATTCATTAGTTTTGTTAGACCAGTAATTCTAGAGCTAAATATCTAGGTATGTATTAGGTGAACTCCATGTCCCTTCATTTATAAATACATAACTGGTACACTCTGAAATGAGTTTTTCTAGTAAATTTGCCTTTTAAATAATTCCAGAATTTATCAGAGCTTGAACCGCACCGTCTCAGACAACGAGAAGACTATTTAAAACAGAAGCGAGATACGCTGATGGCTATAAAGGAGTCAAGAAGTAATCTACCAACACCAAATATAGATCAGAAAGAAGACGCATTATCTTCTAAAGAGGTGAAGGATGACCACTTTAATCAGCATGACTAATCTTGTTTAGAAAAATCGCAGACCACTTCAATGAAGATATGGATATAGCAGCTGAATATTGAAACAGAACAAAAGAACAAGGAAAAAGTGGTAGAATTTAATGGCAGAACACACAAAGTTGCAAGTTATTCATTGTGCAGAAATTAGTTCTCCAATCTAAAACCATTATAGATAAGAAGCGGAAAGCTTAGTGATCTAGTGAGCATTAAATGCTTTTTCTACAATGGTAAATCTTCATAATAAACCCATGCTCTATGCTCTTGCGCATAATGTTGAACTGATTCATTGCATGACAGTTTGCTCCTACCTGCTAGTGAGATGTGATTTTGCATACTGGTTCCCTGAAACGTTAGTTCCTTTTTTGCTAACACACGCAGAAAAACAACGTTCATGGGCAACACCACTAGCTTGAATTTTCTGAGAAGTGTTATTTTACAGAAGGGTGAAGTGTGATTACTTCCTTTCTTTTGAGACTTTGTAAAGGGTTTTAATTGTATTTCAAGTGAGTCCTATAGCTTCAGCTACTGGTGGAGGAGGCAGCAGTATTAAGGCAAGGAGGCCTGAAGTTTGGGTGCTAGTACCATCTTTTTGCCTTGCACAAAAATCTAGGCTTTTGTGCTGAAAGCAATCTTCCTGTGATAGAGTTAGGACCATGGAAAAGCAAAATGATCTCTTCATAACTGGCATATTCTTGATGGCTCTAATCTCTCCTGTCATTAGACAGTTGTAGTGGTGACTTGGAACATTCAGTACTGTAGCCTATCATTCTCTTGAAGAGGCAGGAATAGGTGTGCATTGCCCATTTGGCACAATACAAAGAAGATCAAACTGCCTATGAATAGCAACATCACCATCCAAGAGAACGAATGTTTCCTTTGTGAATTTTTTAAAATTTAAAATACAGTCAAGACCAGTTGGTCCATTATGAAGGGGGAATGAGTATTGTGAGTTTGTAGGGGAACTGAAGAGATGAAGATGCCAGAACACTTGTATTTGCTGTTTGCTGCTGTGTCCAAGCAGAGAAGGATTGAAACCTTCATTTCTGGATTAGGGATTTTAAATTTACATAAATTAAACCTCAGGCTTTCTTCCTAGGGCATCTTCTCCATAAGTATTAAGCAATGAGTTCCATGAGATTTTTAAAAATTACTTAGTTCTTAAGTAAGAACAGCATCAGATGTACGCTACCTCTGATAAAATAAATTATCAGTTATTATTAGCTGGGGTCAGTCCCTGCTGTGTGGTAAAAGCAGCACGCTTAGCATATGTCTACACTGCAGTTAGACACCCATGGCTGACCAGTGCCAGCTGACTCTTGCTCAAGAGGTTTGGGTTAAGGGGTTGTTTAACTGGCATGTAGATATTTGGGCTCAGATTGCAGCCCAAGTTCTGGGACCCTCCCACCTCACAGGGGCCTAGAGCCCCAGCTCCAGGCTGAACCTGAACATCTACACCAGAAGTTGGCAACCTGTGGCACGTGTGCCAAAGGCAGCACGTGAGTGGATTTTTAGTGGCACTCTGCTGCCAGCCGGGGTCCCGGCCCCGCTCAGCCCGCTGCCGGCCTGGATGGACAGAACCCTGAGCAGGGCTGATTGCTGCGACTCCAGCTGGCAGGGGCCCGCGGCCGGGACCCCAGACTGGCAGTGCGGGCGGCAGATGGAACCCCAGACTGGCAGTGGGCTCAGCAGCTCAGCCTGCTGCTGGTCTGGGGTTCCGGCTGCCGGCCCCGCTTCGCCCACTGCCGGCCTGGATGGATGGAACCCCGGGCTGGCAGCAGGTTGAGCAGGGCTGGCCGCTAGAACCCCAGACTGGCAGTGGGCCGAGTGGCTCAGCGCGCTGCCGGTCTGGGGTTCCATCTGCCGCCCACACTGCCGGTCTGGGGTTCTGTCCGCCAGTCCCTGCCAGCTGGGATCCCGGCCACCGGCCCTGCTCTGCCCGCTGCTGGCCCGGGGTTCCGTCCATCCAGGCTGGCAGCGGGATGAATGGGTTTCCGGCCCCCAGCACCACTCAGCCCGCTGCCAGTCTTGCGTTCCATCATGGGGCCCCTGTAAATGTAAAATTTGTTACTGGCACGCAAAACCTTAATGAAGACTTGGCACGCCACCTCTCAAAGGTTGCTGACCCCTGATCTACACAGCAGTTGGCTCGCAGGGCTTGGGCTAAGGGGCTGTTTGAGTCAGGTGGCATGGGCCATCCACGGCTTTTTAATTGCAGTGTGGACATATCCCTAGATGCTGATATATTTCATTAGCTTTTGTCTTCTGTAGCAACTGTTAATGGCCATTTTCAGACAGGAAGCTGGCCTAAAAGGACCACGTCTGTTCTGGTACAGCAATTCCTGTATTTCTAATTCATTTACTTCATCCTGTCATAATCAGACACTAGATGTTGCCTTGCAAAAAGAGATCTGTGTCCCGCTTGAATGCACACAACCTGAGTTATTTAGTGGTGCAAGGATGGTTGAAAGAAGGAAATCACTGCAGTGTGATTCAGCAGACTGAAGGATAAAGTTTAGAAAACTCCTAAAAGTAGGACAGAAAAGTTAATCTGATGAGACCAATTATGCCTGACATCAAAACAGCATGCCTCCCTTACATGTAAGCATTGATGCTGGCCCTGATATATAAGGGAACGCTCACAGTTCAATAAACAAAATGGAATTCAGTACTCTCTGTACAGCTGCTTGATTGGTGGGAGTTAAAGAATTCATAACCATGTTTGTTCCTAAGCTAGGACCATAGTATTGGTCAGTGTGCGCTGTATTTCTAAGTCTGTTGATAGAAGATCATTTGAAAGCAATCTGCCCCATTTGTTTCCCTAACTTTCTGGAAATACTTCCATGTTAAACTCGATAGGAAATTTTTCTAAAAAAGGCAAGTACTGTAAACACCACCTCTAATTGTAAATTCAGGACATGTTTTGCTGCTAGTCTCTTCTATCACACCAGTAATATAGACTCTGCTATGAGAATTTTGATGACAATTGCACTGATTTCTGAGAGTACAATTCACCTAACACTTCTGTAGCAGTATTTGGCTCTGTGGTGCTAAGCACAGAGATAACTTGTGTCAGAAAGTAAGCAGACATGGTAAGATACCCTTACTACACAATAACTTGTCAGGATTAAAAGCTGATTTAACTGATAGTAAAGAAAGTTATAATAAACAACTTGTTGCAGATCAAAGTAAATAGGGGGAAATAAGTCAACTTTCTTATAAAGACCTTTCTAAATTTTTAATTTTAAAAAAATTGAGTTTTATTATACTTGGAACATTGGATTGCCTTGTCTCTCAGATCTGCCCCTCTAAACAGTTAAGGAGCAGCACTGACTGACTTCAAAGGAAATCTAGGCCTCCTCCAGGAGGATTATTATTTTACAGTAGGGGGAGGGCACAGGCAGACTTGCTCAGGGAAACAGAACGCTTCTCCCCAAACAGTTGAAAGACCTTTATATTTCTGATAGAGAATAATGGGTTTGAGAGATCAGGTACTGTAGCATGGCAAGGTCACAATCACTGATATTCAGGGTCTAGCTAGTCTGATGCTAAGCCTCCAACAGTGATCAACACCAAATACTTACTTCAACTGAACACCAAAGGAAAACAGTACTCTGAATGTTCACACTATTAATGATTATTGTGCTTTATGGAGAAGGGGGAGTTACTTTCTTCAGCGCTTAAGATGAATTGTTATCAATATCACTGTCTTAAAAGAGGAAATATTGAGTTAAGCACACAGCTGTGTGTCCAGGAAGCCCCACTAACTAACTGCTTGAGCTACTACAAATCTTTGTTAGCCTTCAATCCCCACCCCCCACCCCCAAGGTCCTCCTGTTTGAAGATATCACACAATGCATAATGTTGACATCACCACTGGTTACAGTGAGTTAGCATTTAATGCTATACAATGGGATATCTCCAGCAAAGCTGGATTTACCAAGTTGACTTGAGGGAGGTGCAAAATAGCTTATAAATTATTTCAGTACCATAAGATCCGATATTCTGGTACTGTAAGAAGATATCTGCAGATGTGTACTAAAGACAATTTTTATTATTGCTTTGTAATTCACCTTTACATACCACTCTGCTACACAAATTATGTTGGTCACAAAACTAACGTGTTAGGGTTTGGCTGAGGAACATAGGGTGCATCATGCTCTCCTTTCTGCTCGGAGAGTCTGTTGTCCCCAGGTGTAAATTACAGCAAGTATCATAGAAGATTAGAGTTGGAAAAGACCTCAGGAGCTCATCTAGTCTAATCCCCTGCTCAAAGCAGGGCCAACACCAACTAAATCGTCCCAGCCAGGGCTTTGTCAACCCAGGCCTTAAAAACCTCTAAGGATGGAGATTTCACCACCTCCCTAGGTAACCCATTGCAGTGCTTCACCATCCTCCTAGTGAAATAGTGTTTCCTAATATCCAACCTAGACCTCCCCCACTGCAACTTGAGACCATTGCTCCTTATTCTGTCATCTGCCACCACTGAGAACAGCCTAGCTCCATCCTCTTTAGAATCCCTCTGCAGGTAGTTGAAGGCTGCTATCAAATCCCCCCTCTCCTCTGTTCTGCAGACTAAATAAGCCCAGTTCCCTCAACCTCTCCTCATAAGTCATGTGCCCCAGCCCCCTAATCATTTTCATTGCCTTCTGCTAGACTCTCTCCAATTTGTCCACATCCTTTCTGTAGCAGGGGCTCCAAAACTAGACACAATACTCGAGATGTGGTCTCATCAGTGCCGAACAGAGGGGAATAATCACTTCCACTGATCTGCTGGCAGTGCTCCTACTAATGCAGCCCAATATGCTGTTGGCCTTCTTGGCAACAAGGGCACACTGTTGCCTCATATCCAGCTTCTCATCCACTATAATCCCCATGTCCTTTTCTGCAGAACTGCTGCTTAGCCAGTCAGTCCCCAGCCTGTAGCAGTGCAGGACTCTGCACTTGTCCTTGTTGAACCTCATCAGATTTCTTTTGGCCCAATCCTTCAATTTGTCTAGGTCTACAGAACCTATGCCGTTATCAGCCATCCTGAGCTTTGGGAAGCTGCCAAGATTGCAATTTTTGCAAGTAATTTCCATTTCAGTATTTAATTCTGAGCTCTTGAGAAAAATCTCCATTCATTGTTTATGGTCTGAATTGACTTATAAAGTTCCAGTAGACTTATTATTGGAAGTCAATTTTCCATGCAGCCAGAGAGGTTATATTGTAATGTAATAGTTTTAATTTTATTTTTAGGAAATGTCAGAAGAGGAGAAGCAAAGACTACTACTGAAGAGGAGAATGCTTGCAGAAAAACTTAAAGAAGAAGTTATTAACAAGCACTAAGTTTTAAGAATCTCATTGTAAGAATACTTGTGGACAAGAATTGAATTTCTTTTAGAATAAATTATTTAACCATAAACTGCTTGCTTTTAAACACAATATACTGTTGATTTTCTACAAAACATGAGCAACTCACTTATTCATATACATAATATTTAAAATTAAATTGCATCCATAGTAGTAAAAACTCTATTTCACACACTAACCCAGTGGGCCAAGATTTTTTTAAAGTGCTGACTTCTCTGGGGTCTGCTAGGTGCTTAGCACTTTAGAAAATCAGGCTACCTATTTAGGCAGCACCTCAATAATTATGAGGTATTTTATTACCATAACACCTAGAAACCCTACGCATGGACCACATTGCCCTTGTGCAGTAAGGACTTAGGATCCTACCTTTAGACACCCATCTTTGAAAAGCTTTGCCATAGCCACTTATTTAAATTTACACCTTTGTTCTATTTAATATATAAAAAATTCAAACACCTCTACATGGTTTTTTCCCCTTTTTTCAAAACACATACTAGGAATGTTCATAACATGGAAAACATCATCTAAAGAATTCTTACATCAGTTCTCTAACAGAGAGGTAAAAATACAAAACTTGCTTCTTTTCCTTTTATTAATCTGTCAACAAAATATTACCCTTTTCAAGTGTCAAATATGATAAAGTCTAATTAAACAGGGAAGCACTCAAGTTTTGTTTGAGAGACAGGAAATGCTGATGAAGCTTGTGAAGTCATGAGACAAATTTCATAGTAACTGTAGATTCCATTGTTTTTATAAACTTTTTGGGCCAATTTAACAGTAACTAAGTAACAGTAACTGTGTTTTGTGGCAAAGTACAACTTTTAAAAGTAAACATTTGTTGTCTCAGTTAAGTAAAATGTGAAAGCACTTATAATGAGCTAGTCCCATAATTCAAAATTTTGAAAACAATTTTTTGCCATTTGGTTCACTACAATTCACTACTGTCTGGTAATAAATCCTTCTTAGAACATTTCTCAGCAAAGAGACTGTAATCTGCAAGGTTTCATCACTAACAATGCTTGATTGGCGCAGTAACTGAGTAAAAAAACACCCAACCAATCAAAATTTCATGTAACTTTTTATTAAAATAGTATTTATTACTGATACATGTTGGCAGATGTAATATTTTTTCTAAAAAAAAAAAAAAAAAATCTGTAGTGGAGGAGCCCCAGGCATTAGAATGTGTCTGTCCCTAGCAGAATGCAGACAGCATATAATAAATCATAGATAAAAGAATCTTTGCCTGAGGCAGGTGACCCTGGATGTTAGCCAGTTTGAGTGGGAGCTCCATATGTCACCCTCCCAAGGGGGTTTAAAAAGTTTGATAAAAATGTTCAAACCTTAAGATGACATCAAATGTCTCTTCATATAGTTTTATTCTTCTAGAGTAACTATAAAAATTCACAACATTCACATATTTGCTATAGAATAAAGGCTCATGAGCTGGTCTGAATGAATTCTTAAAGCTCTTGGCAGTTCTTCAGAAGGGAAAGGTTACAGGGGAAAAAATGAGAAACCAACACTTTTGAATCAAAGAACTTTGTTTAGGGTAATTTTTATTAGAAAAAAAATTGGGTTGAGGTCAGGTGATGGTTCCAGCCTCTGAAGGGGAAAGGCTGACACTGCATCACTTTGGAGCCTTCTTAGTGGTAACTATAACTTTGTAGGAAATTGTCATCTTTAAGCATGGAGAGACACGACTTGTCAAGAAAATATAAAATGGAGATCTGGTGAGCAAGCATATGGTGACGATATTCCAATCACATTTGAACGAGCTTCCCTAGTCACTGCCTTTGAGTTGGAGGCTAGCTTACCAAATGGGTAAGAGGAGAGGCCACATTCTTGATTGCCTGGAGCCTACAAGGGGCAACAATAATTCCCCCAGGTCCACCCGCATTAACTGTCATCAATCAGAATGCTTTGTGTCTAGCTTACTGGTTGGTAAGAACTCCTGCATTCTGGTTGGTATTTGATCTAGTGGTATATAATAATTGTTTAACAACTGCATGAATAGTTTGTCTTATTAAAGAATACTTTAAAATGGCCACATTCCAAAATTATGAGTTAACTTACCATGTACAACAAACCAAACAAAAGCAATAATTATGGAATTACAGGGTCACATTTTAATTCCTGAATGTTACAGTTCAGCATTAATATCACCACATGTATACAAATGGTGTAAAACAAGTACAGTGGTATTTTAATACAAAATAAACTTCTGTTTTATGGAAAAAAACTATACTTCATATCTACACAGACAGTCCATATTTTCCAAACAATAGCTAAAATTAAAATTAACTACAAAATCTCCAAAACAGGTAAACCTGTTTCAGTTTAAACTATTCCAGGAGAAATGGACCCATAACACATATTACAAGAGTGATCTATGTGGTGGTTTGCAGCTGGTTTCATAGTTTAACATCTCTGACACATTAATTGTAGTTTGGTGGGGGGGAGGGGGGAGGTTTCCTCACTTCAGCATGATCTCAGATCATATAGGGGCAACTAACATTAAAATATTTACAGTTCACTTGCTGCTCTTTGAAAATAAAACCTCTTAAACTGTTTACCTCCATCAATTTACCTGTTGGGTTTTTTTTTTTGTTGCAATTAGTTTACGTACATGGAATGTGCTTTTACTCTTTAAAAAGCAGCTTTCATATTACACCCAGGTTCAGATGCTGCATGTTGATTCTGCCTCAAACACAGACTGGTATACTGTTAGCAATAATTCCTTCTTGGTCCAAAATGGCTTCTGGGTGTTAAATGCCACTTTTCAAAACCTTTAGTGTTTCTTATAACCACCTCAATTACACAATTTAAACCTACAAATGCAAAAATGCACCTGCTGCTCAAGGAAGAGAGCTTCGCTAATAAAACAGAAAGTGACTCAATTCACTATCTTCTATCACCTGAAAAACTGCTAGCTGTACTTAGTGTGTAGTTTAAAGTACTAGTTTATTGATGCTAGCAGTTTCTGGAGATCTTTTTGGAAGCTACCGATCCTTGCCATAGATATTGCTGGATATCCAGTTTAAAAAAAACAATCAAATTAACTGAACTGTCCATTATCCAGCTTGCTTTTTCTCTCCTCTTCAAAATGTGAGTTGAAAGTTCACATTTTTTATAGCTCAACATGCACTTTTATTCCGGATGCTCCCCACTCCATCTGTCAGACATTTTATTAAATTTGCAACGAATGGTCCCAAAATCTGAATTTATTTTTTTTTTATGGAAACAGAATTATTTTCCCTTCATTTTCTTTAAAAAAGAGGCAATTGCTAAAAGAACAAAATGGACAGCACCATTACAAAATTAAGATTACTGGGTTTGCAACTGAAGCTTTACATTTTTTTCTAGGTCTGTTACACACTGGAGAAACCCTGCAATATTAAAAATTGTTAACCACACCTTCCTCCCTCCCCGTACCCTCCCAAAACCTGAGACTTTCCTTGCTGAGAAGCTGTCATCCAGGTTCTGATTACTAACCCTCCCTCCTCCCCTCCCGACTGAATGGCAGACTCCTTATTTTACTAGAAAGAGATTAAGTTCCTTGGAAGCCTGATGTTTGCAGAACTAAACCTTTCTCACTGATATACTGAGTTTCTTTTGCTACTCCTTGTATTATCTTATATATTCAAGGGAGAAAGCTTTCTGATTCAGACTCTTTTTAGCTCTTTGAACAGTTGCAGCATTTAAGACCTCACAATATAAATTTATTTCAATGTTCTTATGAACCAAGACGAGGTCTTTTCCTTGGGGATGTCTCCTCTTCTTCCTCTTCCTCTTCATCATCTGGATAATCCACTAGGCCAACTAGACTTCCCTGCTGATTTTAAAGAAAGAAAACCTCACATTTGAAAAAATTCATCTCCCAGAAATGCACAGGTGTAATGAAAATACCAGATCCCCCTTGATCAGCTGTCTAGGACACAGCTTCAGAAGATTAGTGTATTAGGATGGCATGCAGTAGGTTTATAGATTTCCAACTACAATAAAAAAAGCATACAGAGTGTTTGGGCATATGAAACAGAAAATGGTAAGAGGAAAGTTGTCACCAATGAAGTACTTGGACCCAGGCTGACCTATAATGTAAATCTTCCAACACATCAGGGTAAGATGTTTTCTGTATAAAATCAAGGAAAATACCAGTATTGAAAACTGGCTTTCCACTGTGAATTTGACCCAAAGACACTTTAAATGGTCTCACACTATTTTAAAGTCTTTAGTCCTATTATCTTTTATGAATGTCCATTATTTCCTTCTTAGAGTCCTGAGGATCCCCATCTCACTCCTCAATCCAATTTATACTTCTCCCTTTTTAAAAGCCATATAAGCACAGTGATCTATCCTCTAGGCCAGGGGTGGGCAAACTTTTTGGCTCAAGGGCCACATCTGGGTGAGGAAACTGCATGCAGGGCCGGGGCAGAGGGTTGGGGTGCAGAAGGGAGTGCGGTGTGCAGGAAGGGACTCAGGGCAAGGGGTTGGGGCAGAGGAAGGGTGCAGGGTGTATGAGAGAGCTCAGGGAAGGGGGTTGGGGTGCAGGAGGGGGCTCAGGGCAGGGAGTTGGGGTGCAGGAGGAGTTTGGGCTCCGGCCCAGAGCTGCTTACCTGGAGCGGCTGGCACCACTTCCCTGTGGCCCCTGGGAGAGCGGGGGGCAGAAAGCTCCATATGCTGCCCTTGCCGCGCCTCCAGGTACCTCCCCCAAACCTCTCATTGTCTGCGATTCCCCGACCCTGGTCAATGGGAGCTGTGGGGGGCAGTGCCTGGAGGCAAGGGCAGCGCAGAGAGCCCTCTGCCCCACCCCAGGGGCCACAAGAACATGGTGCCAGCTGCTTCCTGGAGCAGTGCAGGACCCGCGGCGTCACGGGGGTGGCAATCCCGTGGGTTGGATCCAAAGCCCTGAGGGGCTGGATCCGGCCCGTAGTTTGCCCACCCCTGCTCTAGACTGAGGGTCTGAGGAGTTTCCATTTTAAAAACACTCCTCTTCCTCCACCTAAGGTGAATAAGTGGAACTGGTGAAAATGACGCTACTATTTGCAGCAAGAGCTTGGGGACAAGGGAGTGACTCGATTAGAAATTAACCACTGGTCTCTCACTGTAATAGGAGTCTTCAACTAAGTACCAACCAAGTCCGGTGTGTGTCTGCTTAAAGGCATTAGCATGAATTCCATAACTCTGGTTCCATTGATATAGACAGTTCAGAGGAAACAATCAGAGTGAGTGTCTTGTTAATGCCACATCACAGAAAACAGTAAGAAAAACGTTTCCGTTGAAACAGAGGAAATCTTGTTATCCCAATAACTTA
This sequence comes from Chelonia mydas, assembly GCF_015237465.2. Lineage (NCBI taxonomy): Eukaryota > Metazoa > Chordata > Testudines > Cheloniidae > Chelonia > Chelonia mydas. Next base: position 179,491,839 of record NC_057851.1, read on the forward strand.
AGACTCGTGCCATGACTAACAGCTTGTTTAATACTTGGGAATTTGAGTCCCTCACGTCAGCTGGAAGTGCAAGATTGGTGACTCTAGTTGGTAAAATCTACAAGAGCTTGGAATTGCTAAAATAAAGTGTTTTTACGCTCCCCCAAAATTAGTAAAATGTGACTGGACTTGAAATATTTTATCCTTAACGACAGACTGCCCTCAGCCTTCTTTCTATTGTCACACAATAAAGGACTTAACACAGTACAAATCAATATGGTTTCATTCAACATATGTGCGAAAGATGAAAACTCATACTCTTACTCTTTCTGGAGTAGGGAATGCCTGCTTTTACACATGCAAGTTCTCTCACCTTAGCGGCTGTTACCGCTGTAGTCAAGTTTGTATTCTTTGAAGAGGAACCATTAGAACTTGCTGGTGATGTCTGAGCTGCTACAGATTTATTGTTTGTACTATTTGCTCCATTAGCTGCACTGGCAGAGTGGGAAAAAGTGAATTTGAATCCACCAGCTGAAGTCCTTTTTGGAAGATTCTCTTTGTCTTCACTCTCTTTAGCTGAAGGACAAACATTTTAATATACATCAATTGTACAGGTTTTTCACAAATCTACACCCGCTTTGAGCAAAAGTCATCTTACAATATGTTGCACACCCACACTGCAACCCAGAGAATAGAGGAATTTAAACTGAACAGCTGCTGAAAGGCATCTTCCAAAGAAGGGGGAATGGAATCAATGTCCTAAATATAGGACCAGACTAAGTAGGTCAAGCAAAGGTAAATCTGGCCAATCAGGAGTGTTTGGTAAGAATATAGAAATGAGTCTAATTCACCCTGCAAACATGAAACTTCAAATCAACATTAGCTTTTGGAGAAAATTAACCAAACTGGCAATTGAAGTTTCTAGTTCTAATCTTGTTCTCAAAAGCATATTAAAATTTTATTTAAATTCCTAGCAAAAATATTTTTTTATTCTAGTCAGTAGAGTGCAAAATGGTTGTCATAAGTATTAACACGAAAACACTCCACATAGGAGAGGTTATTTACCTGTACAGTAACCAGAGTTCTTAAAGGTATTTTGTCCCTAGGAGTGCTCCACTTTAGGTACATACACGCCTGTGCACTTTCAATTGGAGATTTTTGGTTCATGGGTTCTGCACCAGTGCCCTGTATAGCCTTGTGCTCTGATCTGAGGGCATATAGGGGAGGGTGGACCTCCTGTTCCTTCTCCATCATGAAATCTGGCCAGAGGCAAGGACTCTGAAGTAGAGGGAATGGAAGGCAGGTAGTGGAACACCCACAGGAACAAAACATCTTGAAGAACTGTACAAGTAACCACTCCTCCTTCAAGTTGCTGTCCCTATCAGTGCTCCACTTTAAGGGACTTCTGAAGAATGCCCAAACTAGATCTAGTACTGATTCAAGAACAGATCCATCAAAGGCTGCATCTGCCCTGGAAGCATGCCCAATAACATAGTGCTGGGAAAAAGTATGCAAGCACAACCAGGTGGCAGCTTTACAAGTGTCTGCAGCAACGGGTATGTTGTTAGGCAGAGTAACAGAAGTTTCCTGGGCAGTCACCGTAGTTGGGTGTGTGTGTGTGTGCGCGCGCACTCAAAAAGCTTCATAAACATGCCAAAATTCACCCCGAGACCCATTTTGATTGTCTTTGGGTAGAAACAGGGGCTCCCATCGTCCTATACGTGAAAAAACAAAAAGACTAGGAGAGGCTCTGAAGGGCCTAGTTCTTTTGAGGTAGAATGTGAGGGTTCTTCTTAAGCCTATAGTGTGAAGACTAGGTCTTCCTTTGAAACGTGAGGTCTGGAATGGAAGATTTGCAACTGAACATCCTGGTTGATGTGGAAGTCCGACGACACCTTGGATAGGAAGCACGAATGGGCATGTAGAGTCACCATGTCCCAGTAAAAATACTGGGCAGGCTGGATCTTGCACAGGGCTCACAACTCCCCTTACTTTTCTAATCAAAATGATGACTGACAAAGGAGGTTTTGAAGGACAAATGGAGGAGAGATCAGTTCAGTATGGGCTGGAAAGGTATTTTCTCCAGTTGAGAACTAAGCTTAAGGTCCCAATACGGAGCAGGATCTCTGGTATGAAGAAAAAGTTTGGTTAAACCCTTAATAGACCTTGAAGCATGTACTTCATGAGGGCATGAAGTACATGCATGAGAATGTATGAGCAAGGGCATGAGAATACTGAAAAACCCTCAACCAGTAAGTGAAAAGATAAAATACCAGCCAGGTGGACTTTGATGGAGCTCAGTGACAAACCCAAGGTTTTTAAACCCAGCAGGTACGCTAATATAAGAGCGAAATGTGATTCAGAGGGAGATAATGCTTGCTGCAGGACTAAAATTGTGTCCACTTTTGCAGGTAACAGAGTAACAGCCGTGTTAGTCTGTATTCGTAAAAAGAAAAGGAGTACTTGTGGCACCTTAGAGACTAACCAGTTTATTTGAGCATGAGCTTTCGTGAGCTACAGCTCACTTCATCGGATGCATAGCATATCGTGGAAACTGCAGAAGCCTTTCTTGCAGAGGGTTTCCTACTATTCAACAGCACATTCTGTATTTAAAAAGAACAATCCATTTCTACACCTGAGAACCATCGAGGACCCAGAGCTTGAGATGTAGCATGGAGAGATTGGGATGAGTTATTGTCCCTGATTCTTTGGACAGTAGGTCTGCTGTCAGAGGCAAGTGAAGAGAGGGACTCAGGAAAGTTCAGGAGCCCTATTCCTAGAGAAATTCTCCAGCCTTCATTTTGTCTGCTTGATCTATATTCCGAGCTACTCCACTCTAAAATGAAAACTGCAGTTTTTGAGCAGGCGCAGTACTAACACAGGATGAAAAGTTCAGTTAATTGGCAGAATGTTCAGGAGTGCTAGAATGGCATTCTGGCAAAAGGCCCACTAGGTGAGTGAGTCGGCAGAATTATAACTGTGGAGTAAACAGCTACAGTGAGCATGTGCAGAACAAAAGGGGTGACAGAAAGGTCAAGCTGCCTCAGCCTGAACTGACTTCGGTCAGTTTGGGGCTGCCTCTTCTGATAGAGGAAGATGAGGTAATGCGTATTAGAAGAGTATAAAAAGACTGTGCTGGCAGTCAGTCAGTCAGAAGTCAGCGAGGAAAGCAGTCAGGGGAAGACGTATGAAGAAATTGGAAGCCAGCAACGAGAGCTGCTAAAGGAGGATAAGAAACCGTGGGTTTGTCTACACTTACTGGGGGATCAACGTGCGGCAACTGATGCATTGCCGGTTGATTTAGTGGCTCCAGTGAACACCCGCTAAATCGACCGCAGATCACTCTCCCGTCGACTCCTATATTCCACCGGATTGAGAACAGTAAGGGGAGTCATCAGGAGAGCGTCTCCCGTTGACATCACATAGTGTGGACCCTGCAATAAGTAGATCTAAGCTACGTTGACTTGAGTTATGCTACTAACACAGAGTAACTCAGATAATCTTTTCCCTGTAGTGTAGACAAGGCCTAGCGTAGAGACAGAAAAGACCAGAACAAAATGAAGCTGACTGACCAGAGAAACACTGATTAACCAGAGCTGAGCAGCAACCATGATTAAAGAATACCAAAAGATTTATAAAGCCATTAACAGCAATTAGAGGATACCAAAGGATTTATAGAGCCTGCCAGCTTTTAAATACAATTTTTAGTGTAGTGTAGTGTAGTCAAGCACAGTATTTAATATGTGTATGCTTGAAATATATGTTTGTGTTAAGAAGAATGCATGAAATGTTATTAATTTCAACTTACGTAAAATTTAACGTGTAATTTAAGAATTGCTGTCAGCAATGTGTTACAAACGGGCCATTTGTATCAAAGTGCTTTGCACAGAATCATTTAAAGAACAGACTAACAGGGTATTAAGGGAGGTTATTACAGGGGTGTCCCAAAATCCATTTTTGGGGTAACAGCCCTAAAGAATGGAAGAGGACTAGGTTCTTGTTGGTTGCTGATTGTACCTCAAGAAATGACCCTTAAGAAGCCATTCATCCAGATGAGAAGATGACTATTCCCTTTTGCTGCAGACGGGTTGAAATGACCGAGAGGACCTTTCTAAAAAGATTCCTGGCACAGCTGAAAGGCCAAAGGGAAGCACTCAATACTGATAGTGGTCGCTACCAATGACAAACTGAAATACACATCTATGAGCTGGATGCATTGCTATACGAAAATACACATCCTGAATGTCAAGGGCCACAAACCAGTCCCCTGATATAACTTAGTATTATTGTTGCTAGGGTTACCATTCTGAACCTCTGTGATAGAATGAATGTGTTCAGAGTCCTGAGGTCCAGGATTGGTCTCCACCCTCCTTTCCTCTTGGGTACCAAGAAGTACCTGGATTAGAACCCTTTCCTGATGAAAGATGGGAAACTAGTCTGATCACCTCCAGCAGGATGGATTGTAACTCCTGCGTTAGGAAACCGTTTTGAGAAGGGTCACTGAAAAGGGAAGGGGAGTGGAGGAGGATGGATCTGAAGAGAATGGTGTAGCCTGATGTAATGTAATGACTTCCAGCATCTGTCTAATGTGATGTGCTCCCAAGAAAGTCTTTCCCTTTTCAAGCTATCGCTGGGGGATGTGCAGGGAGGAGTGGAGCAGGAAGGTGGTGCAACATATGACCCAGATGAAGGAAGAACTCATGACATTAAAATGAACAGTCAAAACAGGCAGTCAGAAGTTGCTGATTGAAAGATGACAGTAGACGATGGGCCCTTCTTGTGGAATTCAGGCCTCTTCTTGGACAGTTGTATGATTCTTTGGAAGGTTTCCTTTTGGACCGGGTGAGACGGTTCGGCTGTGACCTGATTAATTTTCTCTTAGTTGCACGGGCACAGATGTCCAGGGTTCAGACTGTTACTCTAGAGTCCTTCGATTAGTGAAGGGAATCATCAATGGCACTGCTGAAGAGCTTGGGGCCTTCAAATGGAAGATCCCAGGAAAGTCCAGAATACAATGGAGTGAATCCAGAGAACCACAGCTATGAAGAGTGGCACATAACTATGGGAGTTGCCACAGAATGAGAGCCTACGTCGGCTGCAACCAGCGAGGCTTGCAAAGAGGCTCTGGCATTTCTCTAACCTTCAGCAATTAGTGCCTGGAACTATCTTTCTGGTCTTCTGGAAAATGAATAAAATGACATAACTTGTACTTTGTCTGATCATACTTGCCATGAGAACATGGTAGTTTGCTACTGTGAACTGTAAATCAGCTAAAGAATAGCTTGTGCAACTGAGAAGGTCCAGGTCAGCTCCTTGTTGTGAGTAGTTGATCTGGAGCAATGTCGTCTGCCTCCTTCATTTATAGCGCTGACTACCATGAAATGTGGGGTGGCATGGGAGAAGAGGTATTCCGAGCTGTTGGAGGGTACACAGTATTTAATCATAAAATTGTAGGACTGGAAAGACCTCGAGAAGTCTTCTAAGTCCAGTCTACTGCACTCCTGGCAAGACTAAGTATTATCTAGACCATCCCTGACACGTGTTTATCTAACCTGCGCTTAAAAACCACCAAGGACAGAATCCACAACCTCCCTAAGCAATTTATTGCAGTGCTTAACTACCCTGACAGGAATTTTCTCCTAACATCCAATTTAAACCCTACTTGCTGCAATTTAATCCCCTTACTTCTTGTCCTATCCTCAGAGGTTAATGCGAACAATTTTTCACTGTCCCCCTTGTAACAATTTTCAAATACGTTAAATGTTGTTATGTCCCCCCCTCAGTCTTCTCATCTCCAGACTAAACAAACATTTTTTTCAACCTTTCCTCATAGGTCATGTTTTCTAGACCTTTAAGCTGGACCTTCTCCAATCTGTTCACATCCTTCCTGAAATGTGGGGCCCAGAACTGGACACAATACTCAAGTTGAGGCCTTCTCAGCACAGAGTAGAACCAAAGAATTACTTCTTGTGTCTTGCTTACAATACTCCTGCTAATGCATCCCTGAACGTTTGCTTTTTTTGCAACAGTGCTACACTGTTGACTCATTTAGCTTGTGATCCATTATAACCCCTAGATCCCTTTCTGGAGTATTCCTTCCTAGGCAGTCATTTCCCATTTTGTATGCGTGCAACTAATTGTTCCTTTCTAAGTGGAGTATCATAGAAGATTAAGGTTGGAAGAGACCTCAGGAGGTCATCCAGTCCAACCCTCTGCTCAAAGCAAGACCAACACCAACTAAATCATCCCAGCCAGGGCTTTGTCAACCCAGGCCTTAGAGGTTTTTAAGGATGGAGATTCCAACACCTCCCTAGGTAACCCATTCCAGTGCTTCACCACCCTCCTAGTGAAATAGTGTTTCCTAATATCTAACCTAGACCTCCCGCACTGCAACTTAAGACCATTGCTTCTTGTTCTGCCATCTGCCACCACTGAGAATAGCCTAGCTCCATCCTCTTTAGAATCCCCCTTCAGGTAGTTGAAGGCTGCTATCAAATCCCCCCTCACTCTTCTCTTCTGCAGACTAAACAAGCCCAGTTCTCTCAGCCTCTCCTCGTAAGTCGTCATGTGCCCCAGCCCCCTGATCATTTTCGTTGCCCTCCACTGGACTCGCTCCAATTTGTCCACATCCTTTCTGTAGTGGGGGCACAAAACTGGACGCAATACTCCAGCAGTGCCGAATAGAAGGGAATCACTTCTCCCAACCTGCTGGCAATGCTCCTACTAATGCAGCCCAAAATGCCGTTAGCCTTCTTGGCAACAAGGGCACACTGCTGACTCATATCCAGCTTCTCATCCACTATAATCCCCACGTCCTTTTCTGCAGAACTGCTGCTTAGCCAGTCAGTCCCCAGCCTGTACCGGTGCATGGGATTCTTCTGTCCCAAGTGCAGGACTCTGCACTTGTCCTTGTTGAACCTCATCAGATTTCTTTTGGTCCAATTCTCCAATTTGTCTAGGTCACTCTGGACCCTATCCCTACCCTCCATCGTATCTACCTCTCCCCCCCAGCTTCGTATCATCTGCGAACTTGCTGAGGGTGCAATCTATCCCATCATTCAGATCATTAAAAAAGATGTTGAACAAAACCGGCCCCAGGACCGACCCCTGGGGCACTCTGATTGATACCAACTGCCAACTAGACATCAAGCCATTGATCACTACCTGTTGAGCCTGACAATCTAACCAGCTTTCTATCCACCTTATAGACCATTCATCCAATCCATACTTTTTTAACTTGCTTGCAAGTATACTGTGGTAGACCATATTAAAAGCTTTGCTAAAGTCAAGATATATCACGTCCACCACTTTCCCCATATCCAGAGCCAGTTATCTCATCATAGAAGGCAATCCGGTTGGTCAGGCATGACTTGCCCTTGGTGAATCCATGTTGACTGTTCCTGATCACCTTCCTCTCCTTCAAATGCTTCAAAATGGTTTCCTTGAGGACCTGCTCCATAATTTTTCCAGGGACTGAAGTGAGGGTTCTCCTTCTTCCCTTTTATAAAGATGGGCACTATATTTGCCTTTTTCCAGTCATCCTGGACCTCCCGCAATCACCACGAGTTTTCAAAGATCACAGCCAATGGCTCTGCAATCACATCAGGCAATGCCCTCAGCACCCTCGGATGCATTAGATCTGGACCCATGGACTTGTGCATGTCCAGCTTTTCTAAATAGTTCATAACCTGTTCTTTCATCACTGAAGGCTGCTCACCTCCTCCCCATAATGTGTTGCCCAGGACAGCAGTGTGGGAGCTACATTGTCTGTGAAGATTGAGGCGAAAGAAAAAGCACTGAGTACTTCAGCTTTTTCCACATCATCTGTCACTAGGTTGCCTCCCTCATTCAGTAAGGGGCCCACACTTACCAACAAGAAGAAAGTCAAGGGAACATACCTGTAGAAACTCTTCTTGTTACCCTTCACATCCCTTGCTAGCTGCAATTCCAGTTGTGTTTTGGCCTTCCTGATTACACCCTTGCATGCTCAAGCAAGATTTCTATACTCCTCCCATGTCATCTAACCAAGTTTCCACTTCTTTTTTTTTAAAGAATCCTTATTGAGGTTACAGGGACAAACCATCCTGATGTGTAGAAAGAATAGTAAATATGGCAGGCGACCAGCTTGGCTTCACAGTGAAATCCTTGCTGATCTTAAACACAAAAAAGAAGCTCACAAGAAGTGGAAGATTGGACAAATGACCAGGGAAGAGTATAAAAATATTGCTCAGGCATGCAGGAGTGAAATCAGGAAGGCCAAATCACACCTGGAGTTGCAGCTAGCAAGAGATGTTAAGAGTAACAAGAAGGGTTGCTTCAGGTATGCTAGCAACAAGAAGAAAGTCAAGGAAAATGTGGGCCCCTTACTGAATGAGGAAGGCAACCTAGTGACAGAGGATGTGGAAAAAGCTAATGTACTCAATCCTTTTTTTTTGCCTCTGTCTTCACAAAGAAGGTCAGCTCCCAGACTACTGCACTGGGCAGCACAGCATGGGGAGGAGGTGACCAGCCCTCTGTGGAGAAAGAAGTGGTTCAGGACTATTTAGAAAAGCTGGACGAGCACAAGTCCCTGGGGCCAGATGTGTTGCATCCGAGAGTGCTAAAGGAGTTGACGGATGTGATTGCAGAGCCATTGGCCATTATCTTTGAAAACTCCTGGCGATGGGGGAAGTCCCGGATGACTGGAAAAAGGCTGATGTAGTGCCCATCTTTAAAAAAGGGAAGGAGGAGGATCCGGGGAACTACAGGCCAATCAGCCTCACCTCAGACCCTGGAAAAAATCATGGAGCAGGTCCTCAAGGAATCAATTCTGAAGCACTTAGAAGAGAGGAAAGTGATCAGGAACAGTCAGCATGGATTTATCAAGGGCAAGTCATGCCTGACTAATCTAATTGCCTTCTATGACGAGATAACTGGCTCTGTGGATGAGGAGAAAGCAGTGGGTGTGTTATTCCTTGACTTTAGCAAAGCTTTTGATACAGTCTCCCACAGTATTCTTGCCAGCAAGTTAAAGAAGTATGGGGTGGATGAATGGACTATAAGGTAGATGGAAAGCTGGCTAGATCATCGGGCTCAATGGGTAGTGATCAATGGCTCCATGTCTAGTTGGCAGCCAGTATCAAGCGGAGTGCCCCAAGGGTCGGTCCTGGGGCTGGTTTTGTTCAATATCTTCATTAATGATCCAGAGAATGGCGTGGACTGCACCCTCAGCAAGTTTGCAGATGACACTAAACTGGGAGAAGTGGTAGATACGCTGGAGGGTAGGGATAGGATACAGACGGACCTAAAAGAAAAGGAGTACTTGTGGCACCTTAGAGACTAACCAATTTATTTGGTTAGTCTCTAAGGTGCCACAAGTACTTCTTTTCTTTTTGCGAATACGGACTAACACGGCTGTTACTCTGAGATGGACCTAGACAAATTAGAGGTTTGGGCCCAAAGAAATCTGATGAGGTTCAACAAGGACAAGTGCAGAGTCCTGCATTTAGGACGGAAGGATCCCATGCACCGCTACAGACTAGGGACCGAATGGCTAGGCAGCACTTCTGCAGAAAAGGGGTTACAGTGGATGAGAAGCTGGATATGAGTTAACAGTGTGTTGTTGTTGCCAAGAAAGCTAATAGCATTTTGGGATGGGGGCACTGCCAGCAGATCAAGGGGCGTGATCATTCCCCTGTATTTGACACTGCTGAGGCCTCATCTAGAGTACTGTGCCCCACACTATAAGAAGGATGTGGAAAAATTAGCAAGCGTCCAGTGGAGGGCAAAAAAAATGATTAGGGGACTGGAACACATGACTTATGAGGAGAGGCTGAGGGAACTGGGATTGCTTAGTCTGCAGAAGAGAAGAGTGAGGGGGGATTTGATAGCTGTTTTCAACTACCTGAAAGAGGGTTCCAAAGAGGATGGATCTAGACTGTTCTCAGTGGCAGCATATGACAGAAGAAGGAAAAATGGTCTCAAGTTGCAATGGGGGAGGTTTAGGTTGGCTATTAGGAAAAACTTTTTCACTAGGAGGGTGATGAAGCACTGGAACGCATTACCTAGGGAGGTGGTGGAATCTCCTTCCTTTGAGGTTTTTAAGGTCAGGTTTGACAAAGCCCTGGCTGGGATGATTTAGTTGGGGATTAGTCCTGCTTTGAGCTGGGGGTTGGTCTAGATTATCTCCTGAGGTCCCTTCCAACCCTGATATTCTATGATTCCTGTAAGCTTCCTTTTTGTGTTTAAGCTCAGCGAAGATTTCACTGTTAAGCCAAGCTGGTAGCCTGCCATATTTGCTACTTTACATTTGTTCTTATTGAATTTCATCCTATTTATTTCAGACCAGTTCTCCAGTCTGTCCACATCATTTTGAATTTTAATCCTATCCTCCAAAGCACTTGCAACCCTTGCCGGTATTGTCCACAAACTTTATAAGTGTACTTTCGATGCCATTATCGAAGTCATTGATGGAGAAGATATTGAATAGAATCAGAACCAATACAGCTTGACTGTAAACCATTCTTTGGGAACTGTTTTCCAACCAGTTATGCCCCTAACCTCCTAGTAGCTCCATCTGGGTTGCATTTCCCTAGTTTATTTATGAGAAGGTCATGCGAGACAGAATCAAAAGCCTTACTAAAGTCAAAATATACAACATCTACTGCTTCACCCTATGTACAAGGATTTTTGCCCTGTCAAAGAAAGCTATTAGGTTGGTTTAACATAATTTGATCTTGACAAATTGATGCTGTTACTTATCACCTTATTATTTTCTGGGTGTTTGCAAATTGATTGATCTATTATCTTTTCTGGCACTGAAGTTAAGATGACTGGTTTGTAATTTCCCAGGTCATCCTTATTCCTCTTTTTATAGATTGGCACTATATTTGCCCTCTTCAGTGCTCTGGAATCTCTCCCATCTTCCACAGCATTTCAAAAATAATCACCAATGGCTCAGATATCTCCTCAATCAGCTCCTTGTGTATTCTAGGATGTATTTCATCACGCCCTGGTAACTTGATGGAATCTAACTTGTCTAAGTTACTTTTAAATTGTTCTTTCCATATTTTCACCTCAGATCCTAACTAAGCTGGTGACAGCAGGGCATCATTTATAGGTAAGGCTATCCTGCCTTGAGGAGAGCTGTCTAGGGTATCTACCAGGCCATGCTTGGTTCCTGCACCAAGCATGTAAAATTGTAAAATTGGCTCTATTAAAGCATCAAGTATATATATATTACTGGTCAGGACTTTATTCTGCTTGCACTTTATAAATGTGATCAAGTCATGATAAGAAGTTATTCACATTGTGCAGTAATGATGGTTCTTCGAGATGTGTGCCTCTGTGGGTGTTCCACTGTAGGTGTGTCTGAATCTCTGCACTGCTGATTGGAGAACTTCGGTAGCAGTGTTCATTGGGCCCATGCTTGGGCTCTCTCCTCATGCTGCACTATGAGGCTGGCCAGCGCTAGCAAGCTAACTGTCCTCAGTTCCTTCTCTATTGCAGTCATAAAAGGAGAACTCCAAAGTACAGGGGAGGAGGGTGGGTTGTGGAACATTCATAGGGACACATCTCAAAGAACCATCGTTACTGCACAAGGTAACTTCTTTGAGTAGTGTCCCTACGGGTGCTCCACTGTAGGTGACTCCTGAGCAGTACTCCTTTTGAAGAAACTTTGGAGTTGGGTCAGGTACTGTAGAGCCAAAGATGGCATCGGACGCAGAGAGCCCAGCAATCACATAATGTTCTGCAAAAGTATGGACTGACGCCCTGTCACCGCTCTGCAGATCTCTGAGATAGGAACATCCTTGAAAAAAAGCAATGGCTGAGGAGACTGAGCTTGTGGAATGTGTACAGATTGAGTATGGGGTGGGATGGGAGGTGTCACATTATGAATTAGATAGCTGATATTGCTGAGCCCTTGGATCTTTCCACCACAGAAAGGAAAAGTCTCAGAGACGTCCTGAAGACTTCTATCTATCCAGGTAGAAGGCCAAGCCTCTCCTAACATCTAGGATATGTAGTATAGCTTCCTTGATGTCTTGGTGAGGCTTGGGGGTAGAAGATTGGAAGGTGAGTCGACTGATTCATGTGAAACAGGGAGGTTACCTTAGGGATGAATTTTGGATGCAGTCTGAATGTAACCTTGTCTACAAAGAATACCGAGGGGAGGCGGCGGCAGGTGGGCAGTGCCATCAGAGCTGCTCTCTCTCTCCTATCTTCTGGCTAACGTAATAGCTATCAAGAATGCCATTTTCATTGATAAGTACGTTAGTGAACAGGTGGCCATGGGTTCAAAGAGGGGCCTAGTCAGTCCTTTCAGTATCAGGTTTAAGTCCCACATGGGGTACAGTGTCAAGGTTGAGGGAAGAGGTTTATTATACCCTTAAGGAACCTTTTAGTGGTTGGGTGCGACAGCATCGAGTATCCCAGCTGTAATAGCTACTAGACAGACCCTAAGAGATTTTAGGGATAATCCTGATTTTAAGGGTCAGAGCATATTCTAGATTATGTGAAAGAGTTGCTGATATTGGAGAGATTTGTTGGGACATGCATCAAATCTGAGACCTGGACCATTTCTGCAGGTAAGTATGTAGTGTTGAGGACTTTCTACTGGGTAATATAACCTCTTGTATTTCCCTTTGAGCGTGAACTTTCTAGATGCTGGAACTAAGCAGGAGCCATGCTGTTAGGTGGAGAATCCCCAAGTTGGGATGTAGGGTACACCCTCGGGCCTGTGAGAGGAGGTGCAGAAAGTTGGGGAGAGAGATCGTTGGCACATTGCAAACTGTGTCAGGTAAGGATACCAGGTCTGTCTCAGCCAAGTAGGAGCAATCAGGATGACAGGAGCTCTGTCCCTTTCTATTTTTAACAGAACCCTCAGCAGAAGAGGAAAACAGAAAAAAGGCATAAAGGTCCCTGCCCCAAGCAAGAAGAGGAGCATTGTCCAGAGAGTGCTGTCCCATCCCCACCCTGGAGCAGTAGCGTGAACACTTCTTGTTCTGGTAAGTGGCAAAAAGGTCTGTGGACTGGGTTCCCCATCGTGTGAACAAGTTGTGGAGTACTGGTGGGTGCATCTCCCACTCATGATTGTGCAGGAATCTGCGACTGAGATTGTCCGCTATAAAGTTTTGCATATCCGAAAGGTTAGCTGCAGACAAAGCGACGTGAGAAATGCACCAGTTCCATAGTCTCATTGCCTCCACACATAGAGAGGGTGACATGCTTCCCCCTGCTGATGGTTGATGTAGTACATACAGGCTATGTTTCTGTTAGGATTTTTGTATTTGATCCTGAAATTAGCAGGAGGAAATGGGCACAGGCATTTGTGACCAATCTCAGTTAGAGACTGATGTGTAGAGACATCTCCATAGGTGACCATTTGCCTTGAGTCGTGAGGCCATTTAAATGTGCACCCCACCCTATGAGTTATGTGTTGGTGGTAAGGAGCAACAATAGTGACGTGAAAAGGAGAATCCCTTTGCACACATTGATCAGGTCCTTCCAACAGTTTAAGGAGTTTTTAATTCTGGTGGGTAGTGACAGAGGTTTGTCCAGCCTGTCCCTATTTGGTCTGTAAACCGAACTAAACCATAGTTGGAGGCATCACATATGTAGTCTGGCATGTGGTAACTCTCCCATGCCTGATGCTGTATGTCCTAGGAGTTAGAGGCAGAGTCTGGCTGGTATCCGTGGACTGTACTGAATGGTGCCTATGAGCGAAACCACGGATAGGAACTTGTGTTGAGGTAGGAGGGCTTTGGCCTGTAGGGTGTCTAAGTTAGCCCCTACGGATTCTAGGCATTGCACTGGAATGAGGGATGGCTTCTGGATGTTGATCTGTAAACTCAGTTCTGTGAACAAGCGTATCATAGTGTCGACGGCTTTGCGGGCCTCCTGAAAATATCGGGCTTCAAGGACACAGTCGTCCAGGTACGGGCAAATCATTATCACTTGCAAGTGGTAATTTGAGTGGCTACCACTGAGACAACTTTGGAAAAAGTTCTCAGGACTGATGACAGACTGAAGAGGAAGACTCTGTACTGATAATGGCCACGTTCAAGAGTGAACCTGAGAAATCGTCTGTGAGCCAGTAGGATCAAGATGTGAAAATAGGCATCCTGGAGGATGAGGGCCAAAAACCAGTCTCCCTGTTCCAATGTTGGAATGATCGTTGATAAGGTGACCCTCTTGAACTTCTGAGCCTTAACCAACTTGTTGACAGCTCTGAGGTCCAGTAAGGGTCTCCAACCTCCCCTTCTTTTGGATATTATGAAGTAACAAGAGTAGAATCCCTTGCCTTGCAGATACTGAGGTACTGATTCTATGGCTCCTAACTGGAGGAGGCGATCTATCCCCTGTTGTAGTAAATTCTCGTGAACAGCATTCCTGAAGAGGGATGGGGAAGGAAGGTGAAATGGATGGAGTAACCGGATTGGACGATCTGTAAAAGCCATTGAACTGATGTTATGCGTTTCCAGGAACTGTGGAACACTGTCAATCGGTGGCCAAATAGGTATACAACCAGGGTCGGTTGCATCAGTTGTGGAGTGATCTCACAGTGCCGCAACCTCCCCATCAAAAGTGATGTTTAGATGCAGGGGGTTGGGACAAGTTTTGTGGACCAGACTGTTTGCACTTTGGGAATTTCCCTTTTTGTCTCTGTGGTTCGTAATGGTGCTGAGGTTGATACTGAGCCACATATGGCCTGGGTTGAGACTGTGAACTAAAACACCTCTTTTGCCCCGGAGTATAGATTCCCAGTGACCTTAGGGTAGTCCTGGAATCCTTCAGGGTATGAAGGGAAGCGTTCATCTTTTCACCTATGATTTTTGTGCCCTAAGGAAGAACTTCCACTGCGGACTGCACCTCTTTCGTGAATCCCAACAATGATGTCATGATGACAGCCATGATGTCAGTTGCATCACCACCGCTGTGGAGGTGGACCTAGCTGCTGTATCAGCGGTGTTGAGGGACGAGTGTAACAAAGTTTTTGATACTAACTGTCCCTCTTTAAAGAACTCCCAATGCAGCTCTGGCAGTTTTTCAATAAAAAGTAATTGAGTTTGTTGTAATTTGTATTGTGATATTTGGCCGTGAGCACCTGGCAGTTGACAATACAGAACTACAAGGGGGCCGAGGAATATGTCCTCCTGCCAAAGAGATCCAGCTATTTCCAGTCTCTATCGTATGATGTAGCCCTACACTAGTGTTGCCAGCCACGGAAACTGACAGTGTCCACCATGATGGAGTCGGGTGGTGAGTCGGAAAAAAGGAACTTATTATGTTCCTTTGCTGGGACATAATATTTGTTATCTGCATGCTGGAAAGCTGGAGCCACCGAAGCCAGGGTTTGCCGAACTGTTTTGGCCAGGTCTAAAACGGCCTCATGAATTGGAAGGGCAACCTTTGATAAAGAGGAAGAGTGGAAGATATTGAGGAGTTGATGCTGGGTGTCTCTGACCTCTTCCAACTGTTTCTGAAGGGTGTCCACCACCCTCCTTGCCAGCTCCTGGAAAAGACGGAAGTCATCTGCCAGAAATGGTGGAGGCGGCACAACAACTTGGTGGAGGAGACACAAAGCCCTGTCTGGGATGATTTAGTTGGGGATTGGTCCTGCTTTGAGCAGGGGGTTGGACTAGATGACCTCCTGAGGGCCCTTCCAACCCTGAGATTCTATGACTTTGGGGAGGAGGAGGATTTGGCCTTAGGTCCTCCTCCATTCTGGCTTCCTCCATCTCCTGAGGTGGTTCAGAGGTCTGGATGCTGTAACTGACTGTTACCGTACTCAGTCCCCAACAGTCCGATGTTACATATGATCATGTTGGGCTGAAGGGCGACAGGCATTCCAAAAACAAAAAAGGGGAGATAGATCTGGAGTTGAGACTGATATATCACCTTGAGTATATCTTCAAAAGGCCTGCCTAGCTCCACTGCAATATCTAAGAGAGCCTGACTAGGAGGCTGAGGTGGGCAGGAGGGGTTGGAATCACTTATAGCCCTTCCCTTTTCTTTTGTAGGGCTCTTGCCTGGGAGGCACCGCAAACTTGGGAGGCTGCTGGGGCCCAAAGTGCTTCCTGGAAGCTGGAGGCCTGTAAAAGGCCTAAGGAGCAAAGGGTGGCCATCAAGTCCTTGAAGCTTCGAGTCTGTCTGTTTCGAGAACAGGGAGGTGGCCTGAAAGGGGAGGTCCTGGATGGACTGCTGCACTTCGTAAGGGAGGCCAGATGACTGGAGCCATGAACAGCGCCTCATGGTGACTGCTGACACCACAGTCTTGGTTGCTGAGTCGGCTGTATCCAGAGCCGCCTGGACGGAGGTCCTGGCCACAGTCTTGCCCTCCTCTAGGATGGCCATGGATTCCTGCACTGACTCCTGTGGCAGGGAGTCCTTAAATTTGGACAATGATTCCCACAGATTAAAATCTTACATCCTGAGCAGGGCCTGCTAGTTGGAGATACGTAACTGGAGACTGTTCGTATAATAAAGCTTACATCCAAACAGGGCCAGTCTCTTGGGCTCCTTATTTATGAGGGTAGCACTCAACTTCCCCGTCTGTCCCGCTCATTCGCCGCCAACACCACCAGGGACCCCAGTGGGATGGGGGCTGCGAGTAAAGGTATTCAAAACCACCGGCTAGGACACAGTATTTCTTTTCTGCCCTTTTTGAGGTACAGGACAGAGAGGAAGCAGTCTGCCACAGTGATCTGAAGGGGCCCATCAACGCTTTGTTAACAGACAAGACCACTCTGGAAGGAGTAGCTGCAGTCAGGATGTCTATTAGGCTGTGTGCTGACTCCTTAAGCTACTCAACTTCCGGGCCCAAGTTAACAGCTACCCTTTTCAGGAGCTCCTGGTGGGCCCTGAAGTCATCCTCTGGGAGAGGGTTACTAGGGCCTGCGACAGCCCTCCCCTCCACCACATCCACTGGGGCCATTTCTTGGATATGGGCACCAGGGTCAGTACTGGAGTCTGGGTCCAGAGCCGGGCGGGAAGAGACAGTAGTTTGCCTTTCTAATACCACAAAGTATGAGAGTACCGGGAGAAACTGCTAAGGATTCCAGTACTGGCCAGGCACCGGCAGAAGGGCTAGTACCAAAGTCTGGTTTTTAGACCCAGTACCCGCTTGCTCCTCCAGGCAGCACTGGGAAACTGGGGACTGGCAGCAGGCTGGTGATCACTGCATTGGGACCAGGAGGGCTTGTCCCTGGATGGTGCTGTGGTGGAGCTTGCTGCATCCTGCCCCTTTCTGTCCCCAGTCGTCTTGGCTTACAAGAGGCCTTGCGGGGTTGGTGGTATTGGGAGGTACAGCAGGTCCTTTGCCACCTGGAAAACCTCTGGATGGAAAGGGGCCAGCAGATGCCTGACCCCATGGCTGCTCCTAGGAGTCGGTGGTGGATCCCGTAGTGAACTCAGCTCCCTATGCAGAGTTATTAGCACCATCAGAAGCTCTGGGGAGGGCAAGTGGCCCGACATGGGTCTCACTATGCCAATCATACCCTGCTTGTCTCTTCTCTGCACTGGAGAATGCCATCTCTCAGTGCATTGTTTCTTCTGCCTCTTCCTCTGCACCAGGGATGGAGAGTGGTGCTGGGAAGAGCCCCATGCTAGGGAGCACTCCGCATGGATGTCAGGGTACTTGGCGCTGATTCAGAACGGCTTGGCTCTGAGGCCGGTCCGAGGGTCGCCTCCACAAGAATGGCCTTCAGTCAAATGTGTCTATCCTGTCTCGTGCAGGGTTTGAAGTCTCTGCAGAGCTGGCATTTTAACATGAGACTCCACTAGACATTTTAGACAGCTAGTGTGAGTCACTAACTTGCATCGGTTTGCTACACAAGGCACACAGCTTGAAGCCTGGGGACTGGGGCATGCCCAGCCCCTGGGACGAAAAGTCCCTTGAGAAGAGGGACAGCTATATATATACTAACACTACTATATATACTAATTCTAACTAAGAACTATATACATGGACTACAGTAACTATACAAAATACGAACAGAGCAAGTCCAAACCCACTGGGAAAGGAGCCTTGTTTAGTAAGAAGGGTCATTCCAGCAACAATCATGAGCAGTAAGAAGAAACAGAGGATGTGGGGCCTGCAGCACCATTTATACCAGTGCAGACGTGCACAACTCCAGAAGGCAATAGAACCAGCCCAACGGATACCATAGAGGGAAAAATCTCCGGCAACTGCACGTGGTGCATGCACACACCCACCCAGCATGGAATGGACAAGAGCAAGCACTGGAAGAATAACTTCAAATTGCAAACAGAAAAACAATAGCCTTAACTGACTGCTAATGGCTTCATCTCTAGCCAGGGGCAGTTGAGAAGGAACTGAGGACAGCTAGCTCATGCTCGCGGGCTAGCCTCGTGGCGCAGCACGAAGAGAGACAGCCCAGGCACGCGCCCAACGGACACTGCTACTGAAGTTCTCCCATCAGCAGCACAGTGGAGCACCCATTGCGACATCACTCGAAGAAGAACTTCTACCTAAGCTCTCATTAATTTTTAGTTCTGTGACCAGTATCTATTTATCTGGTAGGACAAGGCCTAGAAGAATTCCTCTGTGTTGGCTGCAAACACTTTTGAGTTAGGAATTTTTCATGCATAATGTTTAGAAATTCCAAGAATGTTTTAGTACTGACAGCATGAGACTGCCAGCATGTGTCACTAAAATTGAAGTTTCACATGATCATGCAGCTTCTCTCCCTTCGCTAGACACAACAGATAGATGTGTAATGAGGTGGTCATTCTGTTCCCTAGTGTGATTTGGAGGTCTACAGCAGTCTCCAACTAATCTTGTGCTTTAAAGACATTGATCCGTAAGCATTCAAGATCATTTTCTTCCAAGTTATTAGTGACTCAAACAGGTAATGCCATTTTTGACTTAAAAGTACCACTCCCCTTCCCTTTTATGCACTTAAGCCTTCCAAATTAGCATCTAACCATTGATTCTAACATTCCAATAGTGCGAATCATCACACCAGGTTTCAGTAATACCAACTAGATTGAATTTATGCTCGTAACTTAGCAATTCCCATTACTCTTGTTTGTTAAAGAGGCTCATAGCACTAGCCTATAGGCAATTCAAGAATTTCTTCTCCCTGTTTTTGGTTCCTTGATTAATTTTGTTCTAAACAGCTCTACTGTGTACTGAGTACTCACATCCTCCCCCTTTTAGTGTTAGTTTAACCCCTCCTGACTACTCTAGTTAGTCTATTCCCTGGGGAAATAGTTTACTAAGGTGGAGGCCATCCAAACTATACAGCCCCCTCCTCCCACAGAAAGTGGACCTATGCTCCACAAAATCAACAACTTGCACCTTACACCACTCACCTACCCAGCAGTTCACTTTGAGCACCCTGAAGTCATCTACCATCCGCAAGATATCAAATGACACAGGATGGGGGAGGAGGCATAATTGCTCATCTGATGAGGATGACGACTTGTTCAATGGCACTGCCTCTTCTTCAGCTCTCCCTCTAGAAGGTCCTGGGGTACTAGTGGTTGCCCTTCTTGGAAGGTGCTCTTGAGTAAGGGTAACCTCTACAGAACTGGTCTCCCTATGGGACCCCAGGATTCTAGAAAGTCCATTCTTATGGGACATAAGGGAAGGGGGAAGGACCCCAAGAGTGTTCCTGCCAGAGAAGGTGTCGGATCAGTCATTGGCTCCTGGAGTCTCTTCCTAGGGATACATCTCAGAGGAGGGATGTTCAAATGGAAAGGTAGGGGAATCTTGGGCAGTGATCTCAAGCGTCTGAGGAGGTGGTATCCCCAGTTTTAAGTAGGGGTGGGGGGTTAATGGCATCTGTACTGGTGTTTCATTGGGACTAGCAGCCATGCCTGCATGTGTGGGTTTGGCAGCAGCAGGGTGCATGTCAGTACTGGCAGGAGATCCCTCCTGGTACCTCTCAGTAGAGGGGATTCAGGGTCTTCAAACATTTGGAAGTCCTCTTGCAACAAAAACCTAGTTAGTACTGGGGAAGCAGGGAACTCAGTGGCTGGTTGCAAAACACAAAAACAGGGCGAGCCGCTCAAAAGCATATGTGGAAAATTAATAAAACAAGATCAAAGAGGTAAGAATAAAACAAGTAAGCTGGCTAAAACTTTGAGGCTAACGTACACAGAAACGCTCAGTCTCTAACCACAGGTGGTTGAGAAGGAACTGGAGTTGCGTCTGTCAACCCCCATATGCCCTTGGATTGGACCATGAAGACATGAACAGGGTGCAGGCCCGGTTACCAAAAATCTCTGAACAAAATTGCACTGGAGCGTGCACACCTAAAGTGGAGCACCCATAGGGACACCTACTCAAAGAATCAAGATGTTTATCTCCAGTCACACAATGTAGGATATACAATAGTTTTGTACTGCAGAACAGAAATGATAAATAAATTACCTTTTTTAGTTTCCATAAACTTTTCATAACTATCTGGAAAGTCATCCTCTTGTTTTGATTTCTCTATGGGAGGTACAACAGCTTCACCTTCTTCCTCTTCATCTTCATTGAACCACATTTCTTCATCCTCCTCTAAGGCTCTTGCATCTCGGCGAAATCTGTTGCTACGCAATATGGATGGGACGCTGTAAAGAACGACCACAAATGATTCAAGCCTTGTCGCTGGTTTACAAACAATCAAACAAGGAACCATGAATGGCTGATACAGTGTGGCGAAATATCAGGACAGAAGCAACCTGAAAGAGTATAACCCACTATGAAGTACAATAATCAAAGACTGTACAAGCTCATCCTGGAAATAATTTCTTGATGCCTTGAAATGAATTTAGTGGGTTGATGAAGGCAGTCTAGATCAGGCTAGTTATTTAGATTGTACATTCTATCTGGTCACTTATAAAGAATCAAAGTGCCTAAAAAGCAAACTGCATGACAATGTCAGCAGTAAAGATTTCATAGAGGATTCTACTCTTCGCTCTACCCAAGTTCTAGTAACCCCCTCCCCAAATTAGAGTTTAAGTTTAACGTCAAATATGTCAGGAGGGTTTTAGAGCACACTGCAAGATGCATCTGTGTCTTATGAACTATTCAACAGAGGCTTAAGCTGTACTGATTCATCTGCACCACTGTAAGACCTCTCATGTAGCTGCTCTACGCTATCAGGAGAGAGCTCTGTCATTGACATGGCGCTGTGCACACTGCCACTTATGCCGGCGAAATTTATGTCACTCAGGGGTGTTTTCTCCACACCCCCAAGTGACGCAAGTTTTGCAAACATAAGTGGTAGTGTAGACATGGCCTTAATCGAATTTCTCTGATAGAAAATTTATTAAAATGAGCTAACAGAAAACATTCCTTCCACCCTCAGCCACCAATTTACTATTCAAGTTGGTCAGATCCACAAGTCAGATTATTGTGTAAATTTACCGTGGAAACAAGAGAACATGAAAAATAAAGTAACTGCACACACAACTAACTACTCTGGGGAATCCTCTAGAAAGACTATCCAGAGATGCTATTACAATATTTTGTTTTATTACAAAAGTGAGTTTCAAGATGTGCGAATAATACAGTACCTGTTCAATTTCTGATTTTGTCTGTCTTTTTCTTGTTCGTATTTAGTCTTCAGCCCCTTGAATGTCTGAACATATTCAATAGATTCAAGTGCCTTATAAAAGTTTTCAACTATATGTGCAGTAAGTGACTTGATATCTTCCTGCATAAGCACAAAACAATATTTAAATCTCAAATATAAATAGTAAGATACAGAAGATCAGAGGTTTTCAGTAAAGGCTATTAGCTTTAAAAGTTACTCGACTCGTTTTTCCAAAATTAAAAAAATTATTGCAAATGACAGATGAGAAAGTTACTTCGTTTTTCTTCATGGAAAAGTTTAAATAAATAAATCTGAGATCAGCAGAATTGCTTCTAATGTAAATGGATGCTTGAATTTATCTGCTCCTTATTCTTACTTGCTGTCCCTTTTATCTGTGATATCAACATGAGTTTCTGTGGAGATGAATATAGTGTTTTATTCACAGGATTACGCCTTCATGTGAAAAAATACGAGGCAAGAGCAAACAAACATAGAACATTCATATAAGGATCAGAGTTTTACCATCCACTTTATATGTTATATAGTTAGTGTGGAACAGCTACCTCTCAGTCAGTCTCTAATGAATCCCCCTTTATGGGCCTGATCATTTCTTTCTGTACTAAAATGGGTTAAGGGGGAAGAGTCAAAAAATGCCCACGCTTGAATGAACTGAAAACCCAATGCATTTTTTCTTCTTGTGGTAAAGGTAACAGCTACAGATAGAAGACACTTTTCTCCTCATGCAGAACCCAAAGATTCACCTGACCTCAACGCTATAGATCTCAGGGCACGCACACCAAACAAATGTCATCCCAGGTATTCCTGCCAGTCCCCTTCTTCCGCCCCAAGCTGCCCAAATGGCTTGGTGGTCGTGATGCCATTGGTGCCGTTTTCCCATACCTTTCCTTACAAGGGCAGCGAGTAGTATCAGGCCTAAAATTAACATTGCTCAAAGCAACACACACACCTGTACGTTTTTACAGCTATTACATCAGGGGTGGGCAAACTTTTTGGCCTGAGGGCCACATCTGGGTGGAGAAATTGCATGCAGGGCCATGAATGTAGGGCTGGGGCACAGGGTTGGGGTGCAGGGGTGTGGGAGGGGGTGCAGTGTGCTGGATGGGGCTCAGGGCAATGGGTTGGGGTGCAGGAGGGGTCTCAGGACAGGGGGTTGAAGTGCAGGTTTGGGGTGGGGGCTCCAGGCCGGTGCCGCTTACCTGGAGCGGCTCGGGGCGGGGGGCGCGCAGAGGCGCGCAGAAGGGCTAAGGCAGGCTCCCTGCCTGCCCTGGCTCCACACTGCTCCTGGAAGCAGTCGGCACCACGTCCCTGCAGCCCCTGGGGGAGGGGGACACAGAAGGCTCCACACACTGCCCTCGCCTGCGGGTACCTCCCCCGAAGCTCCCACTGGCTGCAGTTCCCTCTTCCAGGACAATGGGAGCTAGGGGGGTGGGGCGGGGAGGTGCCTGCAGGCGAGGGCAGCGCGCGGAGCCCTCTACCACCCCCATCCTCCCCGCAGGAGCTGCGGTGCCGGCCGCTTCCGGGAGTGGTGCAGGGCTGGCAATCCTGTGGCCCGGATCCAAAGCCCTGTTGGGCTGGATCTGGCCCGTGGGCCGTAGTTTGCCCACCCCTGTATTACATGCTGATTTCAAGAGGAGAATGTTAACCAATTCCTACCCCCCAACTTCTTGGCCAGACATGCTCCCTAAAGTCCTGCAGAACCCTAAATATGCCAATTTTCTGGATAGGGACTGCCAGCCACTCAAGGTGTTAAAGCATGCTATATTTACTGGCCTCTTTCTCTCTGCAAACATGAAAGTGGGTCTCTGTGAACAACCTCTTGGTCTGAAATAACTTGACTTAGTTGAGCTTCGGGGCACACTGCAAGGACCTTCTCTTTACCCAAGCTTCGGGAGGCAAGCTGAAGTAGGCTGTGTCTACTTTGTTTTTCAGCATGCAATTTATGCTCATTTAGACTCCTTTAGACTTATATTCACACCCACTTGCCGACATGCAATTTATGCTACATAACTCCTCTGAATTTCACCCATTAACTATGTAGTCGATTAGTCAGAAGGATGTCTTTCTAAAAGACACAGGTTTACATCCTTTGCAACTGGTCTATTTTGGCCTCAGTCAGGAAGTACAATTTACATGTGGGTAAGGAACAGGGATTAGAGGGGAGTAAAATGGTAGTCAGAATAAAGAAGTGGTTTCCTCTTTCCTTGTTACACAACAGGTAACAAGTAACTGCCCATGGGTAAGTGGAAGGCCTTTCATTTATGACTTGTCTGGTCAGAGAGCTCCTATATTAGATATCTAAAATGTCCATTTAATGAAAAAAAGGAAGTTAAACTCAAAAAGTCCCCATGCATGCTGGTAACAGCTGACATTTACTCAACAAAAGCTGTTGTGATAGCAACTCTTACACCAGACAGCTGACTGATGAAAGCACTGCTACTTGTGCTATTTTTATTTCATGACAATAGCAGGATCGCTATCACTACATGTATTCAAAGTTGTTCAACCACATGGTTGGTTTAGGAAAAATAAAACCAAACCTCCTGAGTTGCAAGGACACTAGAACTCCCTTTTCACTACAACACTGATTTAGAACAAAAGCACTTTTTCCAGTTTAGATGAAGAAGAAATTATAGTTTTAGCCTTATAAGACATTATTTTACTGATTTAGATACCATCTTAAATCCAAAGTAATATGCAAAACCTACAAATATAGGATAGTCTTGTGGGAAAGATTAACAGCTACAGGTAGAAGACAGTCGTCTTCTCCTCATGCAGAACCCAAAGATTCACCTGACCCCAACCCTATGGATCTCAAGGCACCCTCACCAAACAAATGTCATGTCATCCCAGGTATTCCTGCCAGTCCCCTCTTTCCGCCCGAAGCAGCTCAAATGGCTTGGTGGTCCTGATGCCATTGGTGCCGTTTTCCCATACCTTTCCCCTATAAAGGCAGTGAGTAGAAGTAGCAGGCCTAAAATTAACACTGCTCTAAGCAACACACACCCCTGTACGTTTTTACAGCTATTACATGCTGATTTCAAGAGGAAAGTGTTAACCAGCTCCCACCCCACAACTTCTTGGCCAGACATGCTCCCTAAAGTTATAGGAAAAGGACAGTCAAGCAAGATACAAACACAAGACTCAACAAAGGACTTTTATACTTTAGTATTATAATAGCTAAACTTTTGTTATTGGTACTATCCTATTTAGTGTGAAATTTTCTAGACTCTGCATTTTGTGTTCAATGCATAAGATGTTACATGCCTAAAACTTAGTGTTTTTGAACAAAACTGGCTTAAAAACTTACCACTCTGATGAATTCAAACAGTTCAATTACAGCTGAGTTCAGCAGATTGTACCTAGTTCCATTATCCAAAAGAGCATTTATAACTGGCTCAAACAGGTTCCCTTTGGTGATATAACGGTTATAAAATTCATCCTTCAGGCCAATTATCCTCCTCATAAAGCGAAGAGCACCTGCAGTTTAAAGAAAATTTAGAAATCTTTGATAATCATTGTACAATCCCCATTCTGCTGTGATTGAAGTCAACAGAAAACCTAAGATTGACTTCAGTGGGAGTGAGATCTGCAACATCTGTTAAAAGGGCTGCAAAAGTTCCTTTCAATACTTTTTTGCTTGCTTTTTAAAAACACTTTTCTAAAGGTTCAAAATAAGTATCTATTGGTTTTGTCTTTTTCCTATCAGGCAAACTTTTCTTTCTTTCACATTTCTTGTTGCACACAAACCAACACAACTTTGGTTCCATTATTTTCTTGTTTATATGAAGCAGCAATAAGTGTTAGCCCATCATATATATAGATTTTATTGGTTCATTTGTGTGCTCTTTCTGCTGTCTAGCTCTGAGAGGCGAGCACAAAACATGTTAGGTCATTCCTTATGTGCCATGGTGCACAAAATAGTGATTTCATTAATTTCCTACCAAAAATAGTGGATTTTATAGTTTTATAATGATCTCAGTTTAGGTGAGACTAGACACCTAATCATATTTTATGCTTACTACCCAATTCCAAAATGATCCATCCCACGGGGTGGAGGCTGAAGAGAATTACCAACCTCTCCTTCCACTGCACAGTACTTGGGAATATCGGCAGGGAATATCGGCAGGGAATATCAGGTGTTTTCACCTTCCTAAGCAGTATCAGGTGGGCTTATACCATACAACTGATTTTCTGCTTTTGCTAGTGGACTAGAAGACAATGGTCCTTTAAGCCTTCTACCTATGGTGTTTCTCTTAATTTGAAAGTTGTGTCACATTTTGGACCTAAATTACATGACAAGGTAACTTCAATAAAGAATAGCAGCTTTGGTGGCTCACTGGATTAAAAAAAAATTAGGATATTTACACATTTACAAATTAAGCCAAGGCACTGCATGTAAATTCAACAGATTCTGAACAAGAAGAAGTATTTCAGTGCTAAATGTATACCACACAATCTTTAAAACAAAGTAAACTACAATTCAATTTACTACTTACACAAGGCCAAAAATGTGTGTTTTGAATTCATCAAGACCAATACTCTCCTTAGCAAATCTTTGTTCATAATATAATTCTTGATGTGATATGTGTGGTGTTCCACACAAAAGGTGAGCAGCTCCAAAATTAAGGCAAGCAGCTGTGCCGTTTGATAATTATCTACAAGAAAAATAAAACTAACTAAAATCAGGCATATAAAAAACAAACCAAACTTTTCTACGCATCCACGGCTTATGACAAAGTAGTTTCAGCCTATTAACAGTTGAAAGTGAATAGAGATTTATCAGCTTGTTAATTTGACTTCTTAAGAGCTTCCTATACCAGCCTACACATCTAGGTTATGCTTCTTCTCTGTCAATAGGTGAAGACTGAAAACCTACTTAATATCTTTGGCTAAGGAGAACAGACACCATGAATAGATATTTGGAGGTCTACGTCAATAGGAAATATAAAAAGAAATTATAAACAGCCTAAACCCAAAACGGAGCCTTTATGGGGGAGGGGGGGGGAAGAGAGGGTGTGTGTGTGAGTGTGAGTGAGAGAGAGGCAGGCTACTAGGCTAGATGGACCGCTGGCCTAACTCAGTATGACCATTCTTATGTTCTAGATGCACCTCTTGTAGCAGTAGTGTTTTCCTAAAGGCCAATCCAATTAAAAAAATCCAACTCAAGAAAGAATCCAATTAATAAATCTGAGACAAGTGTCTTCCTTGATACAAATTTCACCCATCAATCATCTGAGCGTCAGCAGCACTTTTTCCTTGATAGAAAAGAATTCTCTATTCAATACAGTAACTCCTCAATTAACCTCGTCCTGGTTAACGTTGTTTTGTTGCTGATCTATTAGAGAACACGCTCATTTAAAGTTGCGGAATGCTCCCTTATAACATCGTTTGGCAGCCGCCTGCTTTGTCCACTGCTTGCAAGAAGAGCAGCCCCTTGGAGCTAGCTGGCGGGGGGTTTGAACCAGGATGGGCCTTAGCCCCCCCTAAGTTCCCTGTGCAACAGCCACCCAGCAGACTATCAATTGCCAGGCAGTTTAGGTGTCCCTCCTCTCCCACTGCCATGTGCTGCTCCTGCCCTCTGCCTTAGAGCTGCTCCAGGGAGCCTCCTGCTTGCTGTGCTGAGGGGGGGGTGGGTAGAGAAGAAGGTTGCTGAGATCATGGTGTCCCCCTCCCCTCGCTCCTGTATCCCATCTCCACAGAGCGGGGGAGGGACACGACAGGGCTCAGGATGGAGGGAGCTTGCTGGCAGCAGCTGCTGTCTCAACTTGCTGATCAACTTAAAAAGGCAGCATACTTAGAGGGGGGTCAGCATACTGAAAGGGGCAATGTGTGTCTGTTTCTCTCAGTGTGCGTCTCTGTCTCACACATACATGCACCCCCCAGCACTTTGGAAAGTGGAGGAATGGTGTGCTCCAGTGGGATAGCATGGGTTCATCATCACGTTCCGTTTCCGCAGGGAATGTTTGCAGCCACTGCCATGTATCTATTTGTGTCTCCTCCCTCCATTCGTGCTGCCTTGTAGAGTGTGAGGCCACATTAACAACGTGTTAACCCTTGAGGGCTCAGCCAAGTGCTAGTTCATCATTTAGCAGCAAGGCATTCCCTGGGAAATATCCCCCCCTCTTACCCCACCACCTCAACCATCATTGCTGTGTACAGTATTAAACTGTTTGTTTAAAACTTATAGAGAGAGAGAGAGAGAGAGAGAGAGAGAGAGAGAGAGAGAGTGTGTGTGTGTGTGTGTGTATATATATATATAATTTTCATTCCCCCTACCCCCCCCCCCCCCAGAACCGAACCGAACCTAACACTATATCTATCTATCTCACAGTTGCCAACCTTCACATGGTAATTAAGCACCCCGACTTTCACAATAAGCCCAAAATCAAGCTAATCTCATTTCAAAACAAGGCCGAAACAAGCTAATTCCTAAAGAACCCCAACACTCTATGTGACTAGACACCCCGGTGTGCAGTCTGGGACTGTGGTGGGCCTTCTGTGCACCCTGACTCTCTCCCCCGCTTGCTCCTGCTTGCCTCCACTTGCTCGTTTGCTGAGAGCCGATCCAAAAACAACAAAAAGTAGTAACAAGCTACAAGCCAAAAACTAGCCAACAAGCAACTCATAAGCCAATTAAACCAAAACCAAGCCCAATTTCTGTGTTTTTTCCACGGGTTTGGCATGTCTGATGTATACATTTATTTAATTTCCCTGGAACCTAACCCCCCCACCCCACATTTACATTAAATTTTGTGGGGAAATTGGATTCGCTTAACATTGTTTTGTGTAAAGTAGCATTTTTCAGGAACACAATGACAACGTTAAGCGAAGAGTTACTGTACAATTCTGTAAGACAGCCTGAAGCAAAGTCAAATGAAAATGAAGGGTTTTTGTGTCTGTTGGCTGGGAGGAAGTAGAATCTGTAATCTAAACTAATAAAGGAGATTTAAAAAAAAACAGATTTAAGTTTGGAAATATTTTATTTTACAGCCTTTTCCTAATATATACTGAGCAAATCCATGCTGACAAAATAAATTTCAAAATATAAAAAGACTACCACTTACCAGGACAAATAGTGTTACTCTTGTTGGACCCAACTACTGCATCTGATATACAAATAAGTGTCAATACAGATTTTCAAAACACTGTAAAGTGCCTATTTAATAACATAGATAAATAATCAATTCCATTACTAGCTTCAATCAGCTGATGGCACAATTTCATGTGTTAATAAGTTATACAAAAGTACTATAACAATAAGCTTATATGCCAGGAAAGATTTCTATGTTATGTTTTCTAGTTACAAAACCTTAAAAAAAACCCAAAAACCCACACTTCACTAAGTGCTTGTTATACTTAACTGAACATTTAAGAGTAGTGTTAATCTTTAGTCAAAACACTTACCTAAATTAATATTTCTACAATAAAAAAACCTTATAATTTAGATACTTCATATATGAATATTTATAAAATACACAGAAATAGATAAAGAATTCCCTTTTTAATATTTGCCAACTATCCAGCTAAACACATTCCTCATTAGATAGACCATGGTCATTTTAAGTGAGATAATGGACAGTCTCAAAACATATTTGAAAAGTAACTCTTATTCAGTTTCACCATCTTTTAAAATGGGGATCGTAAGAATTACATACCTCAGAGAGGTATTATGAGGATACATTTCTCTTTGTGAAGTACTTCAGAGACAAAAAGTGCTGAGTATTATTATTTCAGCAACATTTTATGCGGCCTGGAGAATTCAAATACTTTTTTTCTTTAAACCAGGGGTCTCAAACTCAAATAACCACGAGGGCCACATGAGGACTAGTACACTGGCCTGAGGGCCACATCACTGACACCCCCACCCCCGCTACCCCCGGCCCCACTCCACCCCTTCCATAAGGCCCCACCCCTGTCCCATCTCTTCCCTGCCCCCACTCTAACCCCTTCCCCGAAATCCTCACCTGAATTCTGCCCCCTCCCTGCCCCAGGGGGTGCAGGAAGGATGCAGGGTGTGGCAGGGGTTCAGGGCAGGGAGTTGAGGTGCAGAAGGTGTGCAGGGTGCGGCAAGGGACTCAGGGCAGGGAGTTGGGGTGTGGGGTGCAGGAGAGGTGAGGGGTGCAGCAGGGGGCTCAGGGCAGGGGGCTCAGGGCAGGGGCTCCAGAACATGAAAAAATGGGGGTTGCCGTACTAACTCTAACGAGACTAATCAATTAAGCTGAGCTATTATTAGCAGGAGAAAAAAAACCTTTTGTAGCAATAATCAGGATGGCTCATTTCAAAACAGTTGACAAGAAGGTGTGAGTAACAGTAGGGGAAAATTAGCATGGGGGAGGGGGGACAGAGGGCTCTGTGTGTTGCCCTGGCCGCTCCTCCAGGTACCTCCCCTGAAGCTCCCATTGGCCGCGGTTCTCCATTCCCGGCCAATGGGAGCTGCGGGGGGTGGTGCCTGGAAGCAAGGGCAACACACAGACCCCTGTGCTCCCCGTCCCCCAGGTTCCTGCCGCTTCCCGGAGTGGCGCGGGGGCAAGGCAGGCAGGGAGCCAGCCCTGCCCCCGGTGCACGCCAGGCCAGAGCTGCTCTAGGTAAGCACTGGGGGGGCAGGGGCATGCGCACAGGGAGCTGGCGGGCCGCAGAAAATAACCCCGTGGGTTGCATGTTTGAGACCCCTGCTTTAAACCAACAGAAAAAGCAGAAAAAAAAAAGTCTCCAAATTGTGTTACTTAGACTTTTAAAGAGAAGGTTACTCACCTTGTGCAAAAAGAACGAGGAGTACTTGTGGCACCTTAGAGACTAACACATTTATTTGGGCATAAGCTTTCATGGGCTAAAACGCACTTCATCAGATGCATGCAGTGGAAAATACATGCAGTAGGAAGATGTGTGTGTATATATCTATATATACACACACACACCCCATGAAAAAACGGGGGTTGCCGTACCAACTCTAATGAGACTAATCAAGGAGGGCTATTAGCAGGAGAAAAAAAAAAAACTTTTGTAGTGATAATCAGGATGGCCCATTTCAAACAGTTGACAAGAAGGTGTGAGTAACAGTAGGGGAAAAATTAGCATGTGAAAATAGTTTTTAATTGGCGTAATGACCCATCCACTCCCAGTCTTTATTCAGGCCTAATCTGATAGTGTCCAGTTTGCAAATTAATTCCAGTTCTGCAGTTTCTCATTGGAGTCTGTTTTTGAAGTTTTTTTGTTGAAGAATTGCGGCTTTTAGGTCTGTAATTGAGTGTCCAGGGAGGTTAAAGTGTTCTCTTACTGGTTTTTGAATGTTATAATTCTTGATGTCCGATTTGTGCCCATTTATTCTTTTGTATAAAAACTGTCCAGGTTGGCCAATGTACATGGCAGAGGGCCATTGCTAGCACACGATGGCATATATCACATTGGTAGATGTGCAGGTGAACGAGCCCCTGATGGTGTGGCTGATGTGATTAGGTCCTATGATGGTGTCCACTGAACAGATATGTGGACAGAGTTGGCAATGGTCTTTGTTGCAAGGATAGGTTCCTGGGTTAGTGTTTTTGTTGTGTGGTGTGTGATTGCTGGTGAGTATTTGCTTCAGGTTGGGGGGCTGTCTGTAAGTGAGGACTGGCCTGTTTCCCAAGATCTGTGAGAGTGAGGGATCGTCCTTCAGGATAAGTTGTAGATCCCTGATGATGTGCTGGAGAGGTTTTTGATTGATTAGTCTCGTTAGAGTTGGCATGGCAACCCACATTTTTTTGTGTTCTCTGTGTGTATCTCTCTCTCTCTTCCTACTGTATTTTCCACTGCATGCATCTGATGAAGTGGGGTTTAGCCCACGAAAGTTTATGCCCAAATAAATTTGTTAATCTCTAAGGTGCCACAAGTACTCCTTGTTCTTTTTGCTGATACAGACTAACACAACTACCACTCTGAAACCGGTCACCTTGTGCAGTAACTGAGGTTCTTCAAGATGGTTGTCCCTGTGGGTGCTCCACTTTAGGTGTCTTGGCTCCTTGTGCTTGTAGTCGGAAACTTGTGGTAGCAGTGCCCCAGTTGGCTGCTCCGAGTGTCTACCCCCAAGCGCAGCCAACCGTCACCCAGTTCCTTCTCTACCCGAGCTGAAACTCTGAAGCGGAGGGGGGCGGGGGTTGTGGAGCACCCACAGGGACAACCATCTTGAAGAACCTCAGTTACTGCACAAGGTGAATAATCTTCTCTTCTTCTTCAAGGAGTGTCCCTGTGGGTGCTCCACTTTAGATGACTGAAGAGCAGTGCCCCTTGGTGGAGAGGAGTGGCTTCGGAGTTGATGTATGTATGATGGAAAGCACCGATAAGACTGAAGTGAGCGTCTGCAGTTGACTGCTGTTCCAGGGCATAATGTTTGGTGAAAGTATGGGGCGATGCCCAGGTAGCTGCTTTACAAATATCTGTGATGGGTACATGTTTGAGAAAGGCTATGGATGTGGACACAGCTTTAGTGGAACGTGTGCAAAGTCCAGAAGGAGCTTGCAAATTGTAATTTTGGTAACATAGTTTGATACAATTAGAGATCCGTTTAGAAAGTCTCTGTTTGGAAATGGTTTGGCCTTTTGATCGTTCTGTTGTGGATACAAATAGCACTGACGATTTTCTGAATGTTTTTGTCTCTCTATAGAACGCCAGCACGCTGCGGACATCTAGTGTGTGAAAGGACCCCTCCCTGTTGTTGGCATGTGGCTTGGGAAAGAATACAGGTAAGTGAATGGGTTCGTTGAGATGGAAGAGGGAGGCAACTTTGGGTATGGGTGTAGGATTATTTTGTCTTTGAGGAATGTGGTATAAGGTGGGTGTGCCATTAGGACACCCAACTCTCCCATCCTTCGTACTGATGTGAAAACTACTAAAAAGGCGACCTTCATGGATAAGTGCAGGAATGAGCAGGTTGCTAGCAGTTCAAAGGGTTTGCCCAGGAGGGCACAGAAAACAAGGCTGAGGTCCCACATAGGGGTTGGGTCCCTTAATGTGGGGTAAGTGTTCTCTATACCCTTGAGAAAGTGCTTACTCAGTGGATGGATGTCTGGGCCATGTTGGTGCTATCAAGATGACTCTGGATTTGTCTTCTCTGATCTTGTGTAGGACTCGACAACAGGGGGATCGGGGGGAAGGCATACAGGAGCGGGACTCCCCATTTGATGAGGAAGGCATCTCGGTGTGAGTTGTGTCCCAGTCCCACTCGGGAGCAGTGTTGTGCGCATTTGGCATTATGGGTTGTGGCGAAAAGGTCTTTGAGGGGAATCCCCATTGTCTGAAAATAGTTTGCAGAATTTGTGGGTCTAGTTCCTCACTCGTGCATCCATGAGAAGTTCCTGCTGAGGTCGTCTGCTGTGGCATTCTGTTTTCCAGGTAGGTAGGATGCCGTGGTATGTATATGTTGTTGAAGATGCACCATTGCCAGAGGTGGACTGCTTCTGTGCAGCGCAGGTAAGACTGGGCCCCTCCTTGGCGATTTATATAGAACATAGTCAGAAAATTGTCCGCAAGAATCTGGACAGTTTTCTTGCGGATCAGGGGAGAAAATGATGGCAGGCATCTAGAACTGCTTGGAGCGCCAACAGAGTTATGTGGAGATTTGACTCTTCTAGGGACCATCGGCCCTGGATGATGTTGCCAGCCAAGTGTGCCCCCCATCCTACCAGAGAGGCATCAGTGGTGATAGTGACTGATGGGGTTTCCCTTTGGAAGGGAATGCCTGAGCAAACATTTGTGTTTTGTCCACCACGTGAGTGAGTCTTTCACTGTGATGGGCACTGTAAGCTGTCTGTCGATCGAGTGTCTGTGAGGAACGTACAAAGTGCGTAGCCAGGTTTGTAGACATCTCATATGCGGCCTGGCATGTTTCACGACAAATGTGGCAGCCGACATGTGTCCGAGAAGTTGTAGACACGTTCTGGCGAACATTTGTGAGCTATGGCTTACTGTTGTGATTAGTTTTGTTAAGGCAACAAACCGTCGTTGTGGTAGCCATCCTGATGTGATGACATGAGCTGTGCCCCTATAAAGTCCAGTTGCTGGGTTGTGGTCCAGTTGTTGGGCTGGATTTCTGCAGACTGGTTTGTAACCCTAGGTTTGTAAATAGGGTTAGAGTGGTATGAGTGGCGTGAACTACCTCATTGTGTGTCAGTGCTTTTAGCAGACAGTCGTCTAGATAGGGGAATATGGTCACACCCTACTTGCGAAGATGTGCTGCTGCTGCAACGGCCTGTACTTTGGAAAAAGCCCTTGGAGCAACAGAGAGGCCGAAGGGAAGTACCTTCTATTTGGAAGTGTAGGTTGCCCAGAGTGAATCATAGGAATCTCCTGTGCGCCAGGTGGATAGTGAGGTGAAAGTAGGGCAATGGCTGAGAGCCACTCTCCTTTCTCCAATGCCGGAATTGTGGTTGCTAGGGTTACCATCTTGACGAGCTGTGTTCTCACAAACTTGTTCCATTTGCGTAAGTCCAGAATGGGCCTCCATCCACCTGTTTTCTTCGGAGTGAGAAAGTAATGTGAGTAGAACCCCCGACCCCTGTGCTGAACTGGTACTGGTTCCACAGCACCTAACTGCAGAAGATGGTGTATTTCCTGCTGTAACAGGTACTCGTGAGATGGGTCCCTGAAGAGGGACGGGGAAGGGGGGTGGATAGGTGGAATAGAAAGAAAGGGGATGGAATAGTCCTTCTGTATAATTTCCAGAACCCACTTGTCTGTGGTGATGGTTCTCCAGACTGGGTAAAAGGGTGTAAGACAGTCCCCAAATGGGTAGGAAATTAGAGGTAACACTGGAATTGGAGAATGCGAGCCTCTTGTGTCCTCGACCAACACTTCATAACGTTTGCCTAGAAATGGATGGCTGAGATGTAGACAACTGCGTCTTGTCTGGCGCTGCTTGCGGCATTGATCATAATGTCATTGAGGCTGAGTGTGTAGGGCAGGACAGAATTGTTGGTTGTAGAATCTGCCCTGTTTTTTTGTTCACAGGGATATAGATTCCAAGAGTCTTTAGTGTCACATGAGAGTCCTTCAGGGTATGTAAGGACACGTCCGTGCTCTCTGCAAATAATTTTTGCCTTTCAAAAGGTAAGTCTCTCTACTGTCACCTGAACTTACCTGGGGAAGCCAGAGAGACGGAGCCAAGAAGCCCTCCGCAAGACAATGGACATGGCAATGGAGCGGGCCACCGTGTCAGCAGAATCCAGAGAAGCCTGCAGCGCAGTTCTGGAGATGAGGAAACCTTCTGCAATATCAACTTTATATTGTTCTTTTTGTTAGCTAGGCTGTACTTGATAAAAGATGACATCTGAGAAAAAATGGTGTGTGTTCTTGGCCAGTGATGCAGAATAGTCTGCTATGCGAAACTGGAAAGTCGACGATGAATAGGCTTTACTGCCGAAGAGGTCTACGCGTTTCCAATCTTTATCATAGGGGGTGGTTTTGGTTGGATGTTTTTCCCCCCTTTGATTAACTGCCTCTACCACCAATGAGTTTGGAGTAGGGTGCATAAGCAAAAACTCAGCTCCTTTAGCCGGCACACAGTACTTCTTGTCAGATTGCTTACAACGCGGTGGGCAAACTTTTTGGCCCAAGGGCCACATCTGGGTATGGTGGGCCATGAATGCTCACGTAATTGGGGTTTGGGTGCAGAAGGGGCTGAGGGCTCTGGCTGGGGATGTGGGCTCTGGGATGGGGCCAGAAAAGAGAAGTTCAGAGTGTGGGAGGGGGCTCCAGCTGGAGGTGCAGACTCTGGGGTGGGGCTGGGGATGAGGGGTTTGGGATGCAGGAGGGTGCTCCGGGCTGGGATCGAGGTGTTCAGAGGGTTATCAGGGCTGGGACAGGGGGTTGGGGCACGGGAGGGGCTCAGGCTCTGGGTGGTGCTTACCTCAAGCAGCTCCCGGAAGCAGTGGCATGTCCCCCCTCTGGCACCTACATAGAGGCGCGGCCAAGCCGCTCTGCGAGCTACCCTGTCCTTGCAGTTCCCACTGGCCACAGTTCCTGGTGGTAGAATCTCCTTCCTTAGAGGTTTTTAAGGTCAGGCTTGACAAAGCCCTGGCTGGGATGATTTAACTGGGATTTGGTCCTGCTTCGAGCAGGGGGTTGGACTAGATGACCTTCTGAGGTCCCTTCCAACCCTGATATTCTATGATTCTATGATCTGGAGATGAAGTCGGAATGTGGGTAGGTGGGAGGGTGTCACCCTCTGGCCTGTCTACAGATTCTTCAGCTTCCTCCTCCAGTTCTGGGGAAGCTGGCTCAGATGGCGGAGGCGACAGCTGTGTCCTGGACCAAGATGGATTGGATGGCTGGATGTTTTGGGCTCTGTATAATCCCCAGGGGTCCCAGTATGCTCACTGAGGTAAGAAGGCCATGGGGGGTGGAGGGGAGACAAGTGAGTCCAGGTTTAGGAGGGGGTGCCCACTCCTGTCTCCACTTCATCCTCTTCATCACTGGAGAGAGGAGGGGCTGAGCCAGCGGGTGTAGTGATAAAGCTTGGCCGTGACCTGGCTCGGGTGCCAATGGTGCCAAAGAGCGATGTTCCCAGGGTGGAAGCAATGAGTATGTTCGCATGGCTGACAAACTGATGCGGTACCAGGAGACTCAGTGCAGGCAAGCTCAGGCTGGGAACCAGGGGGAGCGCTGTCAGTGCCACAGACTTGTCATATTGTATTGGTGCAGCAGGTGGTGCCATAATGCTGCTCTGTGCCTGAGGTTTCTGTTCCCTAGGTTCCAAGCTATGAGGCTTAGTTTTGCTGCTACGAGAGTGAGACCGCATAGGGTCTTCTGCTCCTTGGGGCGCCTCGGTACTGGACAGTCCCAGTGCCTCGTGGTCCGGCGCTCTGGGTGCCATTGGTACCGGGGCAGTTTTTGCAGTCAGGGATTGCTTTTTTGGAGGCGAATCCCGATGTGGTGAGGAATGAGACCACTTTTTTGTGACTTTGGTAGGACCAGGGTCCTTAACAGCCATTTTTGAGGAGGACCCCATATCGGAGGCAGCTGCAGGTTAGGACTGGAGAGGTGGTGTCCTGGACTCAGGGTTGGAGGCAGGTCAGAGGGATCTCTCCATCATTAAAAAGTTTTAATTGGAGGTCCCTGGCCTGTCTTGTCCACACTGTGAGTTTCTTGCGGTGGGGACACTTCTGCCTGGGGAAAACACAAATTACCCAACGGGTTCATTGTGAGTGACTGTCTGTCACCGGTATTGAGAGTCCGCAGGTCAGGCAGCGCTTGAAACCTGGAAAGCCAGGCATGTCTGAGAGGAGCTGAATGAAGAATGGAAATAGTCCTGGTCTAATGCCTCTTCAGCGGCTGCCCGCCTGAGGCAGGGAGAAAAAACGTGAAAGTGTGTTTTTTTTAAATGTGAAAATGAAAGAAAAACGAACAAAGAGATAAACAATGAGGAAAACTAACTGAAAAAAGGGCAGAGATTAAAGGAATATGAGAGTAGATAAGGGCACCGCTGTCGTTCTGACTGAAACCAAGGGCGGCAGAGAAGGAACTAGGTGGTGGTTGGCTGCACTCGTGGGGGAGCGGCACAAGACGGCTGCCACGCGTGCGTGGCCAACCAGGGCACTGCTATCACAAGTCTCCGACTAGAAGCGCAGGGCGCCAAGACACCTGAAGTGGAGCACCCACAGGGACACTCCTTGAAGAAGAACTATGACTTTCAGCATTTCTGTGTCACTGGAAATTTCGAAGTAACACTAATCTCTGGAGTTAATACCCTGCAGATAACCAAATCCTGGGATCGTGTTTTCTTTGGTAAGTGACAAAGCAATTTGTAAAGGCTCTGAAACACTTGTGAAGTTGAACACATTTGCTGCTGCACATCAACAATTCTAAAAAGTTACTAAGAAAAACTGTCTGCTGCTACCAACAGAAGTTATGATTGCAGTTTTGCATCAGTAGCCAATAAATGTACCAAATACTGAAAGTTTTAGAAGTGTGTATATTGGGAGTTACCATGGACATGCAGTTTGAGCAGGAATTATATAGCAATACTTTAGCCTTTATTAAAGGTTGACAAGAATAAAGTTAATAAATTATTAATATTTCAGACTTGGCATGTACTACATTTCCATGGTTCTGCTTATTTTTCTATGACCTAGTAAGCACAGTCCAGGCTCCCAAGGCTGCAGAGCACAAAAGGCATATTACTACCATTCACAGCAGTAACTCAAACACTTTTTGAGGAATCCATGGACTAGTAATATTTTTGTATATCAAGTTATGCTTATTCTTATCTGAGAGGCAACAATAGCCTCCAACAAGCACATTCTGCTCTCACACTACAAATCAGTGACATCATTTGTCTAGATGATCAGTTGGTAAGCATGGCAAGATAAAAAGTCAATCCAACATTTAATCCTACCTTTTCCACATTTGTCTTCTGAAGTATTAGCCAAGAGTGGTGCGGTGAGAACATGCATACAATGGTTGTAGAAGAAATTGAGAAATTCACTTTTCTCTGTTTTCTGAAATAAACATTTATTTATTAAACATTGGTGTGAATTTAGTGCCCTTGCTAGTGAGGACTAATAGCACTTAAGTAAAATACAGCACAGGCAAGACATAAGCTACCTCACATAGCCCTGACGGTATCTTTTGATACAGGTTTGCAACACACCAGGTGTTCTCTAGAGTAGAATGAACCCATCACACCCAACGGTGTAGAGCAGAGTGGGAGGGACTAGGATGAGATCAACCTTACATAACTTGTGATTAAAGCAAAAGCATGAACTCAAATCTCTCCAATGGAGAAAGACAAATGAACTGACACTAGTGCATCATATAGTTCCTTTAACCAACAATTTAAAAAGGAAAAGAAGCGACCAGTAATTTTGCATATATTGCCTGAAGCTTCTGTATATTGGGGAAAAAAAAAGAAAAAGAAAAAGAAAAAGAAAAAGAAAAAGAAAAAGAAAAAGAAAAAGAAAAAGAAAAAGAAAAAGAAAAAGAAAAAGAAAAAGAAAAAGAAAAAGAAAAGAAAAAGAAAAGAAAAAGAAAAAGAAAAAGAAAAGAAAAAGAAAAAGAAAAAGAAAAAAGAGGGACCACTATCCTCATCTGTTCTCTACAATGCATAAAACATTTAAGGATTGTTGTATGTACATAAGGTTACTAGATTTTACTTTAAATACTTCTTTTGGTGACTATAATTCCAAACCAACACAGGCACATTGTACTTTATATACACTATATTTTTTTCTTAGAGAAAAAGAATTTAAACTAACAGCTACTCACCATAACAAAGCAAACCCTGGAGACCTAAACTTTATAGAATATTTTAATCCAAAGGTAATGTTTAGATTCGATGTAATGCAGGTTAAATGGAATTATCAGAACTCTGGGCAAAGCTTTAAACAAATTTCAAGGAGTCCTGGATTTTTGTTCATTTCTGACAATATAAACAGAATCATACTTATGACCAAGTATTCTATCAGGATAAAGTACATTCTATAGTACGGGAATGGCTCTAACAAGGTGGATTTGCACTATGCTGTAGGAATTAAACATTGTCTTAGCCTCATACAGACACATTGGACTCTTTTTTTCCATATTTTGACGTGGCCCACGCAGCCAATAGGAGCTAAGACTAGTCTAATACCCATGCATCTGGGGAGAAGACTGCCAATTTTAAGAACTTCTTAGACAATGCCATGTTTCTTAGCATTAATTAGATACAGTAATTACAAATCAGTGCCTTTCATTATCAATAATTTTATGGAAATTTTCCAGTTGACGAAAATCATCAGGCAAAACAGGACAATACCAAAATGCTTTTCGTTCCTACTATCCTCCAACCAAAGAAGACAGTTAGAAAGAGTAAGACGACTTTTTAAATGTGCATAGACAGTAAAGTTTCATTACCCCTTTGCATTTTCTTACATTAGCTGTGGCCAACATATTCTCTGGATCAATCAGAGTACGTAAGAGTCCCATTAACTGAACAGCCCCACCAAGTTCAGGGTCAGTATCGCAGATCATTTGCTCAATAACTACATTGATGAGGAGGATATCCTGCAACAAAGCAAATCAATTACATATAAGTTTTCAGTAATACAAATACTACTAGACTGATTTTTATTCGGTCTCTAGGTGCTGCCATTGAAAGCTCACACGTGAAAAAATAACTGAAAGTGAATGCAAAACCTGAGTTTCAAATATTAAAACAGTACAGTGGAATGGAAAAAATAAAGATTACCTGAAAATGAGCCTAGATGCAAAAAATCAAATGTCTTTAAAAATCAGGTGCACTTTTCTCCCTCAAAGTGTCACTCCAAGGCAGTGCCTTAACCATGCATTTCCATACTTGAACCTGTTTGCATTTCTTTTACATTTAATGTTAAGTCTGAACCCTCCTGAGTTTGTAATGCTTGTTTTTGGGAGAACAACAACAACATCCCTCTAATGTTTCATATTCTATGTAACTATATGTACTCTCAACCTTAACTCCATCTTAATGTTGTTTTTGTCTAGTAATATACCACCTAGTACCCTGGATTTCACCTGGCAATTGATGGGAACCCATTCTATAATGAGCAAAATACAGGTTTTGTGTGCTCATATATCCCCCCCCAACCCAATCAGAATGCTGTTCCCTGTCTTCTTCCTACATTTTCTATACTCTTATTAAAAAAAAAAAGGCTGTAACACATCTAAGAAAATTTATATTTAGACTGAAAAGATCTCAATTCTGCAAAAAGCAAAGAGTACCGTCTTAACAAGTATAATCAGCATATACACAAATTATTAGACAGTTCTGTAATATTCTTACTTACATCATCACTCTGTTGGGCTTCTTGCATTACAAATTCTCGGACCATGGATGGACTAAATTCCACTAGATAAGAAAATATATCTGTAGCAGCTGATCTAACTTGCAAGTCATCCATACCCTAATAAAAAAGTAAAGTCAGTTTATTACAGATGAACCATTTGAAGTACAGTAGCATAGGAGTATGATAAAACTAACATTTGATTGCAAGGTCATATTATACATTAAGCAAGTCCAATTGTCCCACTATAAATATGAAGAAAACTTTCCACACTACCCAGAGTGTAAAGATTTGTGTGAATTTAATGGCCACAATTTTGGCAGCTAGTAGTTAAAGTCCACATAGCACTACTTAATATCTAGATGCAAATATTCTATATTTATTACCACAGCTGAGTTAATTTAGTACAAAAGGGCCAGTATAAAGGTTTACAAACTTATCCCAATCACATACAACTGTTTACACTTACTGTTTACTCA
The DNA here is from genome assembly GCF_015237465.2 of Chelonia mydas. Taxonomy (NCBI): domain Eukaryota; kingdom Metazoa; phylum Chordata; order Testudines; family Cheloniidae; genus Chelonia; species Chelonia mydas. Next base: position 179,532,618 of record NC_057851.1, read on the forward strand.
TCTAGAGCATGAATACGTTTCTTCAGGGAACGTCTTTTTTCCTTCTGATAACTGGTCCTGGACCAGAGCCAAAAAAATTCAGTGGCTCTAGAAATATTTGTACTGATCTACAAAGGCACATCACAGCCTTGAAAGATCATGAGATTTTCGGACTTCAATATTGTGTTAGTCTTCCACTTAATTTGTGATGTGTTTAGCAGATCAGTAGACATGAGCTGCTATAAAGTGAGAGACTAAACACTCTAGAGCATTTGAAAGTTGGGATTCAGAATTTTTAGGTGGTACAAAGCATTGTTTTTTAGGTAGAGTGGTAACTGCTAAATCACATCAGAATCGAAATGAAGGAAAACAAATTGGAAAACAATATTTATGCTCTAACATCTCAATCTGTCATGATTAAAAATGCTTCATACCAGTAGAAAGATGGAATTCCCAGCTTTCCAAGGCATATAAATCCTTTGTTTCTAGTCACAAAACTGTCACTGATACCTTATGTAATGGTTCAGGACTGTACATACCAGAGTTGAGTCAAGAGATCAAGAACTAAATGTAATTTTTAATTCTGCACTCATCTTATCAAAACCAGGGACATTCACCACATTCACTTACCTCTCCACCACACAAGTTTAAATATATTTTTCTAAATTATAACCAAAATTTTCCAAATTAGTCATTGATTTTGGGTGCTCCACTTGAGACACCTTGATTTTCAGAAGTGCTCCATGTGACGAAGTGGGACTGTTCTTAATGTTTCCTCTGAATAGTGTGGGGGTGACTCAGTTCCCCTATGAAGTTCTTAAGTATCTAGGGGGTGGGGTAAGGGTGTATGATCATTGCAGAGCCCTAGAGGGCAGGTGTGTGCAGGAGTCTGGACGACACCCTGTTTCCTGGCAACTGATGGCCTGAGCTCTTCCGCCCTGCAAGGTGAGAGCTAAAGGGTTGGAGAACAAAGGAATCAGGTGACCTCCTGGCCCGGGAAAGGAACAAAGCCCAGAGGAGGAGGGGCTGGAGGGACTTTCAGTTTGGGGCTGGCTGGGACATGGAGTGAAGGGCAGACGTGGTTGTCTGGCTCACTGCCCCCCAAAATGGACCCAGCTGAGGGGTCCTGTTCTCTGCACCTGCAAGCTCTGTTTTAGACCATGTTCCTGTCATCTAATAAACCTCTGTTTTATTGGCCGACTGAGAGTCAAGTCTGACTGCGAAGTTGGGGTGCAGGACCCTCTGGCTTCCCCAGGAGCCCTGCCTGAGCGGACTCGCTGTGGGAAGCACACGGAGGGGCAGAGGATGCTGAATGCTCCGAGGTCAGACCCAGGAAGGTGGAAGCCGTGTGAGCTGTGTGTCCTGCAGACAGGCTGCTCACCGGAAGGCGACCGCCCCAGAGTCCTGACTGGCTTCATGGGGAGCAGTTCCAGAGCATCGCCATTGGACTCCGTGACACTCCAACTGAAGTCAAAGGGGCTGCAAGCGCTCAATATGTCTGAAAAATTCAGCCCAGAGTGTCAAAACAGGACACCAGAATTCAGTACCCTTTTAAAAAGAATTTGTCTGCAAGAGATTCACTTACCATTACAATTTCAAGAGCAGGAAGAATTCCCAACTTTGCCAAAGTTTTGAAAAACGCATCTCTGTTCTGAGGTTGTAATGTCTGAGAAAATGCGCAGAACTCCTTGAAAAAGTTAACCTATAACATTTGAAAGATATATTAACAAATAAAACATTTGTGTAATTAAATTCCTAGTACATCAAAGAAAAACAGTGAACTATATTGGATAAAAACACTTGAGAAACCGGTTATACTTCTTAGGTAATAATGGTAAAAGGCAGCTAGGAAAAAATCTGAATGGTCCAACTTGAATCTCAAATTGTGTTATTTGACTAAGACAGAAGAAAAACCCTCCTGAAAAAATGAAAGTGAACACCTAGTTATCTTACTGAACTGAGTATATAAAGGATTTAAATTGTTGTCTGGCATATCTGTTGTTTAAATACAACAATAACTATTTCTTTTTCTCCAGTATGTTCTTTTCTCCAATACCGCTGTTCATTCTAGTGAGAGGTAAACAGGTTCAGGGAGAAATGCTGGCTATGCAACATGGTGTAGAGAATCAGGGTGGCAGCTATAAATACAAAAATAAGGGACTCCAGAGGTCATCCCTCTTTCAGTTACAAATAAGTCCAAGATTTTTAAGTACAGATCAGCAGGCAGTCCCAGTGGCCTGTAAATCATTAAATTTAAATTTGTTCACAGTGACTTTTCAGCAATCTCAGGACCTCTGACAATAGACCTTTGGTGAAGGACACATTGATACAGCCAGAATTGTGGAACTCAGCAGTACTGTGTAGGGTAAACAATATTACAACTACGTAATTTTCAGGTGTCTACATTCTAATTGTCAATAGTAAAATAAAGAAAACCACAATTTACTCTTTACTAGACTTTGAGAACTCAATCAAGAATTTGTTACTTCATTTTAGGAATATGGCTTAATGACTACAAAAAGGTAACTGAAGGGAAGGTTTGCAGTACAAGTTTAATACTTAAGCCTCTGAAGTTTCACACGCAAAGAAAGGACTCACCAGTTCACGTCTTTTGTCATCATCTGTAGCTTCATCTGTTAATTGTGCAAAAACTTCAGACAGAAACTTCTCGTCTTCCTGCATAACACATTATATAACAATTACTATTACATCATAATAGTCAAAACTAAAAAGGCATTCTACTATACTATACTCAAGCCAATAGTTATATATAGTCATAAAATAAAATTTTCTACTTAGCTATGTGCTTGTGCTTTAGAATCTAGCATATTAGCTTTGGTGGTCTTGCTAGCTAAGTTACAGGTCATGTACTTTGACATTTTCATCATAAATAAGGAAATCCTAGCCTGCAGATCTGAAGTGCATGTTCCAATGGATTTTATTGTATTAAGCATTATTTGATGTGAAATGCCTTATATTAAAAACTTATAGTATTTCACAGAAACTAAACTCTATGAGAACTAATGGGTCAAATGCTGCCCTCAGATAAATACACTTGTAAAACTACTACTGATTTAAGTGAGAACAAAATTTAGATTTAAGGTTTTAGCCTAGTAACAGCATACCTTTATTCATTACAGTAAAACATCTCAAGTTCAAATGCTAAGCTTTTTTAATCCTGTTGTTTTATAGAACAAGAGATTGGCATGGAAAATCAATACCATCTCTCAACATGTTACCGCAGAACACAGACGTTACCAAGCTTGCTTTCTGAAGTATCAAACTTAACATAAATACCATCTCCCTTACTCCACACTCTATCCCTCACTTCTCTTTCTAATGCTCTTTCCATGGCTCATGACTCCCAACCCATCCCCATATACTCAATTATACTGGTATAACCATGTTCACACAAAGAGTTTTGCCAGTTTACCTATACCAGCAAAACCTTCCTAGTATAGACAAGTCCTGGGTCAGTTAGTTTCCATGAGCTGTGCCTTCTATCGGCTTGCCCACAACGGTTTGACTTCCAGTGAGCTAAGCCCATGACATTGGAAATATAGGTTTCCTTCTGGGTTAAGTTCAGTTACCTCAACCCCCATGGAAGCTCTGGATCTAAGTAACCTTCCCTGATTTTCATTTACTTCTCCCATTTGGTCTGCTTTTTCTCCTTTTATATTGAAGAGGTTTTTTTTTTTTAAAGCACATAACTAACTAGAAAAACACTTTACGATTACGCTAAAGAGTAGAGAACAGGAACGTGAACAGTACCATCCCTCAGCTGTTCGGCCAATCCCCACTCTCCCTCTACACTCTGTATTTTTTGGTATGGGAAACAAGTCCTGAGGAATCATGATACCACTGTGTCGCTTTGGTGCCTTCGGTTTAAAAGTACTAACCAAGTTTTTAAAAATACAGTGACAACATTAGAGCACTTACAAAAGTTATAAACCAGTACACCGATTTAAATATGCAAAAGCACTTTACTATGTACCAACCTGTAAAAAGCAGCATCATACCAAGAAACATCTACCCAATATAAAATAATCACTTGTACATAACTGTGCTATTAATTTTATAACTTGCCTTATGTACTGATCTGAAAGTTTACCTACTGGTAATTACCCACTTAAGATAGAGATTATTAAAAAAGAACAACATTTTCTAATGATAATAATTAAATATTCTAACCATAGTCTTAAGAAATTTAATTTAAAAATTATTACATTATAAAAACATTACAAAAAGTCTTTGAAATTCCATATAGCACGAGGGCACTCTGCCTAAGGTCATCTCTACACTACAGATGATATAGCGGCATAGCTACAATGCCACAGCTATGCTATCATAACCCCATTGAGTGGATACAGACTACAGCGATGATATGGGTTTTTCCATTATTGTAGGAATGCTAGGTTGTCAGAGGCATTATACTCTTAATAATGGCACTTAACATTAAAAAGGTTAAAGAACAGTTTTTAAACTAAGAGATGGGGGAAAGCTGATTGCTGCAGAGGAGCACGTGGATCAGACAGAGACTTCTCTTAGAGGAGAGTCTATTGAGAGAGAGAGTCTCTAAGTTTTAGTCAGGAGGAGAGGATGAAAGAGGATAAAGTGTCGGCCAGATCAGATGAGAAACTTTCACATAAAAAAGAATCTGACACATCAGAAAAGGGCAGACAAATAAACAGTGACAAGTTTTTAAAGTGCTTGTACACAAATGCTAGAAGTCTAAATAATAAGATGGGTGAACTAGAGTGCCTCGTGTTAAAGGAGAATATTGATATCATAGGCATCACAGAAACCTGGTGGAGTGAGGACAATCAATGGGACACAATCATTCCGGGGTACAAAATAGATCGGAAGGACAGAAAAGGCCGTGCCGGGGGGTGGAACTATATGAGAAAGAAAATGTAGAATCAAATGTAGGAAAAATCTTAAATGAATCCACATGTTCCACAGAATCTCTATGGATAGTAATTCAATGCTCTAATAAGAATATAAACAGTAGGGATCTATTATCGACCACAGTGATAGTGACGATGAAATGCTAAGGAAGATTAGAGAGGCTATCAAAATAAAAAACTCAATAATAATAATAATGGGGGATTATTCCCACATTGACTGGGTAGATATCACCTCAGGACGAAATGCAGACAAAATTTCTCAATACTTAAAATGACTGCTTCTTGGAGCACTGGTACAGGAACCCACAAAGGGAGAGGCAATTCTCGATTTAGTCCTGAGTGGAGCACAGGATCTGGTCCAAGAGGTAACTATAACAGGACCGCTTGGAAATAGTGACCATAATATAACAACATTTAACATTCCTGTAGTAGGAAGAACACCTCAGCAGCCCAACGCTGTGGCATTTAATTTCAGAAAGGGGAACTATGCAAAAATGAGGAGGTTAGTTAAACAGAAATTAAAAGGTACAGTGACTAGAGTGAAATCCCTGCAAGCTGCATGGACACTTTTCAAAGACACCATAATAGAGGCCCAACTTAAATGTATACCCCAAATTAAAAAACACAGTAAAAGAACTAAAAAAGAGCCAATGTGGCTTAACAACCATGTAAAAGAAGCAGGGAGAGATAAAAAGGCATCTTTTAAAAAGTGGAAGTCAAATCCTAGTGAGGCAAATAGAAAGGAGCATAAACACTGCCAAATAAAACGTAAAAATGTAATACGAAAAGCCAAAAAGGAGTTTGAAGAACAGCTAGCCAAAAACTCAAAAAGTAACAACAAAATGTTTAAGTACATCAGAAGCAGGAAGCCTGCTAAACAACCAGTGGGGTCCCTGGACGATCGAGATAAAAAAGGAGCACTTAAAGACGATAACGTCATCATGGAGAAACTAAATGAATTCTTTGCTTCAGTCTTCACGGCTGAGGATGTTAGGGAGATTCCCAAAACGAAGCCATCCTTTGAAGGTGACAAATCTGAGGAATTGTCACAGATTGAAGTGTCATAAGAGGTGGTTTTGGAATTAATTGAGAAACTTAACAGTAACAAGTCACCGGGACCAGATGGCATTCACCCAAGAGTTCTGAAATAACTCAAATGTGAAATTGCGGAACTATTAACTATGGTTTGTAACCTGTCCTTTAAATCAGCTTCTGTATCCAATGACTGGAAGACAGCTAACATAATGCCAATATTTAAAAAGGGCTCTAGAGGTGATCCTGGCAATTACAGACTGGTAAGTCTAACGTCAGTACTGGGCAAATTAGTTGAAACAATAGTAAAGAATAAAATTGTCAGACACATAAAAGAACAAATTGTTGGGCAAAAGTCAACATGGTTTCTGTAAAGGGAAATCATGTCTTACTAATCTATCAGAGTTCTTTGAAGGGGTCAACACACACGTGGACAAGGGGGAATCCAGTGGACATAGTGTATTTAGATTTCCAAAAAGCCTTTGACAAGGTCCCTCACCAAAGGCTCTTATGTAAATTAAGTTGTCATGGGATAAGAGGGAAGATCCTTTCATGGATTTTACTGGTTAAAAGACAGGGAACAAATGGTAGGAATCAATGGTAAATGTTCAGAATGGAGAGGGGTAACTAGTGGTGTTCCCCAAGGATCAGTCCTAGGACCAATCCTATTCAACTTATTCATAAATGATCTGGAGAAAGGGGTAAACAGTGAGGTGGCAAAGTTTGCAGACGATACTAAACTGCTCAAGATAGTTAAGACCAAAGCAGACTCTGAAGAACTTCAAAAAGATCTCACAAAACTAAGTGATTGGGCAACAAAATGGCAAATGAAATTTAATGTGGATAAATGAAAAGTAATGCACATTGGAAAAAATAACCACAACTATACATAAAATATGATGGGGGCTCATTTAACTACAACTAATCAGGAAAGAGATCTTGGAGTCATCATGGCTAGTTCTCTGAAGAGGTCCATGCAGTGTGCAGCGGCAGTCAAAAAAGCAAACGGGATGTTAGGAATCATTTAAAAAAAAAAAAAAAAAAAGAGATAGAGAATAAAACAGAGAATATCATATTGCCCTTATATAAATCCATGGTACGCCCACATCTTGAATACTGTGTACAGACGTGGTCTCCTCATCTCAAAAAAGATATGCTGGTATTAGAAAAGGTTCAGAGAAAGGCAACTAAAATGATTAGGGGTTTGGAACGGATCCCATACGAGGAGAGATTAAAGAGGCTAGGCCTGTTCAGCTTGGAAAAGAGGAGACTAAAGGGGGATATGACAGAGGTATATAAAATCATGAGTGGTGTGGAGAAAGTGAATAAGGAAAAGTGATTTACTTGTTCCCATAATATAGGAACTAGGGGCCATCAAATGAAATTAATGGGCAGCAGGTTTAAAACAAATAAAAGGAAGTTCTTCTTCACACAGCGCGCAGTGAACGTGTGGAACTCCTTGCCTGAGGAGATGTGAAGGCTAGGACCATAACAGGGTTTAAAAGAGAACTAGATAAATTCATGGAGGTTAAGTCCATTAATGGCTATTAGCCAGGATGGGTAAGGAAGGTGCCCCTAGCCTCTGTTTGTCAGAGGGTGGAGATGGATGGCAGGAGAGAGATTACTTATGTTCGTATGTACTCCAGGGGTTAGGCTGGCATCGCTACAGTGCTATTTTTTCACATCTCTGAAAGCCATAGCTATGTCATCCTAAATTTTAAGTGTAGACTGGCCTGATGTCAGCCTGCTTTTTGGAAACCTATAAAGGCACCTGAAAAAAAGTTTAAGTGTCTTCCAAATGTAACAGGCACTAAGGGTGAAATACAGAGGCAAAGCGTACCTTAGGCCTTTTCAAAATTAGAAAGGGTTTACTAGTATAGCTTTTCTGGCAAACCTCCTCCTACTGGAGACACAGCTTATAGCCACAGGCAGAAGAGTTTTTTTATTGGCATAGCTTATATCAGTTCCCCAAATGAAATAAGTTATACCAGCAAAAGGACTTTTTTGATGGTATGAGAGCTCTACAGTAGGGCACAGTACAGCTATATCAGTTAGGGGTGTAATTTTTTTCTTCACACTTCTAACCAAGGCTTTGCTGGCATAGCTGTTTAAGTGTAAACCAGGCCTTAGAGCCCCTTAAAGTTATGCAACATTAGAGTGGTTGTGTAAGTCATCATCTCTGATGTAACTCATTAAGGAGCCACTTACATTTTCTAACACCTTTCTCCAGCTCCTCTACATGCAAGTTGTATAACTCTTTTGAGTCTGACCCAGTGAGCCTAAGGGAGACTTAGAGTCTGAACAGGTGTAATACATTGAGAATACTAATAAAGTAAGTTTAAACAAAACAAACCTGTACTGTTACACTTGACTGACTCACTTCTGAATTTGGCCTGCTGTATTATGACCCCTTTTACTAAGGAGTACATTAGATCCAAATCATGCTGCAAGATCACTGACTTATACAGTACTAATTACCCACCAAGGTTTACAAAATCATTTGATAACCTTCCTGAATTAATTCTGAAAACCCACCACAAAAATGAAGACATGTAACTAGTGCATGTTATTTGCACTATAATTGAGCAATACCTAGTATCTACATTTAGCAAAGTTCTGTCCAAAGTGAATAAATAATTCAAAGACAACTTCAATGAATACCCTTTGCAATTGTTAACTTAAATTTATTAGGTTAACTAGAAGTTTGAGGAAGGCAGTTGGTGCCACTTCTATGATTAGCTTTAGAAATTAACTCCTGAATTTTAAATCCTATTCACTTTAATGAAATTCACACTTCAATCAAGCGAATGAGGCTGTCAGAAACTCAGCAGCTGGGTCAACTTACAAAGAAAAAAGTGTTCTCCAGAGCAGTCACAGTAAAAGAAGAAATCATTTATTAGTCTTCCCCACTGTTGGGAAAGACCGCTCTGGTCTCTTAAAAAGAAAGGAGTCCAACCCCCTGCTCAAAGCAGGAACAACCCCAACTAAACCATCCCACACAGGGCTTTGTCAACCCAGGCCTTAAAAACCTCTAAGGATGGAGATTCCACCACCTCCCTAGTTAACCCATTGCAGAGCTTCACCAACCTCCTAGTGAACTAGTTTTCCCCAAAATTCAACCTAGACCTCCCCCACTGAAACTTGAGACCATTGCTCCTTGTTCTGTCATCTGCCACCACTGAGAACAGCCGAGCTCCATCCCTCTTTGGAATCCCCCTTCAGGTAGTTGAAGGCTGCTATCAAATCCCCCCTCTCCTCTCTTGCGCAGACTAAATAAGCCCAGTTCCCTTAGTCTCTCCTCGTAAGTTGTCATGTGCCCCAGCCCCCTAATCATTTTCATTGCCTTCTGCTAGACTCTCTCCAATTTGTCCACATCCTTTCTGTAGTGGGGGGCCCAAAACTGGACACAATACTCCAGATGTGGCCTCACCAGTGCCGAATAGAGGGAAGTAATCACTTCCCTCAATCTGCTGGCAATGCTTCTACTAATGCAGCCCAATATGCTGTTAGCCTTCTTGGCAACAAGGGCACACTGTTGACTCATATCCAGCTTCATGTCCACTGTAATCCCCAGGTCCTTTTCTGCAGAACTGCCGCTTAGCCAGTCGGTCCCCAGCCTGTAGCAGTACATGGGATTCTTCTGTCCTAGGTGCAGGGCTCTGCACTTGTCCTTGTTGAACCTCATCAGATTTCTTTTTGGTGTAATACTCCAATTTGTCTAGGTCACTCTGGATCCTATCCCTACCCTCCAGCATATCTACCCTCCAGCATATCTACCCCGAAGCTTAGTGTCATCTGCAAACTTGCTGAGGGTGCAATCCATCCCATCATCCAGATCATTAATAAAGATAATGAACAAAACCGGCCCCAGGACCGACCCCTGGGGCACTCCGCTGCCAACTAGAAATCGAGCCGTTGATCACTACCCATTGAGCCTGGCAAGCTAGCAAGCTTTCTATCCACCTTATAGTCCATTCATCCAATCCATACTTCAACTTGCTTGCAAGAATTCTGTGGGAGACTGTATCAAAAGCTTTGCTAAAATCAAGGAATATCATGTCCACCGCTTTCCCCAGATCCGCAGAGCCAGTTATCTCTCACAGAAGGCTTGGTCAAGGATAACTTGCCCTTGGTGAATCCAGGTTGACTGTTCCTGATCACCTTCTTCTCCTCCAAGTGCTTCAAAATGGATTCCTTGAGGACCTGCTCCATGATTTTTCCAAGGACTGAGACAAGCATGTCTTTACTACTGGAAGTAATACAACAATTTAGATTTTCCCTCCCGTGTGAAGTGACTGCTTTCATTCACATACACCTTTAGCAGCAGCAGCCGCCACTGCTGCCATCCTGATGTGGAATAGGTGGCCTACGGAAAGTAGCTTTTAAAAGATGAACATGTCAGTATGCCCCACTCGCACAAGTAGCCAGGTTTTGAAATGTGTGCAACTACATCTACCATCTAATTTTACTTAAAAGAAAAAAAAAATCAAGTAAACTCAAGACTGCAAAATTTTCATTACTGTAGCTGAGAGTAATGGAGAAGTGACAGAACACATCAAGGCCTCAAGCACTCCTCAGGGGCCAGTAAAGAAAGGAGTTAATCAGCGCAGGGATCAGAGTTTTCTGTTAAGATGCAATCAGACTTTCACAAATAAGTTGATGAAACCTAAATTGGGAAAAACAGCACCCTGAAACAGAGTTTGCAGGTGGGAGGAAGAGAAATAAAACAAAAAAACCAAACAAAAAACCCAATGACCCTAAAGTCCTGAGATGGGGTCTCAGAAAATCAAGAGCTTTCATTTTTATCTGTAGCAAGATCCCATATACACAAAAATAAATGAGGGAGAAACCTGTATCAAACCCAAGTTCTTCTATTAATGTTGTTAGTCGACAGTTTTATTTTTGAGTTTCTTTAGGCTACCAAATCAGTTAACTAAATGTCAAACTTAACTAAGTATGAGAAATTCATACAATCCACAACCTAAAAAACAAGCAATTCACTTTATATATATTCTTGTGTCTCTGTGTTCTGGTGCACCTTCTGGGAATTTCACTCCTCACCCCATCCCTTATGCTTTCCTCTTCTCTGCTCTCTTTCTGGGATTTTTATTGATCCCTCACTTTCATTATTTTCATGTCTGATTTTGTAAGCAAGTAGTTTTTAAATGAGGTGTAACTTAGGAGTATGCAAGACAGATCAGACTCCTGAAAAAGGTACAGTAGTTTGGAAAAATTGAGAGCAACTATTTTAAAGTACTTACTTGGTGCCACAAATGAATAGCACTAATGTAGATAACACGATCAGAAACATTCCTGCTATACCTATTACAAATGAGGGATTAATGATCTGCTGTGAAAAAATTTTGTCACACTGAAGTGTTGCTATCCATTAATATAAGAGAAATAAAACTGCATGCTGCCTGATGAAAACAGTTTAAAATGCGTTGTAATTCACTCACAGATTGAGGATCACACTATAGATGTGTGAAAGTTATTATGGTACTTCTAGTCTATTCACCATTTTCCACTGCATCATTTTGCTATTTATAATCAGTTTTTGAAGTATATGATACATTTCAGATGGTTGTAATGTACTTTAAACTCAATTTATATTACATAAAAGCATATAACTAACATCTGTTTGAAGTGTGAGGAAGCACCAAGGATACTGTGCAAACAAAATGAAAGATATACATGATTACACAACACTGAATTAAAGATGTACAATTAACCTCAAAATTACAATTGGAAGTCTCAATTTACAATCCCGCCCTACCTCCTTCGATTCACTTACCTGCAACATACTGACAATCTCAACTTTGTTGAAGAAAATAAAGGAAGTGAGGGTAGAAAGAAAATTCTCTTCAAAAACTGACGGTGTTGGCAAGATGATGTCCTGAATGTACTGTACCCTGTAAGTCTGATGAATCTTTTGCCTAAGTTCAGAGTCTGTTATAGGTATAACCTCTTTAAATTTTGCTGTTTTGGTCAAGAACTCCCTGTGCCTTTTTGGCTGAGCCAAAGCAGGGTCATACTCGAGGCATCCCACAACATCCATAATACACTCATCAGAAAACATTACCTCAAACAGAGTTGCTTTATTGAGGAACAAAATTCCTCTAATAATTTCATACAAATGATGTAAACCTTCAGTGTTCTCTAGATTTTCGCAAACCTGGAAAAGCTGCAATAGTTTCTTAATGTAGCCTTCATTTTCCAAGGCAAGCGCTAACTTTTCTCTACGGATGGGTGAGGAGAGAACAGAGGTAACTAGGTCAGCAATCTCTTCAAGTTTGTTGAGTTCACAAGTAGGAAGATCAATCAAATGACTAGTTTCAGGCATTTCTTCAAAGCGTTCTTCTTCTGATTCATCAATAAGGTCCTGCGTGACTTCCACTGATGGATCTTTACCTTGAACCTAAAAATGGAGTGTAAACAATTACTGTCTTATCCCAAAATATTCATAGACATATAGAAAACATTCAAGTTGGTAATTTAAATAACTCATGTATAATTATATACAGTAGAACCTCAGGAGTGACAACTTGGGAATGGATGTAACTCCAAAAAAAATGCTATGGCTGTTTTTTCAAAAGTTTATAACTGAACATTGACTTAACACAGCTTTGAAACTTCACTGTGCAGAAGAAAAACACTGCTTCCCTCCCTTTTTTTTAGGTAGTTTAACAACGTACTGTGCTACATTTGCTTTTTAAAAATTTTTTTTTAAAAAAAAATTATTTATTTATTGGTGTGTCTGCTGCTCCCTGATTGCTTACTTCTGGTTCCAAATGAGGTGTGTCATTGACTGGTCAGTTCGTAACTGTGCAGTTTCTACTGTAGTGCCAACAGCTTGCTAGGCACTTCATAGCCATGAATGAAAATAAAGTCACTGGCCTTAAATAATGATCATTTAAAAATTCTATACTTATTTCAAAACAAAGTAACTTTTTAAACCTTAAAGCTCTTTGCTTCTTCGTAATTCCACTGAAGTCATATTACAGAAGTAATTAAAATGTCCAAGTACATAGAGATAGTGAAGTTTATACAGTAGGCATATAATGAATACCATAAAAAGAACAATCTTTTTTGTAAACTGGGCTAGCAGAAGCACTAGGGAAACCCAATTATTAAAAAACAACTGTTTCCTTTCCTATTTTGGACATTGGTCTGAAAGTGACTTGTAAAATAAACAGAAATAAAGTCTTAAAAATACGAGTGCAAGCTCAGACAGCATTTGGATTACATAACTAGGAATACACTTCAAATATTTAAAGTGAATACTATGACTCCTGGGGGAATTCTGCACCACTACGCAATGCAGAATTGGCGCAGAAATTCCAGGGGAGGGGAGGAGGAGAAGGAAGAGAAGGGAGCTGCAAGATTCCCAGCAGCTGCAGTACTAACCATGCCCTGAAGGAAGGAGGTGGAGTGCAGGAAACTCCATTTTAGCCCAGGACCCAGAATCAGGCTGTTTCTCCTTCTGGATCCTGGGCTCTGGTGGGCAGGGGGTGAGTGTGTCTGGGCTGCGGAGGGGCCTGCGGCTTGGCTCTGGGGAGGGGTGTGTGTGTCAGGGGTGTGGGAGTCTGGGCTGGGGGGCAGGCTGCAGCTGGGTCTGGGGGGGGGGGGGGGGGGTCTGCAAGTGTCTGGGCTGGGGAGGGAGGGAGCACAGCTGGGCTCAGGGGGATAGGGGATGTGTGCAAGTGTCTGGGCTGGGGGAGTCCCTGCAGCTGGGCTTTGGGGGATAGAGGTGTGGGTGTCTGTCCCTCCTGCTGGGCTCTGTAGGGGAGGGAGCAAAGAAGCAGGAACTAGGTTGTCATAGGGGTTTCCCTAACTCTCTACTTCTTGGGGGAAATTGTGTGTCGATTGTTAGAGACATAGCTGCTGACAGGTGTTTTGAAATAAATTACAAAGTAATTTAAATTGGCATGATTATAGAGTTATTTTGACAAAATATGAAGAAAATATGCAAAGTCTTACATGTTCTCCTACATTTCCTGCTCTCCCCATACACAGAGTCTGTTCTGCAGAAGGCCTTCCCCTGCCTAGTAGAGTTCTAGGGGTAGAGAGGCAGCTACAGAGACAAACCCACCCAGCTACTTATCCCATTAGTTTAAATAACTAACTAAATAAATAATTAAAAAGAGCCTCAGCAGGGGCTGAGCTGAAAAATACTTAGCTAAACAAACTCAGGGTATCCAAGATATACAAATTGAAGTTTTATGGAAGAGCTGTATATCCTAAAAACTCGGTGTTTAAAATGGAAATATGGAAGGTCAACCACAGCAGCACTATGAGATGCTGTGAAGGAAAACTTAATTTGTTCATTCTCCACATAAAAACTTCCATGGGACTGTTTTATACTAAACCCAATTATAATAAACCTAAATAACATAGCACAATTCTTCCTGCATTGTTTTACAAACTGTTTTGAAACATGTGTTAAGCAACTAGTAAAGAGACCAACACATTCAGTTGTTGAGAGGAAGTCTTCTAATAAAGGTGGAGCAGAACTGTTCTCAACAAATGTGTCTAAGGATTCTCTGAGGTGGTCTTAGGTAAGGGGCAATCTAAAAGAAATCATTGTACTGGTTTTACTTGATATCAGCACGACAGCCATCCCTATTTCTAGGCAGGCTACACAATATGAGGGGAAAGAAGGAAGGAAGACCAGGGAAAGCTACTTTTTAAAAAGTGCCACAGAATGCTTAATATTGAGAATGGATAGGAGTTCTGTTTTTAATGGTCTCATTCAAAAGGTCAAAGACGGATGTTAAATCAGTGGGTCCAGATTTATTTCCAGTGGAAGGTCACAGTGATTCCAACTTGACTTTTTCTGCCTATGATCCTGGAAACCCAGATGAGCAAATGTTGACCATTCCTCAACTTTTGATAAATCATCCAGTAAGGTATTAGTCAAAAGTCTGACCCTACTTGCCACCAGGGGTCACACTGCATAGAATGTCTGGGATGGGCAGGAATAGTCACACAGCAATTTTATTTGACTGGTATTTTGAAATAAATTACTAAAGTAATTGAAACTGGAGTGATTATATTGTGTAAGTTTGACAATATGCAGAATTTTGTAGAATTTTAAAATATGCACAGAATTTTTAGGTGCAGGATTCTCCCAGGAGTAACCGTTTCATACCACTAAACATTTATGAGAGTACTTTGTAGTGACTACTAATCTGATCCCACCCACGTAACACTAATTTCCTTTGCAACAAAAGCCAAGAATGGTACTCTACTATTTTTGACAGTGCGAAGTCAGTAGTGCACTAACCCTTGTCCTTTCCATGAACAAAGAAAAACCCAAAAGCACTACCTATTCAATGAATTGCAATATTAATTTCTGCCCATGTACTTATAGTAATATTTGAGAACCATAATTATATTGAGGATAAGCCTTAAAACACCAGAGAAAATGAGCTCAGAAAACTAAACCCAACCCCATTAAACACAATTTTGCCCAAGCAATGCATCACTGTGGTCAGATTGCAGGGGGTGGAAGAGTTGTCTTTCACTCCATATATGTAGTCAATAGCAGACACAGAGTAAGCCTTAAGCCTACACAAGCAAAAAACCTTGATAAGCATTATTCTAAATGAGTGTATTAACTTTACATCATTTTATTTCACTTCTACATTGTAATAGGATTTCTATAGATTTTCACTATAATCTGACTTTGTAGCAAAACACAAGTTATAAAGCCAGAAAGGGCTATTGTGCTCATCTCCAATATGACTTCTTGGGTAACACAGACCATAAGACCTCCCTAAATTAGTTAACATTTGAACAAGAGCATATTTTGTGGAAAAATTTCCCATCTTGATTTAAAACATGCACCTAGGAAGTTGCACATTTTACTGTTTCTGTAGACTGAGCTAACTGCATAACCTGGCACTCCTAGTTTCCTTCCATTCTCCCTGACAAGATCGCGGTGAGCCACCCTCCTCCCCACTATTTCAGGGACTCACTGCAAGCTCCCAACCCCATCCTTCATTCCAGGGCCTCTGTGTATACCCCATTCACCCCTCGCCCCATGCCATAGCTTCTGCACACCTCCCCATTGCTCCTCCCAGGTTTCCCATGCCATGGGCTCTGATGCCCCCTTTTCAAGGCCTCTCATTCTTCCCCTCCAAAGCTGAAGCTCTGTGTGCCCCACCTCCTCCTCTTCTCCTTCTCTCTCTCTCTCTCTTTCAGGGTGTCAGTGTTTGGAACTCAAGTGGGACATGGACAGAGATAAAATGAGGGGTATTTTTATGTTGGAATATGTTAATTTATACCATCAACTGATTCTTTGATTTATAGAGAATTACAGAAGAGGCTGACATTGTGGTTGTGCTAACTAGATGTCAAGGACTCTGTGTGCCCCCACATTTCCCCCCCAATTTTCATCAAAATAGGGTTCTGCCCATTAGCACCTAGAATAATCCCTGAAATTTTGGAATTGATCAAATACGGCATTCAAACATTACTGTGTTACATCAGAGAAATACCATCTAGTTGAGTGTAAATAAAAAGATCCTTTTAATAAAATTCCAATCACAGATCATAACATGGTCTCTTATTAACTTTATCAAATTGATGCAATTGAAAAGGCCAATGTAAATCTCAATCTCAAAACGGGTTTCTGATGTAAAGTTTGCTTCTCTTCTTGTATTGGTTTTACAATGGTGCAATTCCGTTATCTTGTTATTACAGTTATAAGTCAGGAAGTGACCAGAATAAGTCCTACAACACCTAAATGATCTATGTATGCTAAAAACCCACTATCAAGGATTATGAGTAAAATACCAAGAAGTGCTTAAATCAAATTTTCAAAAGTAACTTCTGCAATTAGGAGTCTAAGCCTCATTGAAAAAAAATGGGTCTTAGGCTAAGTGTCTATGTCATTTTTGAAAATGCAACTTAGGCCCCTTAGAAGTTTTACTCTACATTTACATTTGAATAACGCTGTAATAGGGTCAGCCACCTTCCCTATGCCCCCTCATGGCCAGAGGTGGCTCTGCACTGCCCAGACTCAAGTTTCGCCCTTGCTTCCTTGATAACTCAAAAAGAGGCTTCCACAAGCCCAACAACAGCCCTTACTGGGGTCTGGTTTTATTAACAAAGTTCCAAAATGAACACAAACAGGCCTTAGCCTGGGCACAGCCCTTTCTCCATGAGATACTGTCTCTTCCTCTATTTTCTAAACCTCTGGAGAAGACAGGTCCTGGCCTGTCTTCTCCAGCTTTCTCCCCAGAAGAAAGAACCAGCTGGAACGTCTATTTCTCTCCCAAGCCCCTTCAGGGGACACTTTCTCTCCCTGCAGCTTCACTCACTCTTGTAGTTCCCCCTTGGCTGTCCAAAAGGATGTTATGCTACCACCTCAGAGGCCTGGTTTAGTGACATGACTTGATCCACCTGGAGAGGCAAGGTAGACAGAGACCCATCTCCCTTTAGTAGGGCCAGCCACCCAGCAACATTCACCATTACATTTAGTTTACAAAAATATGGACTTCCATCATGAAAAATAGACACTTTGCTACAAAATACTTTGTTACAAAATAGTAACAAAGACCTAATAAATTTAGCATGTTACACACTTTTGAGTTAAGTTACAATGGTATAAATAACTTCTGTTAGTATAGCATTTAAAGATCTGAAAGCTTAGCTGTCTTTTTATATCTAAAGAGCACATACAGAAATGCTTTTAAAAAATAAATTTCATAATTAAGGATTATTATAATATGAGGCTATCCCCCTATAAGCCTGATCCTGAGACAGAAGTTGAACACATGGAATGTAAGTTAATGAGGTAATACACAGAACACACCTCTGGATGAAGATCAGTGGCTAGCTCCTCTGATCTTTGTTATAGAGAACACTTAAACAAAAGCCAATGAGTATACTGAACTGATCCAAAAATTAACACGGTTGGCTCATTATTTGTTATTGTTTCACTTACTCCAAGAGGAGAACTGAAAAGCAATCTGAAAGTGGACTGAAAGGTTGCTAATTCTTGAAAAGATTACATCACCAAAATATTCTCTTCTGCAGTAATATTTAGGGCCTAATCCAGCAATGTGTTGGACTCCCTCAACCCACAGTCAACAGTCACTACAAGAATTATTTTCTCTTCTTTTTCCAGAAGTGGTAAACAGCATTGTCAAAATGCTGCATTTCCTACATTGATATTAATGTATTCCCGGGGGAATTCTGCACCACTGTGCAAGTGCAGATTTCATGTCCCGCACAGAATAATAGATTCTGCTGGGAAGGTGCTGCAATTACACCTTTCACCCACCAGGGGCTGCTGTGGTGCCAGAAGAGAAGGCAGCCGGAGCAGCCAGCTGCGGAGAAGGAAGGGACAGAGGCTGCCTTCCTCACAGCACCCTGCCTGTGGGCCCGGATGAGGAGGCAAGGGACATAGGTGTGTGTGGGGGGGGTGGCGGGGGAAGCAGGAGGAAGAGGACAGAGAAGGCTGCTGGGAGGGGGCAACAAAGACTGGGATTCAGAAGGGTTAGTGGGGGGACAGACTGGGGTGGGGCCACAGGAGCTAGTGGGGTTACAGCATTGAGCCGGAGGCTGAGTGGGGTACAGGGTTAGATGGGGGAGGGAGAAGGGGGTGCTGGGACACATGGGGATGGGAGAAGACATGCCTGACTGAATGGGAGAGGCTAGGGGTCAGCCAGGGTCTGCACTGGGGAGGCTCTACAACTCCCTAACAATCCCTCCATTCTTCCCCCCGCCCCCCAAAAAATCACCCGTTCCATTCTTCTCCCATCCATACCCAATAACCTTCCAGGTTCACTCCCAGGCTCTTTTCCAGCAATTACTTCCCTCTCATTCAACTCCTCCATTACGCCTGACTCCCCCAAGCCTTTGCACTGCTTCTGAGTTTCTGTATTTTAGTTTGAAATATTATTCAATACTGTACTAATATGTACTAAACTGTACTAATATGCCTACTAAGTAATCTATTTCTCAAAAAACATTCCCTGAATCATTTTTGTTGTCTGTATTGTTACAGACATATTTGCTGACACATATTTTGAAATAAATTACCAAATTAACTGAAACTGGTGTGATTATAGGGTATTTTAACAAAAAATATGCAGAATTTTAAAATATTGTGCACAGACTTTTTGGATGCAGACTTCCCCCAGGAGTAATTAATGGTTCCTAAATTTAAAGGAAAACTCCAGGTTAAACAAACAACAATTTGGTATATAAAAGATATTTTAAACCATATATAATCACAAGGACAGTAAACCACTGAAGACCAGAGTTAAATGCCAAATATAATAATGGATAATTAAACAAAGATTCCAGCTTGACAATCTGATATGCAAACTAGGACTGAAAGAGTTAGCTTTCCACATTAGAAAGTACTGGAAATCAGAGTTTCAATGCTGGAAGGTAAGTTCTATAGTTTTTGCCCATTTATTTTGTTGAACTTTGAAACAGATTTAAAATGTTTCTAATGGGAAAGTTGATTATTTCAGTCTTAATTTCAAACTTCACCTCTTCTAGGAAGTATAATTAAAATGGCAGCTGAAAAGAGACAACAGCCCCAATCACTGAAGAGACATACTGAAAAGTACAGAATTTATATTTTATTTAATATGTGCTGTCTTTAGAAAAAAAAAATCTATACTTTCTGTCAAACTGAAGCTGCCTTCTGGGAATTAGTAGGAATTGAAAATATGACTCTAATGGGCCTCTGAGCAGCTACAGGCATCAGTGTGAACAGCAAAGAATCAGAATTACTGTATCAGGCAGCTGAACCCTAAAAATATAAACATGCTCTTACTTTATACTTTGTTTTAAAAATTATGGCACACAAAACAAGCAGACAGGACACATCAAAATTTGAAAATTAGAATTTTAAAAATTAACTGTACCTGGCAGATTTTTTCCCAAATTTCATCACAGCCAGCTTTTTCTTGAAAACTCAGCGCTAAATCATAATTCTCTGCTTCTGACCAAACAATCAAGGTGTCCTATTTAAAAATAAATATTTGTGATTTTCAAAAAAAAAATTCAGGTGCAATACAAAATAGACTGAATGCCATGCAATAAGTAATATATCCAAGGACGCAATTACTACTTGAACTGGTGTTAAAATTGTCAAGACAGAATGACATATCACATCAAGGAGGATGAAATTACCAGTTTTGCTATGAGTATAAGACTCTTTACAGTCTCTCTGATAAATGAAAGGGGGGGGGGGGGGGGGAAGAGGGCAGGGGCACCCAGCCAGCCAGTTAGCTACAAAATCCCTGTTGGTAGCTATTCTCTACTTGCTTTACCTGTAAAGGGTTAAAAAAGCCCGTAAGTAAAAGGAGGGGAGGGGCACCTGACCAAAAGAGCCAATGCGAGGGCTAGAATTTTTTAAAATTGGGAAAAAACTTTCCCTTTGTCTGTCTGTGGTTGTTCTCTGGAGAGAGGAGAGACAGAGCAGCAATGCTGTAAGAAGCTTTAAACCAGGTATGAAAAATCATACCTAGAACCTACTTATCTGAAACCCCAGATATGTAAGTAGATCAGGGAATGTCTAGGTAGACACGATTGGATTTCTCTCTTTTATTTCTTTATGGCTTGTGGACTCCTCTGTGCTAACCCCCAAATGCTTTTGTTTTGCTTGTAACCATTAAGCTGGACCTCAAGAAAACCATTCTTGATGCTTAATTATATTTGCTCTTTTTAAATCCAGCAATACCCTAAGTTCCAGATGTATTTTCTTTCCTTTTGTTTTTAATAAAATTTACCTTTTCTAAGAACAGGATTGGGGTTTTTTGTGTCCTAAGAGGTTTGCGCATATGTTGTTTAATTAGCTGGTGGCAACAACTGACTTCCTTTGTGTTCTTTCTCAGCTCTTCTCCAGAGGTAGTGGGGGGGAGGTGGGGGGCGTGAAAGGGCTTGAGGGTACCCCACAGGGAGGAATTCCCAAGTGTGCCTTCCTGGGTCAAAAGGGGAGGTTTTTTTGCACTTGGGTGGTGGCAGCATCTACCCATCCAGGTCAGAGAAAAGCTGTAACCTTGGGAGTTTAATATCAAACTGGAGTGGGCAGTATTAATTTTTAGAATCCTTGCAGGCCCCCACCTTCTGCACTCAACATGCTAGAGTGGGGAATCAGCCTTGACAGTCTCTTTCATGTCCTACCACCCAAAACATAATTTGATTAAATCTTATTAAACATTCAGAATAAATTTACATGAAAAAAGACTTAACATTCTTCCTCTCAACAGAAATACCCGGGAATTTAAGGTAGTCATAAAGATGAATGCACACATTAGAGTAAACTTATTTACAATATGGAAATAAAAAAAAAACTTTTCCATATTTATAAAAATACACAAATATGAGATTAAATGTTCTCTGAAATGAAAATATGGATGTAACACAATTTGGGAAATAATTCCACACATGTTCCAAATGTATAACTTTAAACACAGATCAACTTTAACTCAAAGAAACAAGGTGGATAAAAATGATTTTTTAAAAAAAAAGGATTTTAATGTTATTAAACTTTTTAAAAATAAATCTATTTAAAATTAAAATTGCAATTATAGCAACCTTTGTTATGGTTTAAACTCACTCTTTAATTTTAATTAATTTAATTTTAATTTAAAAAAAAGCAGTATATGTTTACTGCTAAAGTTTTAAAGACAATTAAATCACTGAACTAGCAGAAGCCCTCTCTAAGCTCCTGTAACCAGAGTCTACCAAAGTGCTAAACCAGCTTTCGACAGCAACAGCCCTTCTTCTGCAGGTTCAAAGAGAATATTTTCTTCATTTCAGTTTATTTAATTAGTTCAGTTCAATTAGTTCATTCTAAGTTGAAGACTAATAAGTTGAGAAACCTGGAAAGCTGATTTTCCTCTCTGAATAAAAAACTAGGTGAGAGAATGAGACCTACTAGTTCTAAAATCTCAAAGCACACGGTGGCAAGAAACAATCAGTTCAATTCATTAACTGCAGATAAGACGTATCGTGTTAAAACATGTTTTTCATTTAAAAATTAATAATCTTTTTTTAAATGTATACAGCACATTTAAGGTATTTTCATTTAGCTAATTTTAAATAACTTTAAGATCCCCCTTTTTTGCATTTTAATTTCATTAAAATTCCCATTCAAATGGTGCTTAACACAAAGCACAAGTAAAAAATTAATCTAGTAAATTAGAAATGCATTATTCACCGTTTTCTAACAAAAGTATTAAGAATCTGAATCCATGACATGAATTGTGTAACGACTTAAATAAATGCGTACAAATATAGTGTTTCTTCCTGGTTTGCAGAAAACCAACCTTTCTTTAGGAAAATAACTAAAAAGTACAAATGCAAAATACAATTAAAACAAATTATTTAAATGATGATTAAAATTGCTTTGATTTAAATCAATCCACCTGTGAAGAGGCAAATCTTTTAGAACCACAAGTTTATAAAGTTTATATACTGTACAATATATTTTTAACAAGTTATTCATTAAGTTACTATACGATGATACTGGAGTTATGTATTTCTATTCAGGACTTGTCTATACAAACACAAGTTCATGGCAGTCTGCGGTGTAAATCTACCTCACACTACCCAGCTGTGCCACGCCCTAAGTGCCATTGTGGACGCTGCTACTGTACTCTACAAGTTCCCTAGTTGATTTTTTTCCCTCTGTAATTACTCATCCTGCCCACTCGTGTTAGCAAACAGTGAACCCAAAGGAGTAGAGGGATCCTTTTAATTTACTGGACAGATTCAAGGAAAAATAATCCTTGCAAAAGTTTCTTGTTACGATGAAGACAAACCTTTGTAGAGGGCCAAGTCCAGCCCTAGCTAGGATCAAGCTCAGCTCCACTGACATCCATTTACAAAAATGCTAGCTACTTTATAAGGAGGCGATGCCTAGTTTTTCTTGGTTTTTGGGGGGGATGCTGTGGTGATAATATATATTTAATGACGTGGAGATATATATTAAGAAATTGCAACTTTGAAGACCGTGAAAAAGAAATAGGCCTTCTAACGGTAGACAAACAGAGAAACTTATGCAAAGAAGTTAAGTAGTTTTGCAGTAGAACTACATACTAAAATTTAGGGAACTGAATAGATCAGGAGGTTGGTAATACCACCTAAAGTCTCATCTCTCAATTAATAGTGACCAAAACGCAACATGAGGAAAATCCATACCAGGAACAGGAAACTGAGGCATCTTATAGCATTTCTCCCTAATAATTACTTGGGGCAAACCAACATGATGTCTCTCGCAGTAAAACAGGTCGATTGTTTGGCCCACAAATAGATGTCCCAGCAGAGGCGGAGTACCAGCCACAGGTCATAGACCAAACCAGTCCAGCCCTGGCCTCCATCAGAGGGCAGCACGGAACCCTGTGAAGCCATGGCAGCTCCCCCTCCTCTGGCCATCAAGCACTTTCCGAAACCCTATTTGTGAGGTGTTCCAGTATAAAGTGGAGCCATCACAAGACACTGCTGAGTGGGTCAACATTATCTTTGGTACACTACTCTCACTGGGCTGAAGTAGATGTCTGCCTACAGTGTGTTTGACTTCACTAGACTTTATTGCCTTGAGTTAGGGCTTCTCTTTTTGGGAAAGTTTACCAGTTAATTCAGACCAATACAGTTAAACCAATATAGTTATAGTGGTATAACTCACTGCATGGACACTCTTATTCTGAAAGCTTTTTCCTGTTTGGTTTAAACCACTTCCAAAGTAACGTTAGCTAAACCAAAAAGCCACTACTGCTCCAGATAATCCACACACGGAATTATACTAGTATAACTATGTAAGGGCTTGTCTACACTGGTAAGTCTCTGCACAGTAAAGCAGCTTTTTGTGCTCAAACTAAAGACGTGTACACGCTGCCAAGCCACTTTGCGTGCAGAAACTCCTCAGTTGCAGTGCTGAGGAAAAAAAACCAAACCAAAACAAAAAAACCACCTCAACGAGAGTTGTAAGGCTATTAGCGCAGAGGCTCCAGCGCTCTATTGCCAGTGTAGACACTTGATTGCTTTCTGTGCTGTAATTAATTTGAGCATAAGCTTTCGTGAGCTACAGCTCACTTGCATCCGATGAAGTGAGCTGTAGCTCACAAAAGCTTATGCTCAAATAAATTGGTTAGTCTCTAACGTGCCACAAGTACTCCTTTTCTTTGTGCTGTAATTGGCCTCCTGAGCTGTCTCACAACGCCTCAAGTAACTGCTCTGCTCATTGTTTTGAACTTGGCTGCCCCGGAGATATGCTCCCGTCCCCTTTCAAAGCACTGTTTCTGACAGCCCTTGTCTGCTGATCTGCTCTGGGACACAAAGCACACCATTAATGTGGAATGCTCGTGCTGTTGAACACAGAGACGCGTGCGTGCATGTATGTACACCTGCCCCGCCCCAGGACCGGTTGCTTCCTGCTGCTGTCTGAACTTACAAGATAGCATACTGACACACACTCTGTCCCTCTCCCTGTTCATTCATTCATAGACACACACACTCTTCCCCCTCCCACACTTCAGTTGAAAAGCAGCTGGCAATGTAGTAGGATGCCCATGGAACAACAGGATTGGGAAACCTGCATCATGTGACACTGTGCCTGCCCCATGAGGTATTGCAAACCCTTCCCAAAGCACCCTGCGGCCAGCTGCACAGTGGAATAGCTACCACAATGCACTGTTTTCTTTGCCATTTCAAGAGCTGCTAATGTGGATGCGCTCCAGCGTCACAAGGAGCGTAGTGTGGACACGCAACAGCAGTTTAGTTCCAGCATTTTAATAAAAGTGTATAACTTGTGGTGCAGAAACTTGCCAGTGCAGACATACCCTAAGTTTAAATTTACACCTTTCCTTAGCTTATACCAGTATAATTTTACTGTGTAGACAAGACAGATGTTGCCAGTTAACCAGAGGTACTTCAAACATTTGTAAAGGCTAGGCTGGACACCCCAAACACATTTGATGGAGGCGCTAAGTGTTTTTTCTTCTTCCTATGGATCACTGAGTTGTCCGGGGAGTTTACAAAAATAACTTAGCGATTAACCCATGGTTTAAAAAAAACGGGCGGGGGGCTACCTAGTTTTGACATACCCAGTGCATCTCTGGAGAGTCTTCCCTGGGAATGAAATAGGGAAAGAATGCCACAGAGCTGGCACTGCTCCTCCCTGCCTTCTTATCTCAGAAGCACCTGATCTAGCTCTCTTCTGTGCATAGAATAGAAAAACGATCAAGCCCATCACCATTTAACAGGTGTTCATTATGTTGAAGGCCACCTATTTAGTCCTTGACAGACAGATTCCTCATAACATAAAGAGAGCACACAACTACCATACTTAGGCCATGTTTACACAGTGACTGCTACAGTGGCATTGCTATGGTGCTGGTCCTATGTAGAATGTTTTTCTCTCTTGCTGTACGTAATCCACCTCCCTGAGAGGCAGTCACTAGGTTCACAGAAGAATTCTTCCTATCTGTGTCTATACCAGAGGTTAGGTCAGCATGGCTATGGTTTTCAAGGGTATGAATTTTTCTCACCCCTGAGAGCCAGCTATGTCAACCTAACTTTTAATTAAGGCCTTAGCATCGTTGCCAAAGACTGAAGAGGCACAGAAACTTAATTACCTTCTCATTTTAAGAGAGGGCTTCTCTTCAATGCAAAGTTAATTCCTGCTGAAGCTTGAATGTTGCCCCTAATTTGACGCTGATCCCCACACAAAAAATCCTTCACTCAAGTACAGTGCTGCCATTAACTTGAGTTGGCGGGCACAACAGGGAGTGTAGGCTAAAACCCAAATGAACACAAATCGTCAGTTGCTAACATGACCACTTCGAAGTGTGGATACAGGCTAGCGCCACTCAAATGCAGCTAGTCTTCCAATACTTTCCACAATCCCCCAGCTATCTCCCCTCCACCTCTGTGCACTCCTCTTAGGGGGAAAAACAAACAAAAAAACCACACTGCTGCTTTCTCATGGGAACAAGTCAGTACAAAAATGCCCACCACTGCATCTCATACCCTACATCAGCCTCCTTCTTCCAAAAGGAGAGTCCCACGCCCTACCTCTGGCATAAACTAATTTTAATTTAGTGTTGCCAGAGTAACACCACTTCTGTGCACATGCCCAGAAAGAACAGACAAGTTCTTCTACAATACACTGAAAAAGAATTTATAGAGTGACTCAACATACTGAAGCACTAAGAACCATAGGATGTGCCCCCAGAAGCCTAACTGCCATACACGAATACTGTGCCACTAGAAACATGACAACTCAAGTGTTATTTCACAATGTGGTCGCTCTCACTAGAGCTAACTTGAGAGGAGTAACTTGAGTGAAGATTAATCAACTTAACTCTATATGGAAGACATACCCCAAATCATGGTTAAACACACTCCTGCAGCAGTGTGGAGTACTCTACATTGCTGATGCCTATGCTGTTTCAGATTCTGTAGTCAATCTGCACTTTTCACATGACAAATTTTTTTTCATAAAGAGAAAATATCCCTAAATATATTAAATGCAATAGTTCCTCTAAAAATTAACTTGGAAGCGTTTTTTAAATTTTATTTTAAAAATCACGTTTACATGTGTTTTTTTCAGCAAAATGAGTATTGGGCCTTTTCAACTCAAGTCTACAATTTGTTTTTGCTTACTGTAATTTGAAGATAATTTTTTCTGCAGCATGTGTCAATACAAACTTAGGTACATCCACACCACAAATGCAGGTGTAACTATAGTGTGGGTAGAGATATCACTGCTAAGTTGAATCTAGCTAGTTCAGGTAATAATTACAATGAAGACATGGACCCTGGCATGGGGTTGCAACTTGAGTACTTACTCAGGGTCCATGTCAGGCTTGTGCTAGAGTGGCTAGCTGCACTGAAGCCCATGCTGCCACACATTCACTACTATTGTTACCCAAGCTAGCATAGATATGCCTACCCATGCTACAGTTATACCTTAATTTGCAGTACATACATACCCTTAGAAGAAGAGACAGAAGGTTAAATATTTTATTTGTGTATTTAACAGATTAAGAGTTTGCAAATATTTTCACTGTAAAAGAAGTAAACAATTGCGCATCAGCATATGCCAGCAGTTCTCAAACTGTGGGTCGGGACCCCAAAGCGGGCTGGTGTGTAGACAGCCACTGAGACCGCCACTATCCACTCTAGGGCCCCGAGCGCACTGTCATAGAATCATAGAATATCAGGGTTGGAAGGGACCTCAGGAGGTCATCTAGTCCAACACCTTGCTCAATGCAGGACCAATCCCCAATTTTTGCCCCAGATCCCTAAATGGCCCCCGCAAGGATTGAACTCACAACCCTGGGTTTAGCAGGCCAATGCTCAAACCACTGAGCTATCCCTCCCCCCATCTTAGAAACCATCCCTCTCCTCTGCAATCGTGACCTCCCCACGACAGCTATACTCCACTGAAGCAATTAAACCACCATTCAGTAGGTAGAAACTTGTGACCATGGGAGATGAAGAACCTTCATGGGAACCTGAGCCAAGACTATGGAGCTCACTGCCAGATCAAATAATGTTGATCAATAATCTTGCTACATTCAGAACTAAATGCAAACCTGTTTACTCAACTTCTCTTGCAACAGTACCCCACAGTCTGATATTTTTGTATTAATTAGAAAACCTCAGCTTGCCGCTTTGTGGCAAGGGTCGAAAAGTATTATTGTTTTTTACTGGTGGGAAGTGCTCAGAAACTATGGTAATGGATACTAATATGAGAACCTGGATAAAAGAGGTAGAGAATCTACTGTGGAGAAAAAGGGGGCGGATGGAAAAAGAAAAGCAGCAAAAAACCAATGAGGACAACATTTTCTATAACAGATAGGAAAAAACAAACAGAAAAAAGGGAAGTAATAGAAGGGGAAAGAACAGGTAATAAAAGCAAGAGAAACATAGTACATGACTTTTTTAATGGATCACTAGAAGGTTGACAATATGTTAAATTCAGCGCCAAACTGTTTTATTCTTTTGATTTACAGAAGGCATGCCTTCAAAAGATGGTGGCGTGCAAGTGTATTTAACCCTGGCTAGTCAGCTTAGTTAGGTCAGGCTAGCAGGTGGGCCTGAACAATAATAAAAAAAAGCCACATTGTAGACGCAGATTCCTTGATGTCATTTTCAGAGAAAGAATTAAAGAAATAACCAGTATGTTGAAATGCTGCTGGTGGAGGCTTTATTTTCCTGTTCGAAATAATCACTTAACCCAATATTGGGTTAATAGCAAAAATAAAAAAGGAATCAATTATATGTATACTCCATATTTAAGTATTCTTCCTTTCATGAGTTCAATATATTCCCCAAAATGCCTATCAACCAACAGCCCCTTTCACCAAACACCTTAAATTATAGCATTAATAGAAGTACAATTTTTCAAAGTTTGCAAACAATTTTTCAACCTGCAGAGAAACAAACATCAGCAAATCTATACAGTGAACCTTTTGCCCTTTTCTGTAAATCAGCATTAATTTTTGTGCCAAATTCAGTGCAAAATGATAGGACAAAGGAAGCTGGTACTTGCCTGCTGTTTTTGATATGCAGTGTTTGGATTTATCTTTGATTCCAACAATAGAGAACCTGAAAAGGTAATAAGGAATTATATTTAGGAAGTTTAACAAAACAAACATCTCCATGGCCCTTACAACTGGCCATGTGCCAATAAATATATTATTTTCTAATTAATCCAAATCTTCTAGCCAGTCCAAGAGAATATTTTGCATTTTAATGGAAATCTCTACACCTTCTGAATAAGCCAGGTAACAGGCAAAGCCAAAATAAAATATTCTGATTTAAATTTAAAACACAAATTTCATTTACTTTAGACTCATTGTTCTGTGTATTGCTATTTTTCTGCTATCCTGTACAGTAATCTGACAATTGTGAAGAACGTTTTATAAATCAATGCTAACTAGTACTAAACAACAAGCAATTTATAACAAAAATTTACTTGCCCACACACGAATGTGCATTTTTTTGTTCATATCTCCTTGAGGTGCCCTTCAGAAATGAAAAATCTAGACTCTATAAACCCAAAGACTTTATTTTGTGTAAGTAACATATGTATCCTGGCAACAAGTCCAGAGTAATCTATACCAGACCTCAGAAGGTTTATTTAGCACATTAGCACCTGTCAGCTGACAAAGCTGACGCTATGATTTTTTTCTTCTTAAAAATTTTTTTTCTAGGTGAACTTAAATACACAATTGAAAAAAACAAAAAGCAAGTAAACAAACAAAAAAAAACCCCACACCAGCAGGAGTTTCACCTTTCCAAAACAGAGAATTTATTTACAAAAAGAAATTCCCTGCATGGACCAGAAAAAAGGAAAACCACTGGGGGGATGGGGGGGGAACCCCCACAGAATAGTGATTAATCTGGGAATGTTTGTAAAAAAAAAAAAAAAAAAAAAAATGAACAAGGGGTGTCACTTAAATAGACTTCATCGTCACTCACTGCTAGGTTAGGGCTGGCAGACTCAGTCACTGGTGGTAACGTTAAGGAAGCGTTTGGAGTCACTTCAGTGTAGACCACACTCGGCCTCACTGGAGAAGGAAAGTTTGGAGGCAGCAGGAAGAAGCCATAGAGACGCTGCCTCTCAGGGAACGGGGGAGACTCCCTCTCATAAGCCCGACCCATGGAGCAATGGAGTGTCAATGCCCGGGGCTTTGCCAGACTAGGAGGCTGTGGTGGGGTCAGTGTTTGCGGGTCGCTGGACGGGGGAGTTGTCACATTTTCTCCCCTTCCCCAGTCCCGTTGTCCCAGCAGCCAGGCCCAACCCTGTGAATGTGTAAGCCGGGTAGCGACCGGATGGGGTGGGAAGGGCACCACGGGGGCCAAACCGCAGGCCCCCTTCCCGGCAGACAGGGCCTAGGCCTCCCCGCAGCTCCTGGCTCCGCTCTCACCGTCCGACTCGGCCCGCACCAGCAGCGACATCCCCTTGAGCCGCTCCACGTAGGTGGAGGAGACGTGCCCGGTACCCCTGTCGTCCCATTGCCGGTCCTCATTGAGGGTATAGACCTTCACCCGCCGCCGGGTGTCCGACATGGTGGAGCCCGACCAGGGTCTCCACGCCGGCTCGCCGCCTCCGCGGGGTCGGGGAGTCGCTCACGGGCAGAGCAGGGTCTTTAACACTCCACTTTTCATGGCTCCCTGAAGAGGGGAAAGTTGAGCCCCCAGCCCGGCCCCCTCACTCCGCGCCGCAGCCTCAGCAGCTACCACAGCGCGGCCGCCATCTTGTAACCCGACTCTCCTGTCTTTCTCTTCCTTTCAGCAGCGCGTGCCACGGGCTCCACTCGCAGGGGCTACGGTGGCCGAGAGCTCACGCGCTCCTTCTGAGAGGACGGAGGGGGCGGGCTATAAATAGCCGCCCTTGAGTCCGCCTTCCCCTCTCCAACACACTATAACAACCTCCCACCACTGACCTCAGCCCCTTCCCCGCTTTCAGAGTCCAGGGACAGAATCCACCCCTGTCCCCCATTCAGAGGTGCTGGAACTAAGCATGCAGTAGCATCCCTGTGTTGAAGTAGGTTTCAAAGTAGCAGCTTTGTTAGTCTGTATCCGCAAAAAGAAAAGGAGTACTTATGGCACCTTAGAGACTAACAAATTTATTTGAGCATAAGCTTTTGTGAGCTACAGCTCACTTCATCGGATGCATGCAGTGGAAAATACAGTGGGGAGATTTGTATACACAGAGAACATGAAACAATAGGTGTTACCATACACACTGCAATGAGAGTGATCAGTAAAGTGAGCTATTATCAGCAGGAAAGGAAAAAAAACCTTTTGTAGTAATAATCAAGGTGGGCCATTTCCAGCAGTTGTTTCCATCACATAGAGTTCACAATTTGGTTCAATGGCTCTCAGCACACACACACACAAATTGTTCCAGCACCCATGGACACAGTGCAAACACTACCCCCCCAACAGCCACTGAACCCACCACTATCCACTTTAGGGCCCCGAGCGCACTGTCATAGAATCATAGAATATCAGGGTTGGAAGGGACCTCAGGAGGTCACCTAGTCCAACACCTTGCTCAATGCAGGACCAATCCCCAATTTTTGCCCCAGAACCCTAAATGGCCCCCGCAAGGATTGAACTCACAACCCTGGGTTTAGCAGGCCAATGCTCAAACCACTGAGCTATCCCTGTCCCCATGAGCTATCCCTGTCCCCATGAATTAAGTCCCCCAATGACCCCCCCCCCCCCAGCTTGGACCCCAATGAAATCTAACACCAGCCCCGAGACACTTGCTGACCCACCTCTCTCCACTTCATGGGGTGGGCGGGGAGATGCGGGCTCTGATGGAGCATAAGCTTGTCATGGTGGAGAGGGTTGTATGGGCTAAAGACCCTCAGGGCTATTATACTCCTGGTAGAGTCCCGCTTGGCGAGCAAGTCTGAGGCGAAGCTCCTGCCTAACCCCTGTCCAAACTTAACAAGATCCCAACGGTGGATCAGGTGCATATAGAGGACCTTTTAGTATTCTGCAGCTGTGAAGGTGAGTGAGGGCTGCAGCAGGAGGGAGGCCCCTGGTTGTCTTGGATCTCCTTGCCCCGGGTCAGGGTTTTCCTCCTGCCAAGTCTCATGTTGTCACCACCTGCACACCGGTTTCCCCACATTAAAAGATTTCACACGCAGGCCTCTGCCAAAGGGCTCATACCCACACAATCTCTGTGGCGATGGACAAGTGGCGGTGAAGACAAGAGCAGTAATCTCTGGGAGTCCTTAGTCATAAATCTGCACATAGGTGACAGCCATGTGACAATAGTCTTGTGCTTGGATGAGACAGAAGTGCATTTCAGCAGCAGAGGCTGTGACTGAACAGGCCTTTTTAGGATCCCCTCTGCACACCCAAACATAGGCTGTCTCATACTCTTCTGACTGGATCAACGCATCCCATGGGATCACTCAACTCTGCAGCCGAAACAAGAGATATAAGACAATGAATTTCGCCACCTGGAATGTCCACACTCTTATGGACTCTCAGCACAGTGAATACCCAGAAAGAAGAACTGCCATAATTGCCAGAGAACTGGCAAGACTCAACATTGACATTGCAGCTCTTAGGGAGACTCACCGGGCTGATAAGCACCAATTAAAAGAGGACAGAGGTGGCTATACCTTCTTTTGGAAAGGAAAGCCACCTGAAGAGAGACGCATTCACAGGGTTGGCTTTGCCACCAAAAATAATATAGCCAGTCTGCTTTTGGAGCTTCCCGGGGGGGGATCAGCGAGAGTCTCATGACTGTTCAGCTCAAGCTCAGCAACAGCCAATATGCTAGTCATCAGTGCATACGCCTCAACACCTGATGATGAGGAAGACAACAAGGAACAGTTTTATAGTGCTCTTGACGCAGTCCTCACAGCCACACCTAAGGCAGACAAACTCAATCTCGGGAGATTTCAATGCCAGAGTCAGATGGGACTCCCAACTCTGGAACAGCAGAATAGGCAAAGTAGGGGTGAGAAATGTAAACCCCAATGGTATTCTCCTCCTCAGAAAATGTGTGACGCATGACCTGCTCATCACAAATACTGTCTTTAGGCAGAGTAACAAATTTAAGACCACCTGGAAACATCCTCAGTCCAAACACTGGCACCTCCTTAACTATGTTATAGTCAGAGCTTGAGATTACGAAGTCTGTATAACACGAGCCGTGAGAGGTAGAGATCACTGTTGGACAGACCATTGATTAGTAAGATCAATAATGTACCTGCAGCTCGCTCGACCACACTGCAAACACCCAAAGACTAAGTGAAAGCGGTGCAATGTCAAAGCACTTCAGGACCAAGCCAGCTGTGAGATGCAACGGCTCAGAGACCGAACCATTCGTTATTCACACTGGTGTCAAGCAGGACTGTGTCATTGCTCCAACACTCTTCTCCATTTACCTTGCTATGGTCCTGATTCTCATCCATGATCGCCTTCCCAATGGAATATGGATGGCAAACTCCTCAATCTCTGACATCTCCAAACAAAATCTAAGATCACAAGTATTGGCATCATTGACCATCAATATGCAGATGACTACATCATTCTCAGAAACACAGAGGCCGACCTGCAAAGTACCCTAAATCTTTTTGCAGATGCCTATCACAGCCTGGGTATCTGTCTCAACATCGGGAAAACCAAGGTACTCTACTAGTCCTCGCCTGCACAAACTATTCTTCGTACTCCACAAATCACCATCAGTGGAGAACCCTGGAAAACGTGGACCATTTTCCATACCTTGGCAGCCACCTCTCCCAAACAGCCAGCACTGACACAGAAATTGAATACAGGATCTGTGGTGCCAGCACATCCTTTGGAAGACTACTCAAATGAGTCTTCAATGATAGGTATCTGCAAACAGGCACCAAGATCTTGGTTTAGAAGCCAGTTGTCATCTCCACCCTTCTCTATGGGTGAGAGAGACTTGGGTAACCTACAGACAACATGTTAAGCAGCTGGAGTGGTTCCAACAGCGCTGCCTCAGGTGGATTCTCAGGATCAGTTGGGAAGACTGATGCACTAACATCAGTGTTCTCTCTGCAGCCAACATCAGCAGTATAGAAGTCCAGGTCATGCAGCTCTGCTGGGTTGGCCACTGTGTATGTATGTCTGACACTCGCCTCTCGAAACAAGTACTCTTCTCTCAGTTAAGTCAGGGAAGAAGGGCTCGTGGAGGGCAGCGGAAGCACTTCAAAAACATATTGAAAGTACACCTTAAAAAGGAAGGCATCAACCCAACAAACTGGGAGGACTCGGTGCGGAACAGAACACAGTGGTGCCACACCATACATCAAAAAGCCACAGCTCACTTTGAGAACAGACATGCTCATAAGACAGAGAAGTGACAGAGGAGGAAAGAAAGGGCACAACAGTCCAGCCAACAACTATGTCTCCTCCAAGATTACACCCGTCAAAGCTGGGGGAAAATTTGTAGGGCACAAATTGGGTTCCTCGGCCACTTAAAAACCCACCAATGAACCCCCTTGGTAGGCAGACATCCTCGCATCGAGGGATAGCTGAAGAAGCGTAAGACCCAAACTCTAGTGCTTTTGCTCACTATTTAAAAGGTCACCCACAACAAGGAACCATTTTAAGATTGTAAAGAACCTCAGTAGATGCCCAGACTTCGGTACTGCTACTAATTAACATAAATATTCCTTGTAATACAATAAAAGGACTGTTAATTCCACCTTGAAACATATATAAGATGCCTACCAGCAAATCAAATAGAAATAAATCCCAAATCCCATCAATCCTCAGCCCACCTCTTCTGTAACAGCCTACGCCAGTCTATACACAAACGTCAACAAAAATGACTAAATTGGTTTAAATTAATACTTTTTGTTATTTCAGGGTGTCTGTTTGTGGACAGTAGGCCATGTCTAATCTACGGCTACAGCACTGCTGCTGTATAGCCACATTGTAGACATTTCCTGCATTAATGGATGGGGTTTTTTCGTTGATGTAGTTAATCCACCACTCCAAGAGGAGGCAGCTTAGCCATGTGTAGATAAAGGGTTAGATCAACCTAACTACTGAGCTCAGGGTGCAAATTTTTTCAGAACCTTGAGTGACATAGCTAGGTCAATCTAATTATTAAGTGTAAACCAGGCCTTACTTTGAAATAAACACACAAACAAAATCAAAATAGGATACTTATTCCAAAATAGAAATCTGCACCTTTTGTTATTTTGGAGCAAGTGTGTGCACAAATCAAAACCAGTTACAAATTTGTCCCAAAATAATGTATGAAGATCAGCCCACAGCTTGACTGGGAAGTAAACAAATCCAGATTCTTGCTGACCCAAGGGAGGAATGGATTGCAAAGTCACGACCTCCATGGAGAACATGCTGCTGGCAGCTCCCTCAAAAAGGCTCTAGCTTGAGCCTCTTCACTGATCTCATCTACAGTAGCATGCTTCTGTCTGCATGCCAATCTGTTCATTAACTAAGGCCTGGTCTGTACTACAAAGTTAGGTTGACATAAGTCACCCTGCATCAGCCTATTTGTGCATGTCCAGACTCAAATTTGTCTCTAATCAATGCCCTGCTAGTGACTCAGTAAAACCACCTCCTCAAATGGTAGAGCCACAGTCAACATACTGAGGTTGATGCAGTGCAAATGTAGAGACACAGCAATCCTGTGTCAACCCTAGCAATCCTCCAGCAGTTGTCCCACAATGCCCCATTCCCTGCCTCAGTGACTAATCTGGTCATAATTTTAAACTCCACTGCTCAAGGGTCACAGAGACAAGAAGCCACTCTTTCAATCCCCTAGAATGTTTTTGAAATACTTTTTCCTGATTGGCAATTTGGTAAGTACACCTAGCAGCTCACCTTTGTTGTGTGCAAATACCCAACCGACCACGCTGGCTCCATGCAAACAGAGCAGTCATATTACATGGACTCCTGCCTGGAGTAGACAGGAAGTATTGGATCTTCTGGGCCTGCGGTGAGAAGAGCCTGTGCAAGCACAGCTATGGGCCAGCCATAGAACTGTGGACATCTACAAGAAGAGTGCATGAAGAATGCAGGCAAAAGAGCATGAAAGGGATCAGCAGCAGTGCTGAGTTAAAGCAAAAGAACTTGACCATGGATACCATAAGGAAAGGGAGCACAACAGACTTGGTGCTGTACCACAGACCTGCCACTTATACCACGAACTACATGCCATAGTTGGTGGAGACCCCACCAGCACCCAGCAGACCACTGTGGATACCTCAGAAGACCCTGAGATAAAGATCCCTGCCATGAACAGCAAGAAGAAAGGTGGAGGGGAGACACGGTGGGGGACTCCAGCCATGCTGTGAGTGGGGACTTGTTTGAGACTCCACCACAATCTAACCAATCGCACCCAGGTAAGACAGGATGAGCCTGATGAAGGCAAAAGGAACGCATGAAAGTGCTTTCATGCACTTTCCTTACAATGTTTACATTTAAAGATGGCACCTGGCCGATTGCCAAGGTAACAAGAGAAAAGGTATCAACTTTTCATTGTTTTACTTATACGAGGAGGAGGTAGAGGAACAAGAAACAGAGGTAGAGTTGGCATCTGCTTTTCATTCCCCCGTTATGTTAGGCAGGGGTGGCCATACAGAGCACTTTGTTTATGTGCATAGGGATGTCCCTTTTATCCACCTGAGAGATCTTGATAATCCTCTCCTGAAGCTTTCTAGGGATGGCTGCTTTTTTTCCCTCTGTGGTAGGACACTTTGCTATGCCACTTTGACGAGTTTGGCTAGCACCATTGCAGTAAACAGGCTAGTAGCATACAGGCCTGGGCGGCTTTGGAATGCCAGTAGCAGATAGGTTTTCTGTGACTTTGTGTACCTCAGGAGTAAGATATCAGCTAAAACCACCACCACCTGTGGAAAATAGTGCCAATATTCAGTGCTCTATACTTCTATCCATGGAATAGATATCTGAATTTTATTAGCGTCACACAACAAAATCCTCCCCTACCCCTCATCCCTGCCAGGCTGTACTCACCATGGCTGGGGCTTGACAGCAAAGTTCTGCTGAGGCGCTCCAAAGCTGAAAAGTCAATAAGCATTTCTTATTAAAAGCATTTATGGGAATAAGGGAAGGGAATTTTAAAACTTATCTTTCCCTTATGATGTAAATCCAGTGGCACATCTGTTTTTAATCAACACCTTCTGGCACAGTGGCCTTGAGGGGGGCGCCCTCCATGGCTGCAGGATGCCTGACCCTGATGAGGAAGAGAAAGGAGAGGACTAGGGAGGACATATTCTGTGAGATTCTGCAAGGCAGTGCTACATCATACTGTGAACAAAAGGCTTGGAGGGCCAATATTACCAACAGTATTGAGAAAAAGAGGACAGGAAAAAAGACAGAAGTCCCAGCAGGACAAGGAGCAGGAAATTTGGGGTATTCTCAGGCCTCAAACCAAAATACTGCAGACCGTCGTTGACCTATGGGTCCAAAAATCCCAGGCTCTCCAATCATTTGCACTCCTTGGATAACTCCATGGTTGCTGCTCTCTACACCCCACAAAATACCACATGGCATCATGGGGCGCATCATTACCTCTACAACTCCACACCAGGGGACAGCAAGGAAAACCACAGCTTCACACACACACACACACACACACTGACCTGCAAGAGCCATGACTGGTGTATGTGAAGCCACACGGGACTACGTTTGTTTGCTGAGGGACAAATGTTGACTTCCTTTATAATTTTAAATGTTCATGCCACTAAGCTATGTTAGAAGTTTGTATAACATTGCCTGTGGGGTTTTTTCCATGTTAATTTTCTGCACTCTCTTCTTCCACCAAAACTTCTATTTTTGGAGAATCAAATAATCTTTATTAGTTCATAACAAATATTACAGAATGCATAGCAGTAGTCAAAGCAAACAATACTTGTCAATGCACACCAAGCACCACAGAATTCATAGCTTCAGGGAAACACTCAGTCACTTATAAAGGTACAGCAAGCACTACACAGTTCTTAGCAGCACCCAAAACTCCAGGCCCAGAAAATACTCCAGGAAAGAACACTACTGTGGCTGACTGTGAAAGTGCTCTTTTCAAAGCCTCCTTCAACTGCATAATCTATGTTGGGCTCTTGTAATAACCCTGGTGTCTGGCTATTCAAACTCAGACCTCCACTCCATCGCCAACCTCAACCCTGATGGCAGCTTTCCTCCCCTTGCCTCACAGATATTATGCAGGACAATAGGCAGCCTGGGATATTTTCTCACTGAGTTCAAACTAATGAGCATGCGCGGCAAGTGACTCCTGCATTTGGGGAAGCTAGGCATTAGCGCTGGAAACTCCCGAAAAGGGGGTGGGCACCAGGACCTGAATCGTGGCCCCGCCACTCTGCTCCCTCCTGAGGCCCACCCCTGCTTGGCCTCCTCCCCCTGAGATCCCGCCTACAATCCACCCCTGCTCCACCCCAGGCCCCGCTTGTGTTTGTCCCCCCGGCCTGTTCCTTCCCACCCCCTCCACCCAAGGGGAGATGGGAAGAGGCGGAGCAAGGGTGGGGCCTCGGGGGAAAAGGCAGAGCAGGGGTGGGAAAAGGAGTAGTGTAGGTGGGGCCACAGGGCAAGAGGACGAGAGGAAGTAGGGCCTCGGGTGGCAGCGCTCCAAAGGCAGTGGGCCAGTGCACCTCCAAAGGGAGGTGCACCACATCCTGTTTGGGGAGGCTTAGCCTCCCCTGGCCTTTTATACCCACCGCCCATGCTAGTGTCCCTTCAATCTACGACAAGCATGTGCAACAGTCATTCTGCATCTGCTGAGCCAGTAGCTGAATCTTTCTTTGGTGCTGTTGAGGTGGCCAGAGTACAGCTTCAAAAGCCAGGGGAGCAAGGGGTAAGCTGCGTCCACCAGAATCACTATTAGCATTTCCACATCACCAATGGTAATCCACCGGTTGGGAAAGAATGCTCCTCCTTGTATGTTTCTGAACAATCTGGTATTCTTAAAGATGAGAGCATCATACACATTCTCTGACCAGCCACACTGATATCAATGAAGTGTCTTGAGTGATCTACCAGTGCTTGCATAACCATAGAAAACTAGACTTTTCCTGTTGATGTATTCTATACCATAGGGGGCAGGTGCCAAATAGGGTTAAGTATGGCATCTATTTCCCCATCACACTTCAGGAGCCCCATTATGGCAAACACATCCACTATTTCTTGTACACTGCAGAGAGTCACAGTTCTGTATAGCAGGAGACAATTAATGGCCTTACACACTTCCATGACAATGGCCCTCCTCTGTGGATTTTCCAACTCCAAAATGATCTCTCACTGACTGGTAGCAATCTGGTATTGCAAACTTCCAGAACACAATTGCAACTTGCTTCTCTTCTGTCAGTGCAGCTCACATTCTGCTGTCCGTGCATTAGAGGGTTGGGGCGAGCTTACCACACAGATTTCGGAGCGTGGCCTTTTGCATCCAGAAGTTCCGCAGCCTGCCGCTCATCGTCCCAAACCTGCGCTACCATGCAATCCCACCAGTCAGTGCTTGTTTATCAAGCCCAGAAGTGGTTCTCCACTTTCTGCAGTTACTCCGTGAATTCCAAAAACCTTGAATTGTTTTTTGCTATGTCCCTCAGCAAACTGTCCTTGAATAAATCCTTATGTCCTCTTTTGTTGAGGTACTTCCTGAGGGTCTGCAAATACAAGAAAATGTCTTTTTTTTCTGTTTGTACGACATCTAGCACAATGGGGGTCTGGTCCACAACTGAGGCTCCTAGGTGCTACAATAGGATAAATAAATAATACATAATGATAAAACACCTTTATACTGATATAACTGCATTCGCACTAGGTGAACTATACCACTAACTTTACTGGTATAGTTAAAGTTGTACAACTTTCTAGTACAGACAAGTTCTAAAGTAACAAAAATAATTGTTTTGAAATAAATGTTCAGACCTTCTTTATATATCATATAGCAGCAAAAAGGGCACTACTTTTTCTTTTGCATGTCATTCCTCTAACATCTCCTTTTGCTCATTTAGTGTTATTGTACATGACAGCACAATTAAATTGTACAACAGCTTCCTTCATTAAAACAAGTTTAAAATACAACTTTTTAGTTACATTTTCCTTACTGTGAGAATAGCCTCTGGATTTTTTTTAAATAGATATATTACTTAAATACAATGTTGTTCTCTTAAGTAGTGACAGGTCTATTCAGTCTATATAAAAATTGTTTTCATCATTGAAAAGTCTCAAATTGCCTGAAACATTCTGAAGTTACCAGAAATTAGAGTTAATTTTAAAAATAGTTCTATTTCACAATGTTTCCTCCCTGTAATACCTTCCCAAAAAAACTGACCAACATAGCTATGACTATGTAAGTTTTAAATGTAGACCAAACCTAAAAAAAGCCACTCTATACAAGTGTCTACGTGGCATAAGTATATTGGCTTTAATTCACACCTTAGTTTATAAAAAAAAATTCATGTAGACAACACCTTAGTAGCAGCTCTGTAGTGAATATCTACACATCTTAACTAGATGTTCAGGTAATATTATCCTTTCTGCTCTGACATACCTTCTTTATGTGTACAGCAACTATATTTTAGCTCCCACCCACCCCCATGCTCTAAATACTCTCAGGCTACGTCTACACTATGGACCTTACAGCGGCACAGCTGTACCGCTACAGCTGTGCCACTGTAAGGTCTCCTGTGTAGCCGCTGCATGCCAGCAGGAGAGAGCTCTCCCACTGGCATAATTAAACCACTCCCAACCAGCGGCGGTAGCTATGTCAGCAGGAGACACTCTCCCACCAACATAGTGCTGTCAACACCCACACATTTGTTGGTGTGTTTTTTTCACCCCCCTGACTGACAAAATTTTTACCAACAAAAGTGCCGGTGTAGACATAGCCTAAAATGCTGTAACTAATTGTTGAGATGGTGGTTTCTGTCTAGCCCCTGGCAATTTCTTGATGGGCAAAAAATGTGTGGTTTTCAATCATGTTAACTCAATGAAGTTAGTTTAAACACAATTTAAATGCCCTTTTTGTGCCCGTTAAGATGAAGGCAAACACGCGAGAAGACACAAGATGGCCAGTTACCACTTCTTCCATTCAGCACAAAAAGAGCATTTAAATTATGTTTAAACTAACTTCATTGAGTTAACATGAATCAAAACCACACTTTTGCCTTTCAAAACAGGGCGTCTGCAATGCCTTATTGTATTTTCAAAGGAAGGGCCATGATGCAGCAGTCATTAAGTTTTTTAATTTATTCTGCCTTTTCCTGCAAAAGAGTACAAATGTAATGCTCAATTTTGAAGAATATGTTTGTAGTCAGTTGTAAAGAATGTGAGAACATGTTTGATGGTATAAGCAAATATAAAACAAATAATTTGTAACCTTTGAATAAAGATCACATTACCAGCCCTGTTACAGTTTAAATATGGTAATTAGTTGTAATAGCGTGCTATGATGAAGAGTTCAGCATGTGTACCAAAACATATAGGGGCATAAAAGTGGCAGCCTGAATAGCTGAGGTGGGCAATGGGGAGATTCACAGGGACAAAGAAGGTGGAAATGGAAAGAGGAATTATGCTCCCTCACCTTAGATTGTGGAGAGAATCTAGGGCTGACACAGCAAACCTGAGGCTGTGCTAGGCCCTATGGCCCCAAAACAACTCCCTCCAAGGGGAAATTCCACACTAGTGGCTGGTGTAGGTGTTCTCACTATATGCTCCCTAAAATTTTACTCCTCTTTGCACAGCAGAACTGCACTAGTTCCAAATAGTTCTTCACAGGAGGGGCCAGAATTTGTCCCCAATTTATTAAAACGGCGAGGCCTTTTCCTGAAGTCCCTATTCTGGCAAAACTCTTATTGTGTGGAATAAAAATTTAGCCACAGTAAGTCTGCAAGATTTGCCCCAAAGATTTTTATAAATCTATCATTGTAATAGGAATGGGTTGCAGAGGATGGAGAAGGTGCCTACCTGTAAAATGCTGCACACAAAGTGAGGTTCACTGAAGCAAGAGAACATGGTTTAAAAACAAATCTATTTCCCTTGATGTAACTAACCCACTTCTCTGGCTGCCACTGTGCTGTATCTATCACATGGAGTACTTACTGCCAATCACCAAGAGGAAGAACTCTGGTTTTGTGAACTCAAAAGCAGCAGCACAGGGTGTCAACTGTCAAGCAATTAAGCAGTAGGGGGCTCTAACTTCTAAAATATTTCTAAAAAAAAGCAATTAACTCTTATTGCTGAACGTAGCTGAAATTTCTTGGGGTGAAGTAATTTTGGTCCATATCATCCCCGGCATGTATATAAATCCACAAGAGCACTATTACCAGCTCTCACAAATTAATCAAGAGCCTCATGATATTTGGTATCTTTTTTTAAAGCCCCAATTCATGGAGTACTGTGCCTACATAAGAATCTTTGATTACATGGTGGAGAAATGTTTGAAAGTGTTAACCCTGGAGTCTCAAAAGCCATAAGGCTTTATAAAATAAGCATTAACATTTTGAAATTTACACTGAAATTTCTTAACATTTGAAGAAATAAAATTGCTTACTCCAATATAACCCTGTGAAATGTGTGAATTTCTATGTTACCGGTGCTGAAATAAAGATTTCACAAAAATTACAAGTTATAGTACTCATTTTAATGTTAATGAAACAGTAAGAAACTAATTCTCATTTTATGCAAACAACGACTACCCTGGGTAGATGGCCAGGAGGGATTTCTGAATTTATCTTATTTGTCCTATGTAAGACATGTTATTGCTGTTATCCATGTTAATCCTCCTCTGTTCCTTTTTATTGTTAGTTACACCCATATGGTGCATCTTGTATTAGGTTGCAAGCTCTTCGGGGCAAGGGACATCTTTTATTCTGTTTTTCTACAGTATCTAAGAACAGCTATACTGGGTCACATCTAGCCCAGTATCCTGTCTTCCGACAGTGGCCAATGCCAGGTGCCCCAGAGGGAATGAATAGAACAGGTAATCATCAAGTGATCCATGCCCTGTCACCCATTCCCAGCTTCTGGCAAACAGAGGCTAGGGACACTATTCCTGCCCATCCTGGCTAATAGCCATTGATGGACTTATCGTCCATGAATTTATCTAGTTCTTTTTTGAACCCTGTTATAGTCTTGGCCTTCACAACATCCTCTGGCAAAGAGTTCCACAGGTTGACTATGCATTGTGTGAAGAAATATTTCCTTTTGCTTGCTTTAAACCTGCTGCCTATTAATTTCATTGTGTGGCCCCTAATTCTTGTGTTATGAGAAGGAGTAAATAACACTTCATTATTACCACGCCAGTCATGATGTGATAGACCTCTATCATATCCCCCCTTAGTTGTCTCTTTTCCAGTCTTCCAAGAAAAGTCCCAGTCTTATTCATCTCTCCTCATACGGAAGACATTCCATTGTTGTTGCCCTTTTCTGTAGTTTCCAATGCCAATATATCATTTTTGAGATGGGGCAACCAAATCTGCATGCAGTATGCAAGACGTGGGCATACCATGGATTTATTGGAGCACCTAGCACAATGGTGCTCCAATAAGGAGGTACCATAACATGAATACTAAACACAAAATACTAAGATACCATGGTGACTGCATACATTTTCTGAACAGCATTAAGGTTAAATTATTTCATTAGATCCACGGTGTAGATCTCACATAAGCAGCTTACCTTAATTATCTTG
Source organism: Chelonia mydas (assembly GCF_015237465.2). Taxonomy (NCBI): domain Eukaryota; kingdom Metazoa; phylum Chordata; order Testudines; family Cheloniidae; genus Chelonia; species Chelonia mydas. The sequence continues at coordinate 179,575,719 of NC_057851.1, forward strand.
ACTGCAAAATGTAAAAAGTAATTGTCAGACTCCTATCGACTGGAATATTTTTCAATGGCTCTATCTGTACTAAAGCAGACCAAACGAATTTCTAAAAAGCAGCAGGGTTTGATCAAAAAAAGCAAAAATTTAATATCAGTACACCTATACCACTAATTTGGATTCAAATAGCCAAAGACTAGTTTACAAAATAAGCTAAATAAGGTGAAATTATCCCTACCTTCAGATGGAATAATAGATGTGCAACCACCTTTTCAAAAAGGGTGCCACTAGGGAGCTGGACAGATCCTGTACATGTATCCAAAATCATCTGCTAAATGTCAAGATTCTACTGCAGATATTAGTTTTCAAGAATAAGATATAAATTTGGGATACTGAAGAATTTAAGTTACATATAAATACTGGCAGCTTCAAACAGATATACAACTTCTCTCTTATTATACATGTTTCATGGACTTTTAAAGTCACCATTTTCCTCAAACCAGCCTGTTGAAATGAATTAACACAGAAATTTCACATTATATATCTGAAAATTTAATCTAGGCTCATGTTTGGAAATTTCAGGATTCTGAAATGAGCAAAATGGACCTTTTTTCTTCAAACTATTTTTGAATCTAATTATGTACAGAGAAGTTATGTATTTACCATAACTATGGTTGAAGGTCAATTTCTATTATAATTCTTTTTTACAGTTCATAACTTTGGTCAACAAATGCTTTGGGGGCTAAAATTTTTCAAGATTGCTTTTAGTTCAGAGGTAATTTTTCATGTGTGTGTAAAATGTGAACAAAATTTGTGTTGCAATTTAAGATGGAGCAGAATTTACACCTCACCCACACTTTCCCTATATATTTCAGCCAGAAATTTTGCATACACAACCCTTTTCAGTGATGCCCTTTCCTAGTTGCCCACCTTGGGAAGCACACCTAGCAGCTTACCATTGTTTGTGTCCAACCGACCAGGGCTGTCCTTAGGCATATGCAGCATATGCGGCTGCATACGGCACCTGAAAATTTGGGGGCACCACTGGGTCTCAGTGTCCACCCTCCCACCTCTTCCTATCCCTGTTCTGACCCATCCTGCAGGCTCCCACAGCTAGCTGCTGCAGCCTGGTGAGTCTTCCTTCAGAGGGTATCTAGTAACTTAAAAGTGAAAAAGCGTTCCAGGTTGCCAGACCTATTAGCACACTGAAAATATTAAAGAGCCATTCAAATGGTAATGAAGCCATTTAACAGGCATTTGCCAACCCCCAGGTATATACTGTCAGTTTCTGAATTTACTGACAAAAACAGTTGTGCATTACTGTAATATTTACTTAGAACATGTTAGTCTACAGGACCTTAGTTTAAAATTTGCTTTAAAAATATTTCATTAGTATGTTGGTGAAGATGATAAAATCACACCTCTAAAAAAAATCCTTGCATAGATTTTTAGATGCACAATCTGAGTATTCATCTTTAGCCTTAAATGCTTGGATCTTCAGACATATAATTTTTTAAATAAATCCTTCAAAGGATCACCATTATCTAAAATACACATTTTAATTTTAAATTACTATAGTACAAAAAACTTGCTTCTAAAGTCTTCCTGTCCATCCCTTTCTACCTTCACCCCGCTGTTGAAGAAAGCCCTTAAAGGGGCAACACCCCTTCCCTGCCAGACAGCTGGACAAACAAGTTCCCCTTTCTTTACTTCTGATAAACTAGTTTTAAGAGAAGCCTCTAGCAAAATCAGTACCTTAGTAAGATATAAAATCCTTTGTTATGCCTAAAATCTTTGGAAACATATTTTTTTAAAGTTGGTGAAATTTCATAAACATGTCTGTTGTTATGGAGATCACGCAAAGTAAATTAGTGTTCCCTTTTTCTAAAAGCAATGAACGTTGTTATGAACACACTAAACCTCTGTGACTGATTGATTTAAAATAATGTATTTGTTTCAGTGAGTTAAATATGTAGTAATCTGGAATGATTACTTTCTGAAGGTTTCAGAGTACATTTAAAATATAAAATCAGCTTAGAAATAGAGATTAAGAAAATGTGAAACAGAGAAGAGCTGCCTCATGTATTCCATAATGTTTGATGTTGTATTCAGCAAGACAGCTGATTTGCCCTTACTACAAAGTTTCTGCAAATAAATCTCTGACAAACTTCAGGGTATATCAAAAAACCTGTGACTGACATTTTTTATTCCCAAGTTTAGTGCTTTTAATTAGGTACCTTCTGCATGTCCAGTCCTCACCATCTGGCATGCAGTGGAAAACATGTTCCATTTGCAGAAATTACAGCAGAGTGTTTTTTTCAAATGTCATTTGCTTCATTTGGGTTCAGGGATTTGGCTGGAAGGAGGTGAGCACAGAGGGGGAGGGAAGAGAGGAGGGAGACAGTGGGGAGAGGGCAGGGCCTAGGTGGAGTATGGACAGGGCCACAGGCAGAAGAGGTGGGCTAGGGAGCTAGCCTCCTGAAGCGGCAGCTTCACCCACTGCCCATGACAGCAGGTAAAAGTGGGTTGCTCCCGCACACCCAGGTTGCGCTGCAGTCTCCTTAGGCAGGGGCTGTATTCACAGAGCCAAATGCACCAGCACCTCACATTCTGCATGAGGGAGAGAGTACGGGGGTCTCTACAAGGAATTGTGATTCTCCGACACGGTGAGGTGGGCCGGGCAACTTGGTATCCTTTGCTACCTCATCCCTCCTCCCCACCCCGGGGCTGCCATCGGGCATAGGGGCACCAGTTTAATACTACTGCGTAGGGTCCCCTAAATCCTAAGGACAGCCCTGCAACCAACCATGCCTTTATGCACACAGAGGTACTAGACACCTGCCTGGAGCAGGCAAGACTTATTGGCTCTCTTGGGTCTGTGGGGACAAGAGGCTGTGCAAGAAAGAACAGCTATGGAACAACCGTAGAAAGATGGATATCTATAAGCAAATTGCACACGGATGCAGGATGTATGACAGGGAACAGCAACAGTGAAAACAAAGGAATTTCACCAGGGATACCAAAAGGCTAGGGAAAGCAACAAGAAATCTGGTGTGCCCTCAGACCTGCCGCTTTTACAATGAACTGCATGACATCCTTGGCTTTGACCTCACCAGCACCTCACCGACTACTGTGGACACCTTATAGGAGCCTGAGAAGGAGAACCTTGCTGTGAACAACATGGAACAAGAGGGAGAGGTGGCAGAGGACTCCAACCATGACACAAGCTAGGGCCTGTTTGAAACTCTGCAGGAGTGTAGCCAGTCTCCCCAGGCAAGCACAGATTAGATTGCTGATGAAAGGGAAGAAGCTTGGATGAGTGTATACGAATTTGTGCTTACAATATTTTATTTGCTTTTCTCTCCTGCCCCGGCCATTTAAAAACAGTACCCGGACCATCCTCAAAGAGTTCCAGACAGAGGTATTGACTTTTCATTGTTTTACTGGTACATTGAGAGAATATAAAAAGTTAGGAAATATATTAAAAACAATTCCTGTACTTAGGCAGAAGTAGAACAAACAAAAGTAGAGTTGCTATCCGCTTTCAATTCCCTTGTTGGGCCAGACAGAGGGAGAACTGTGGAGCACCTTATTTGGGTGAGTAGGGATTTCCCTTTCATCCTCCTGAAAAATCTCAAACTTCTCTGGAAATACTCTGCAATCCTCTTCTGAAGATTTCTAGGGACGGCGACCTTATTTCTTCCTCCACATTACAATACTTTCCCAAACTCTGCAAACAGCTTGGCTGGCACCATCATAGCAAACAAGCCAGCAGCACATGAGCATTGGTGGCTTTGGGATGCTACTGGGAGCTGGGTTTTGTGCCCCTCAGAAGTGAAAAATCAGCCAAAATCACCACTGTCTATGAAAAATAATACCAATATATATTGCCTTGTGATGGGGGTGTCCCCACAAGACTGGAAGGGGTTAAGGCGGCCAGGTAGACCTATAAACTCCATAAGCTGCATCTCGAGGAAGAGCCGGAGAGCAGGAATTTGATAGAGAGCACATTCTAATAGGCAGGAAGACGTGTGGCCTATAATGCCAGGAAGCTGGCAACAGACAGGGGCAGCAGTCACTTCCTAGGAAGAGGGTTTGGACCTAGTACATCAAGACAAAAGGGGGAACCAGAAGAGTAGAAAGCAGTCCAGGGAAGGAGCAGTGAGTAAAGCCCAGAACTGCTACGTTGAAGATCCCTGGACTAGAACCCGGGATAGAGGGCAGGCCCGGGTTCCTTTATCTGCCACTGGGGAAGTGGCACTGGTGGGGCAATAAACTGGAAGACTACCTGGGTTACTGTGGGAGTGTCAGAGAATGTGAAGGACTGTATCCCTGAAGGGGGGCACACAGAGTGATCTGGTCAGAGGGCCAAGTCACGAAGAGGACACTGCAGTTCTTAGAGTGAGAATGGGGCTGAAGACCAGAGAGAGAGATGGAGTGATGGCATAAAACAGCAGGAAGGGGTGTCGACCTTGCAGAGCTAATCCCCATAATGCCCAGGAGGCGGCATCATACACGCAGTGATTGGAGCACCCTGTCACATGCCACTGCCCCATATCATGGAACTGGGGCTGGAATTCTATAGCTTCATGCAAAAGAAACCCTCACTCCCATCTTCCAGATCATGCTGCAATCACCATGGTTGGAGCTGTAGAGTGGTGCTATACCCCAGTGCTACAAAGCTGAAATGTCAATAAGCATTTCTTATTAAAAAGTATTTTTGGGAATAAGGGAAGGGTGTTTTGAAACTTACCTTTCCATGTCTGTTGTGACTATAAATCTAATGGCTTACCTGTCTGTTTTTATCAGCAGCTTCTGGACTGGTGGGGCCTTAGGTGCCCCCTCCGGGGCACAGAACACCTAATCATGAGGAAAAGGAAGACATGGTTGGTGAGATCTTACAAGCGAATGCTGCACTGGACCAGGAACAGACTGTTTGGAAGGCCAATATAACCAAGAGCATGGAGAAAAACAGAGGGACCAGCAAAAGGCACAGGGGTTCCAGCAGGACAAGGAGTGTGAAATGCACCAGAACGTAATTGGTCTTCTCAGGCAGCAAACCTAAATGATGCAGATCCTGGTTAACCTACAGGTCAAAAAAATCCTGGAATCAGCCTTTGCAGTCTGTGGAGAATTCCACAGTTGCAGCTCCCTACACTGTTCCATCCAGCATACTATGTAGCATCACAGACCACATCCTTACCCCTACCACTCTACTTCTCATCAAACAAAGCCACAGCTGCATATACACTGACCTGTGAAAAAAATCACAGATTGGCATCTGTAGCCACAATGGAGTACACTGAGCTACCTTTTTGTTTACACAAATAGACATTAATGTTTACTTCCTTTTCAATAGGAATTTTAAAAATTTCATCCTATTATGTTAAGTTGGTATAATATTGTATGTATTTATTTGCACTTTGATTTTGTGTACTAATTTTTGGATAATCAAAGTACCTTTATTAGTTCACAACAAATATTACAGAACACAATGTGGCAGTAAAGAAATCAAACAGAATTTATAAATGCAGGTGAAGCACCACAGAATTCAGATCATGAAAAACCCAGCCATATTTATAAATGTGCAGCAAGAACCATAGAATTCATAAGAACATAAGACCGGCCATATTGGCTCAGACCAAAGATCCATCAAGCCCAGTATCCAGTCCTCTGACAGTGGCCAATGGCAGGTGCCCCAAAGGGAATGAACAGACAGGTTATCATCAAGTGATCCACGCCCTGCCACCCAATCCCAGCTTCTGGCAAACAGAGGCTAGGGACACCATTCCTACCCATCCTGGCTAAAAGCCATTGATGGACCTATCTTCCATGAATCTATCTAGCTCCCTTTTGAATCCCGTTATAGTACTGGCCTTCACAACACCCTCTGGCAAGGAATTCCAGAGGTTGACAGTGCATTGTGTGAAAAAATACTACTTTCTTGTGTTTTATATCTGCTACCTGCTAATTTCATTTGGTGGCCCCTTTTTCTTGTATTATGAGAAGGAGTAAATAACACTTCCTTATTTACTTTCTCTATACCACTCATGATTTTATAGACCTCTATCATATCTCCCCTTAGTCGCCTCTTTTCCAAGCTGAAAAGTCCCAGTCTTATTAATCTCTTCTCATTCAGAGCCGTTCTATACCCCTAATAATTTTTGTTGCCTTTTCTGAACCTTTTCCAATTCCAATATATCTTTTTTGAGATGGGGTGACCACATCCGCACGCAGTATTCAAGGTACCATGGATTTATATAGAGGCAATATGATATTTTCTGTCTTATTATCTATCCTTTTCTTGATGATTCCCAACAGTCTGTTCGCTTTTTTGACTGCCGCTGCACATTGAGTGCACATAGTGGCAGGCAAAGCTACAGGCCCAGCAGTATTTATAATTTGCAGATGGCACAAAAGGATAGCAGAAGGCAAAAACCAAAATACACATGACTTAAGTTACACAAGACATACACTATCTCAAGCCATTAAGAGAGAACACTACTGTGGATGACTTTGAAAAACAACACTTGAACACATAGCCCCATATTGGGCTCTTTTAAATCAGGCTATTCAAACTCAGACAGCCGGCTCCACCTCCACCCTGATGGCAGCTTCCCCCCCCTTTTCCTCACAGAAATTATGCAGGACACAAAAGACAGCTATAATCATTGGGATATTTTTCTCACGGAGATTCAATCTAGTGAGTAAACCCTGACAGCGTCCCTTCAACCTACCAAAAGTACATTCAGCTGTCATTCTGCATTCAGGATCAGAACAGACACTTCCAAATTGCCAATGATAAGCCGCTGGTCAGGAAATAATGTCTCTGCTTGCAGCTTCTTGAACAGTCCTGCGTTCTTAAAGAAGAGAGCATCACACACCTTCTCTGACCAGTCGCATTGATATCAGTGAAGTATCCACCGGGATCCACCACTGGTTGCAGAACCATAGAAAAGTAGCCCTTTCTGTTGATGTACTCTGTGGCAAGGTGGGCTGGTGCCATCTATTGCCTATAGCACTTTGGGAACTACACTGCTATAAATCTATCCACTATTTCCTGCACCTTGCTCAAAGTCTCAGTCCTGAGCAGCAGGAGACAATTAATGGCCCTACACAATTGCATGACAAGGTCCCCCACTGTAGATTTTCCAACTGCAAAATAATTTCCCATTGACCGGTAGCAATCTTGCATTGCAAGCTTCCAGAGTGCAATTAACATTCGCTTCTCCACTGTCAATGCAGCTCTCATTCTGGTGCTCATGTGCTGGAGGGCTGGGGTGAGCCTGACACACAGATTCAGGAAAGTGGCCTTTTAACATCCAAAAGTTCTAAAGCCACTGCTCACTGTCCCAACCCCACACTGTAAGGCGAGCCAACCAGTCAGTGCTTGTTTCTCAGCCCCAGAAACATTCCACCTGCAACTGCTCCATGAACACTACAAGCAACCTGGAATTTTTCTCCCCTGTTATGTACCCAAGCAAACTGTCCTCAAAGATACCACAATGAGATGTCTTTCTCATTGTGATCCTGCGTATTGCAGTACTTCCTGAAGGTCTGCATATTCAGGAGAATCATGTGTCTTGTATTTGAAATGTTAATGAGAACAGTACTGAGCTCTATGGGCTCCATGCTTCCGTCAGATGGCAGAGAACAAAAAGTGTCAGAAGGGACTGTGCGATTTTTAAATAGCAATGCAAAACTTACGAGATGTGGAAGGTATCATGAGCTGGAGAAAACTGCATGCTGGTAACTTGGCCGCCAGCTCCCAGAAATCCCTGGGCAAATCGTTACTATCTCATAAAACATGTCCCAAAATGGATTGCAGCGGATGGTCCACCCATGGTCCACCACACTTTATATTGACACAAGCACTCCTGATGAGCAGATGCATTTTCTAGTGCAAGCAGCCAAGTATTCACCTGCCCCAGCAATATATAACCTTCAGTGGCTGAACGCCCATGTAACTTGAGTTAACTAAAGTTTATAGTGTAGACATGGCTGCAGTCTCTATCGACCAGGTTTTGTTTGTCAAAAAGTAGTTTATTTTCCCCCTAGAGTTAAAGTAGCCTTGTCATCTGGAAAGAAAGCTCTTCATGTCCTGGTGCTCTTGCAGGACGTATATGAAAAGGGCAGGTTAGCAATACTGTACACACACCACAGAGGTTGTACTTTTCTTTTGTTGGGGTTTTTTTGGGTAGCCAGCAATATACTGGAGGAAAGCTTACAAAAGCTCTTTATAAACATTTTACACCAAAATGAAGGGATGGTCGAGGCCAATCCCCACTACTGGCACAAATATTGCATTCCTCCAATGCAAAAAACAAAAAAATAAAACCCAACTACCCTTATGAAGAGTAAGTTTTTGTCTTTAGGATACATAAAGTGTCAGCTATTCACATAATAGTCTCAGAATAGATGCCGCTTACAAGGTCTTCACTCTCTCCTCCCTTCATCTCCCCATTTCAAATGGCAAACTGAACACTTCCATATAATCAATACATGCTACACCTAAAGTGTAAACATGCCCTTCTCTGGGCCTTTTCTATGCCTGTGTCTTGAAATGAGATGAGAAATAGAAAACAATATTCTTAAAGAGACCATACAATCAATGTATATAATTTCTCAATATAGACAATATTTTGTAAGGAAAAAAATAATCCACTTAAGGTCTGTAAGCATGATAACACAATTGCAAATACAATTTTTATTTTGTAAAACAAGTTATGTAACTGAACATTTAAATCTAGGGGGTAAATGTTTCCATACCAGATACCTTGTATCCTCTTCAATCCACAGCAAATTTTTGGCCAAATGGAAAAATTGTTACCTGACATCCTCTCTTAGATTGGCCTCTTCCCCCCAGTCAGAGACAATGGGCTGGACATTGATATTCCTGCAGATACCTGAGATTATTCAGAATTGTCTTAGGCCTGGTCTACGCTATGAGGTTAGGTCGAATTTAGGTCAAGTTTATAATGAATGCGTCTACACAACCAACCCCGTTCTGCTGACCTAAAGGGCTCTTAAAATCGACTGCTGTACTTCTCCCCGACAAGGGGAGTAGCGCTAAAATCGACTTTCCTGGGTTGAATTTGGGGTAGTGTAGACGCAGCGCTGTGCAATTTGATGGTATTGGCCTCCAGGAGCTATCCCAGAGTGCTCCAATGTGACTGCTCTGGACAGCACTTTCAACTCCAATGCATTAGCCAGGTACACAGGAAAAGCACCAGGAACTTTTGAATTTCATTTTGTTCGGTCAGCATGGCAAGCTCAGCAGAACAGGTGACCATGCAGTCCCCCCAGAATCGCAAACGAGCTCCAGCATGGAGCGAATGGGAGACACTGGATCTGACTGCAGTATGGGGAGAAGAATCTGTGCAGGCAGAACTCCGATCCAGCAGAAGAAATGCTGATATAGATGCCAAAATCACACAGGGCATGGTGGAGAAAGGCTACACCAGGGATGCACAGCAGTGCCATGTGAAAATTAAGGAGTTCAGGCAAGCCTACCAAAAGACAAAGGAGGCAAACGGTCACGCCAGGTCAGATCCCCAGACTTGCTGCTTCTATGATCAGCTGCCAGTACCCCAACACTCTCCGTGGACACCTGCAAGGTGGTAGCCTCACACAACACGCATGAGGATTTTGGGGATGAGGAAGAGGAGGAGGAGAATGTGTAGCAGGCAAGTGGAGAACCCGTTCTCCCCGGCAGCCAGGATCTTTTCCTCACCCTGGAGCCAATACCCTCCCAGTGCCTATTGTTCCCGGACCCTGAAGGCGGAGAAGGCACCTCTGGTGAGTGCACATGTGTAACGACACAGGGGTTAAAAGCAATTGTGTTTAATGTTTGATTTGCCCTACATAATTGGGATGCATTCGCGGCCAGTACAGCTACTGGAAAAGTCTATTAATGTGTCTGGGGATGGATCGGGAATCCTCCAGGGACATCTCCCTGAAGCTCTCCTGGAAGTACACTGAAACCCTTTGCAGAAGGTTTCTGGGGAGGGCTGCCTTATTTTGTCCTCCACAGGAGGACACTTTACCACACCAAGCTAGTAGCAAGTGGTCTGGAATCACTGCAGCACAAAGCGTGGCAGCATATGGTCCTGGGTTTTGGTCACATTCATGCAACATTCGGTCTTTATCTTTCTGTGTCAGCCTCAGGAGAGTGACATCATTCATGGTCACCTGGTTGAAACAGGGGATGTTTTGTAAGGGAACAGTAATCCCCTATTTGGTGATCCCCAACACATCAGACCCTGGGCATGCTAGGCTGTTTGTGCTTGGCCAAAAGGGATCATCCCAGAGAAGAGCCATGCTGGGGGGAAGGGGTGTGCTGCACATCCACCCCAAAACCGCAGCCCCTCCTTTTAAATGGCAAACACATCTGGCACTGGTTGCTATGGGAAAGGAGGGCGCTGCAATTTGAAACCATTCCCACATGTTATGAAAGCGGAAGAGGCCAACCCCATGTACCCTTTGGCTTACCATGGCTGCCTGGATACTGAATTCTGTTCCAGCCATGTGTGATGTGTCACCATACCAGCAGGCACTCAATATAAAAGGCAAAACGCGACCTTGTACCTAAAACACACGTGCTATCTGCTGTGAATTGTTTGATTCACTGTGAAAGAATCTCCCTTTTGTTCTCAGAAATGTGTCTTCTTAAAAGTTTACTCTCCCTTTTGCCCCGCTGCAGCTGCAAATGCTTCTATGCTCCCCACATCAACTCCGTCCTGAGGTTATCGCAGATTAGAAGGCGAAAAAAAAAGTACTTGCGATGACATTTTCAGAGATCATGCAGTCCTCCTGCACTCATAGGGAACAGCTGAATGCATGGAGGCATTCGGTGGCAGAGGCCAAGAAAGCATACAGTGAGTGTGATCGGAACACACAGGAGGAGATGCTGAGGCTATTGGGGGAACAAACGGACACGATGAGGCATCTGGTGGAGCTGCAGGAAAGGCAACTAGAGTACAGACCCCCGCTGCAGCCATTGTGTAACCGCCTGCCCTCCTCACCAAGTTCCATATCCTCCTCACCCAGACGCCCAAGAACGCAGGGGGAAGGAGGCTCCAGGCATCCAGCCACTCCACTCGAGGGGATGGCCCAAGCAACAGAAGGCTGTCATTCACAGAATCATAGAATCATAGAATATCAGGGTTGGAAGGGACCTCAGGAGGTCATCTAGTCCAACCCCCTGCTCAAAGCAGGGCCAATCCCCAATTTTTGCCCCACATCCCTAAATGGCCCCCTCAAGGATTGAACTCACAACCCTGGGTTTAACAGGCCAATGCTCAAACCACTGAGCTATCCCTCCACCCCCCCACTGAGCTATCCCTTCAAACAGCTTTGATTTGTAGTGTGGCCACAATAACCAATGTGGCCTTGTCCTTCCCTCCTCCCCTACCCCAACCCATTATCAAACCCTTTGTACACCTGGGCTACATTTTACTAGTCAGCATTGTCAGTGATCTCAAGGTTTTTTTTTAATAAATAAAGAATGAATGGATTCAGAACAATAGGGACTTTATTTCCTGTGCCAGCTGTGGTCGAAGGGGGGAGGGGGATTGGCTTACAGGGAAGTACATTCACCAAAGGGGGCGGCTTTGCATCAAGGACAAACAGACACAACTGTCACACCACCATAGCCTGGTCAGTCATGAAACTGTTTTTCAAAGCCTCTCTGATGTGCACCTCGGTGTGCTCTTTGAATTAGCTTGGTGTCTGGCTGTTCAAAATTGGCCACCAGGCGATCTGCTTCAACCTCCCACCCCGCCATAAACGTTTCCCCCTTACTCTCACAGATATTATGGAGCACACAGCAAGCAGCAATAACAATGGGAATATTGCTTTCGCTGAGGTCTAATCTATTCAGCAAACAGCGCCAGCGCCCTTTTAAAAGTCCAAAGGCACATTCTACCACCATTCTGCACTTGCTCAGCCTATAGTTGAACTGCTCCTTTCTGCTGTCCAGGCTGCCTGTGTACGGCTTCATGAGCCATGGGAGCAAGGGGTATGCTGGGTCCCCAAGAATAACTATTGGCATTTCAACATCCGCAACGGTAATTTTCTGATCTGGGAAGAAAGTTCCTTCTTTCCTCCTCTTTCCTCCTCTACAGCCTGGAGTTCCGAAAGATGCGAGCGTCATGCACCTTTCCCGATCATCCCACATTGATGTCGGTGAAATGGCCCTTGTGGTCCACCAGTGCTTTCAACACCATTGAGAAGTACTCCTTGCGGTTTATGTATTCTTTGGCAAAGTGGTCCGGTGCCAAGATAGGGATATGCGTTCCGTCTATTGCCTCACCACAGTTAAGGAACCCCATTGCAACAAAGCCATCCACTATGACCTACGCATTTCCCAGAAGGGTACTGACTGCCCTGGCTACTTGGATTACAGCAGCCCCCATGGTAGATTTGCCCACTCCAAATTGATTCTCAACTGACTGGTAGCAGTCAGGCGTTGCAAGCTTCCACAGGGCTATTGCCACTCACTTCTCAACAGTCAAGGCAGGTCTCATCTTGGTATTCCTGCGCTTCAGGGTGGGAGAAAGCAACTCACAAACTTCCATGAAAGTGGCCTTACACATACAAAAGTTTCTCAGCCACTGGGAATCATCCCACACCTGCAACACTGTGCGATCCAACCAGTCTTTGCTTGTTTGCCAGGCTCAGAATCGGCGTTCCACTGTATCAACATGCCCCAATGCTGCCATGATATCCCAATTGCCACATCCCGTGCTTTCAGGAACGTCTGTGTTCATGTCCTCCTCCCAATCTTCTTCATGCTGGTGGCTCCTAGCTAGGCTCTGCACATACTGCAGGATAATGCGCGAGGTGTTTACAATGCTCACAAAAGCAGTGTGCAGCTGAGCGGGCTCCATGCTTGCCGTGCTATGGTCTCTGCACAGATAACCCAGGAAAAAAGGCGCGAAATGATTGTTTGCCGTTGCTTTCAAAGAGGGAGGGAGGGGAGACTGACAACATGTACCCAAAACCACCCGCGACAATGTTTTCGCCCCTCAGGTATTGGGAGCTTAACCCAGAATTCCAGTGGGCAGCGGGGACTGTGGGATAGCTACCCACAGTGCATCACTCCGTGAGTTGATGCTAGCCATGGTATTGAGGACACACTCCACCGACCTAATGCACTTAGTGGGGACATGCACAATCGACTGTATAAAATCACTTACTAAAGATCGACTTCTATAAAATCGACCTAATTTCGTAGTGTAGACATGCCCTTATACCCCTCTGCCACCTGAGTCAGACAAGTACTCACAAAGCAGTATGGAAACACTTAAAGTTATATAGTCTCTTAAGAAATAAACAGTGATGTTTTCAACTGTTTTAGCTATATACAGTATCTGGAACCTCAAAATGCCATCATGAAGATAGTCGAAGGACTTCTCAGAAATGAACTCAGGTAACACGTTTTCCATTTTAGATTCTTTCCTCTTCCCGAGCCCGATTCCTTTGGCACAGAGCAAACAGTAAAAAAAAAAAATAATAATAAAAAAAAAATTAAGGGAGCAATAAGCAGGACAGACATAAGGTCCCATCCTCCCTTCCCTAAAATTAGAAGCATTGATCTATTTTGGGAACACTACTTAGAGTGCCTTCCTGCCAAAGGATGTTTCTGCAGACAAGCAAAGGTCAAGCCAGTGGTGCTTTATATATGTGTTGATGGATGAGCAGGTGGCAGTTTACTTAGACTTCCTCTGTGATGGCTGCCACCCTTTCTGTCCAAGAGATTCCCCAATGGAAAAAGGGTTGAGGGGGCTCTGATCCCTCCTGGAATAGGTTTATCTGCAAGGGAAAATGTTACAATGACACTTAGCAATGGAGGATTTGGATACTTTCAGGTACAGACATGAAGGAAGGAAAACTGTTTTCCTGAAGTGATCCTATTAACCTGTATTTTAACAGTTCTTCTCACATCCAGAAAGTGCCTCACATTCTCTTTTGGGTGTTGAGGCTTTGAGCAAACTTATGGGAGAATTATTTCCTGTGAAGTATGGAAATGAGAGTTAACTTTTGTTATAAATGACTGTAGTGTATGAAAAAAAACATCTTGTCCCTGTCAAACATGCAATAAAAAGCTGGGAACTTTTGAGAGCAGAGCTTTTGAGGAGACTTCTTGCCAGTGTATTACAACAAGAACGTATATAAATAAAGAGAAATAGATGTCATTGGTTGGAATAGATGAGTTGTGACAGCCTGCAGCACTGAGTGCTGACCACAGATAGAGAAGACCGGATTAAATTGTTGGTCCGGATAGATATACCGCCCTTAGAAGCCTCAACACCATGGGTGATCAACTAGACACTCAGATGATCCTTAGTTCATACATTTGGCTATATTAAAATGCATATTGTTCAAATGAGCTCACTTTACTAAGTGATCCAGATCTCTCTATCATACTGACTTATCTGCAATTATTTACCAGCACAGATTTTATTTTTTTTCAGGATCATTGACCAAGATATTGAATAGCATTAGGCCAAAAACAGATCACTGGAACACACCATTAGAAACACCTCCCATTGGATGATGATTCCCCATTTATGACTATCATTGAATTTTATCAGTTAGCCAGGTCATAATACACTTAAAGATTTTGCGTGCTGAAAAGATAAGTGAAGACTTCTTTGACAGATCTATTAGGGGATGTGGGGAAAGTCATAGAGAAGCTGATTGAGCCATTTTTGAGCCAGAGCATTTCTTCACAGTCATTTTTAGTCTGTATCCGTGGGGAAGAAAAGGTTCACCTTTGTTTTGTAACTTGATGTGAATGGTTCCACCTGAAGTTGACTTAGTTCCTTAGATAACAGCTGGAATATTTCCTGGTTCTGGGTTTTGTATCTGCTCATGGCTTAGCCAGTCTCTTTGCATTCGGTATCCCTTGTATATCGATTGTGCCAATATGACCTCTTGCTCAGGAGGTGATCTGCACCTCTTCAATATTTAGAATTAAATTAAGCAGGCCACACAAAGTTCATTCATGGACCCTGGTCTGCAGAGCCAACCTGACTGCTCTCGACTCTGGAAAGTGGATACTGTGAGCCCACTCTGACCTTGAACATATCCCCTGCATACTTTGGGTGCCCCAGCTGTGCGCTCAGTTGTGAAAAGATGAGATCTGTAATCATGACCGTGGGAGTTTGGATTGTGATGGAAAAATCCTACCATCATGGACTACCACTGGGATTCTGAACCTGTTCCACTGTTGGCAGAAAGCACTCTGAATTTTCTTTGCATCTTTTGCTGGGAATGGCTCCTGGCCTGTCAGAGCAATCTCCAAAGGGATGTGAAGGAGCCTGAAAAGTTAGAGAATGTCTATGCCTCACTGTCCTCCAAATTCCCTTGCCTGAAGACATCTGGAACCATCCACATGATAACTAGAATATTCTGCCTCCAGGCCTACTTCTGGAGTGCTTTCCTGTTTTCTAGTGGTTTTTTTCTCTGCCTTTTCAAGAGGCAGAGGATGGTCATCCCCAGAGGACTGGTTTTTTTCTGGTCTTATTCACTTTTGGATTTTAGCCTGCAGTTGAGGTGGAGATGAGTCTCATGATCTCTTTCACATATACAATTGGAGAGAATGATGGGATTCACTCACCACTTCAGCGCCTCCTGCTGGCTGTACTAGGGATTAGCTCTATTAGCCAGTGTGCCTTCTTCTGGTGATATCTTGCTGCTGTCACTTCTGCTCCAAACCAGTATAATTCCAAGGACCAGAATCCTCTTCAGGACAAATCTCTCCAGCTGTGCCACAGTCTATGCTTCCCTTTCTGGGGGAACTGCAGTCTGCTGACCAGCCACTTCCCACAGTGGCAACTGCAGCCCATTGCCTGGTCACTTCTTCAATGGCGGACGCGACGGGAACCCAGGCCTGTCCGTTCGTATTCTGGGTCCTGGCCCAGGGACCCTGTAAGATGGCCACCACTTACTGCGTCCCCTCTGACTCCTCAATTCATTTCCCTGGGCCACTTCCCTGTGGTCCCCCAGCACCCTCTTTGCCCTTGCATCAGGGCCCAAGCCTGCGAATCCCCGTAGCCAATTAGGAGCAGTGTTTAGCTCATCCCCCATCCCACCCGCCTATCGCTGCTAGCAGCACTGCTCTGTGCAGGGTGCTGGCACTCCTTCCTCCTGCTAGGAGCCTTGATCTTCCCTTCTCAAGCTCCAGGCAGCTACTGAAGCTGCTCTGCCCTGCAGCTCTTCTTATATGGGCCTGCCTGGCCCTGATTGGCTGCCTCCCGTGCAGCCTCCCTAGGGATCTATTAACCCCTTATGGGCAGATGCCCCATCACAGAAAGAAACATCCCTAAGAGTCCAGATATTCCTGTTGGGAAGTACAGTCAGAAAGGACATCTGACTCTTTGCTCAATCACTATTACGTGCTGAAGAAACTGGGATGGGACATGGTAGCTTTTCCCTTTTGAGGACTTGACCAAGGGAATTTGGACCTTCATTGGTCAGTCACCACCTGTTTACAATCCAGCCAAAATTCAAATAGTTTAATCTTCAGTATTTCACATAATTATGTTACCCTTTATTCAGGCAAGAACAGCAGTTTCCCGTGATTCTGAGAATTAGGTTCAAGTTTTCAGTACTAATTTTGATTTGTATATTGCATTTAAATTTATTTTTAACATTTCAGCTTGCACACCATCTTCCAAATCTGTATGTGCACCCAGTGCAGCATCTAGATTTAAAGTCTTTGCACACCTAGCTGTTTGAACTCTTAAATTACATTTGTTTTGCACTTATATATGCATCTGAAAGCACTTCATGAATACTAACTGATTCTCACGCACAACACTCTTGAGAGATAGGTAATGTTAATTTTACAAGCAAGTAAACTGAACTACAGAAAGTTGAGTGACTTCCCCAAGGTCACAGCAAATCATAGAATATCAGGGTTGGAAGGGACCCCAGAAGGTCATCTAGTCCAACCCCCTGCTCGAAGCAGGACCAATTCCCAGTTAAATCATCCCAGCCAGGGCTTTGTCAAGCCTGACCTTAAAAACCTCTAAGGAAGGAGATTCTACCACCTCCCTAGGTAACGCATTCCAGTGTTTCACCACCCTCTTAGTGAAAAAGTTTTTCCTAATATCCAATCTAAACCTCCCCCATTGCAACTTGAGACCATTACTCCTCGTTCTGTCATCTGCTACCATTGAGAACAGTCTAGAGCCATCCTCTTTGGAACCCCCTTTCAGGTAGTTGAAAGCAGCTATCAAATCCCCCCTCATTCTTCTCTTCTGCAGACTAAACAATCCCAGCTCCCTCAGCCTCTCCTCATAAGTCATGTGCTCTAGACCCCTAATCATTTTTGTTGCCCTTCGCTGGACTCTCTCCAATTTATCCACATCCTTCTTGTAATGTGGGGCCCAAAACTGGACACAGTACTCCAGATGAGGCCTCACCAGTGTCGAATAGAGGGGAACGATCACGTCCCTCGATCTGCTCGCTATGCCCCTACTTATACATCCCAAAATGCCATTGGCCTTCTTGGCAACAAGGGCACACTGCTGACTCATATCCAGCTTCTCGTCCACTGTCACCCCTAGGTCCTTTTCCGCAGAACTGCTGCCTAGCCATTCGGTCCCTAGTCTGTAGCGGTGCATTGGATTCTTCCATCCTAAGTGCAGGACCCTGCACTTATCCTTATTGAACCTCATCAGATTTCTTTTGGCCCAAACCTCCAATTTGTCTAGGTCCTTCTGTATCCTATCCCTCCCCTCCAGCGTATCTACCACTCCTCCCAGTTTTGTATCATCCGCAAATTTGCTGAGAGTGCAATCCACACCATCCTCCAGATCATTTATGAAGATATTGAACAAAACCGGCCCCAGGACCGACCCCTGGGGCACTCCACTTGACACCGGCTGCCAACTAGACATGGAGCCATTGATCACTACCTGTTGAGCCCGACAATCTAGCCAACTTTCTACCCACCTTATAGTGCATTCATCCAGCCCATACTTCCTTAACTTGCTGACAAGAATACTGTGGGAGACCGTGTCAAAAGCTTTGCTAAAGTCAAGAAACAATACATCCACTGCTTTCCCTTCATCCACAGAACCAGTAATCTCATCATAAAAGGCGATTAGATTAGTCAGGCATGACCTTCCCTTGGTGAATCCATGCTGACTGTTCCTGATCACTTTCCTCTCCTCTAAGTGCTTCAGGATTGATTCTTTGAGGACCTGCTCCATGATTTTCCAGGGACTGAGGTGAGGCTGACTGGCCTGTAGTTCCCAGGATCCTCCTCCTTCCCTTTTTTAAAGATTGGCACTACATTAGCCTTTTTCCAGTCATCCGGGACTTCCCCCGTTCGCCACGAGTTTTCAAAGATAATGGCCAAGGGCTCTGCAATCACAGCCGCCAATTCCTTCAGCACTCTCGGATGCAACTCGTCCGGCCCCATGGACTTGTGCACGTCCAGCTTTTCTAAATAGTCCCTAACCACCTCTATCTCCACAGAGGGCTGGCCATCTCTTCCCCATTTTGTGATGCCCAGCGCAGCAGTCTGGGAGCTGACCTTGTTAGTGAAAACAGAGGCAAAAAAAGCATTGAGTACATTAGCTTTTTCCACATCCTCTGTCACTAGTTGACAGAGGAAAAGAATCCAGGAGTCCTGGCTCCTAAGCCTCTGCTATAAACAGAGATCACAGTGCTTTCCACTAGCATAAAAATCAATAATTCACAAATAAGAAATTTCTCCTTTCAAGATTTTAATATTAGGAAGTTGAGACCCACACCCAAGAACCTCTGTTACAGTAACAAAATATTTATATATCCACATACTGGAATATGTAAGATACCAAGAGTTGTCTGCAACACATACAAAAAACTCTCCTTTCTTGTGACACCTACAAAAAAACTGGACAATGGTGAGGCTGCTGGTATACTGAGACCACTGCCTATTATTCTGACCAATACTGTCTCACTGTTTCCTTGTACTCCCTTCCATACCCACCCACTGCCTTGTTTTATACTTAGACTGTAAGCTCTTTGAGGTAGGGACCATCTATTCTATTGTCTGTGCTGCACGTAGCACAATGGGTTTATTGTGTATGACTAGAAGCAGGGTTCTAGGTGCTACAATAATACAAATAAATAATAAAAAATTAGAGTTTTCAGACATACAGGATCAGATGCCTAAAATGTTAGGCACTTTTTGTATCTATGTTATTTATTTGAAGTAGAGTTATGGTCATAAAAGTGACTACGTAAAAAAAAAAAACCTCACCAGATCCATACTCAAAAGATCTGGTCCATGCTGATATTTAGTTTTATACCTGCTTACTTTAACATAAATATGTTTTTTCTCTTATTAACCCAGGAAAGCCAATCCAGCTATAGAAGGAGTTGGGTTCTTTTTGGCTCATGGATCATCAATTGTTAACTGTGCTCCAAATGAAAATTCTTTATTGGTGGTTGTGTTCAAGCCAGAAAGAACTTAAAATTGACCCCACACATTGAGTTTGCAAGGCTAGCAATTACAAAAATAAGAAGTGAGCAAATTTGGAATGCTACAATGCCATTTTTGCAGTGTCATTTTTCAGAATATAACCACACTTTGAGGAGTTAAATGATCTACGATAGACTAACATTTCATATTAAATAAAAGCACATCAGTCCTAGCCATTCAAATGATCTAATTATTAACTTTCACAGCTGGGTGAAAAATTGGATTCAGGTCAGATTGCAAACCATCATCTTCACTGGACACCTAGTGGAGTGCCTGATTAAACCTCTGATGTTGAGACAATTCAGTGCCTCAAACAAAATCAATATATTCACATTAGTAACCAGACTACTTCCTTGGCCAACTGTTAAAAGAAAAATGTAAAACGGAACTTCAGTGTCCATCAAACATAGACTGTATTAGAAACTGTGGGCACATTTAGACTGAGGTTATATTTCCTAAAGGAAGTAAATGAAAAGCTAAAACATTTCTCTGCTCAGATTCTGTTTAGGGTTGATGTGAGATCATTAGCATATGTTACTCCAATAATATTACCCATTGAGTGTGACCTCACTGGTTACCTGTGCTGGTAATTCGTAGTGACAAAACCAGTGATGTGAAAGGGTATCTCACTGGAAATACTATAATAGTGAGATAAGTGGACAAGCAAAAGCTTGGTAGGGAAAAAATTATATTTCAAGCTTATACTGTGAGGAACAAAAGACTACAAATATAACTGGGTCAATGTTCTTTTAATATTTACTAAGAATAAAAAATAGCAAAATAATTGTGGCTATACATTCACACTCAGATGTTCACATTTCTCCTCCCCAAATACAAGTGTTTATTTTGTACTAAGAGATAAATATTTCCCTGTATGTTGCGCCACACTTTTTTCTTTTTTTTTTTTAAATTCCGGGAGCTTCCGAGCCTACTTGCCACTGACGGAAGGCTTGGTTTTCTACTGTTAGACAAAGTTTCAGACCAGCATGGGAATGGGTGTCTTCTTAACTGATTTTGGAAGCCTCCACACATGGTGTTGGTTAATTCTTATAACCTTTTAAAAATGTCCCTTTGAGTTTAAGAGAATCTGATGAAATCATCTTGATTGAACGTTAAGAATGTTAAAATTCCTCCACCGAATTAAGACAAGATTTTTGAAAAGTATACCAGACACAATGGTTTCACTCAGAGCTGGAAAACAAATGTATTACAATCTCAATACTCCTATTTGTTCTTATATTTGTTTATTTTGAGAGGGTTCATCAGCATTTAATTCTAAATTATCAGGTCTTAGATTCTCTTTGTGTTTTCCCACTCCTTTCCACTATCCATTTTAGTATTATAAAATTGCTAGTGTTCTATATAAATGTGGTGCTCTCACTTTAAATTATTGTGAATTACAATACTTGTAACTGAAATGATGAACCATGAAACTGAGGTTAAATGTTACCCATGCTAACGTAGTGAATTCTACATATCTTGCAGATTGCTGAAATTTTTTTCCTTATATTCTTCATTATAGGTTGTGTCCTGCAGTTGGGCTTTGACCAACAGAGGTACATTGTGCTAATTTAAGTGCTAAACTAAAAGTGGAACATCCCAAAAATCAAAAGTTGTGGAATTAGTTTTGCCTTATGTAAAGGACTATCAGTGAAAGAGAGCTTCTCACTTTTACCATTTACGTTGGAATGCTATCAGATATTCCTGAAACACTAACTCTGAAAATGTCTGTTTTAAGGAGCTACAGAGGTCTGCTCTCCAACCTATGCAACTGGGGGGTTTTAGATTCTCACCATGCTTACTCTGAATAGTAGCATAAGATACTGATGGAATTTTAGCCAAATTTTCTAACAGCATCTTAAAATTATGAGACTTTACATCACCTCTTAGCTTTGATAGTTTGTTTCTCTACATATTTATTTGATTCACTGTCTATAGGTTCTAGCACAGTATGCTTTTACTACAGTTGGATTATTTGGTTACCATGTTATCTTCCAAAGAAAATGCAAGATACCATTCTTTTCCATGGACCAACTAACAAAATAGGAGTTAAATCAAAAAGGTTGCACATTCACAAATGTTTGTTAAAAATGCACTAAATTAAGTTTATTTTTGCATTCCTCTAAATCAGCACATAGCTCCACCAATCTAGAGAATAAGATTGTTCTAAACCAGTGACAATATCTTAAGTGATTACTACTAAAACAATTGATTTGCCAATGACATGGCATGCTTTTGCCTCCATTTTATGAACAGTCAGGTTTGTCTACTGTCCCATTGGCTTCTGTAGAAAAAACGCACATAATATTCTTTTGAAAAATCCTAAACTAAGACTACAGTCAAATGCTCGTTAGGGAGACACTATGAAAACATTTTTGTGTAAGGGTGACAGCTTCAGGCATTCCACTGTATGGGTCAGAACTTTACATTTCTTTGAACAGAGTTTGTATCTGCTCTTTGGCATTATGAGTAAGACTTCTTAAAAATAAAGATAGTTCTTTTCTGATAGCTTATATACGGTAGCCAACCCGAAGTCCAGAATTGTCAGTTTTTCCTTGGCAATTTTATATAATTTGTAACAATACTACAATGAAACTAAGCTTTTTGTGACACAGAATGAAATAGCCAAGGAGATAGTGATGAAAATTTCAATAGTAACCAGCATCAAACAGTATTTATACACAATTAAAATGTTATCTGTACAATATACAAACTTGTCATTCACAATATGTTTTCAATCGTTAAAAAGTTCAGAACTAATATGTCCATAACAGTTCTTATGATCTTACTAGTCAACAGGATGAGCTAGATGACTCCGGAATTGCAGCTCCCATTACAATACTGTTTTTGTCACTTAGAGTTTTAACCACAGTTGTGGCTGGTGACTGAAGTACTTTACGTGAAAGCCTCATTCGGCCATCAGTTGGATCACGACCGAAGTATTTCACCTAAGAAGAAATGAGATTGCTTTCAGATTATGACAAGGTTACATTAAGTTTCATTGTAAGAATTAACCATATCAAACGGAAGAAACAAAATTTAAGGTGAATGCTAGAACATAAGTCTTCATAGTTTATTAAAGATGGGCATCACTAAATCTATTTTGCACAATCAATTCCTTCTCCTACTGAAGTCAATGGCTAAAACCCCATTTACTCCAAGGGAGCAGGATCAGGCTTTTAACCAGGGCACAAAGCTATCAAGTATAATGGACTGAAGTTTTGTTTTTGTTTTTTTTAGCAGATGTAGCCATATTCCTCCTATGCAAACACAAAACAAGGACGATATGCAAAGTATTACACCTTCAGATAATGAACCAAAATCTACAATGATTTTTTTCAACACTTTCAAGGTTTAAATAAATACCTGAATTTCTTGGCCAACATCTAATCCCAGGGCACTAGGATGTTTAATCTAGAACACAATATTTACATAATTAAACAAAATGTTCTTAAATTCAGAAAGTTATAGAAAGAGTTAGCTTTACTAAGAGTAATGGGTACATAAAAGCTTTTTGTAAAGGCTTCTATTTTACTTAGAATATAGCATTGCGACTTAACAGGAATTAAATGGGGTCAAGTTTTCCAACTACAATGGAGGATTTAAAAGGTTCAGGATACCCTGGCAGAATCACATTCGTTTTACAATATGCTATGGTGAAAAGCAAAAGTTAAATGCCAAACATTCAGAATCTCCAAGGGCAATACACTTCTCTCAGTAACAGCTGATCTCAACAGAGCTGTACTTCAGTATACAGGGTAAAAACTTGGTCCTAAATACTGAACTACCCAGTCTAAGAGAGGTATTCAGCACATACATAAAACTGGACACCATTAAATTAGGCTTGAATAAAGACTGGGAGTGGATGTGTCATTACACAAAGTAAAACTATTTCCATGCAGTCAGTTCATAGAAGGTTCAGAAAATAAGGAAACAGCTTTTCATGGTAGCCAATGCAGGAGACAAGATTTTCAGCAGTATATCACGCATAGGACCGGGGACTGATCTTTATCTGCCAGCTTCTAACCTGAGGTACCCAAGATTTATTAGTTAGGAAGAGAATAACTTTGCTGCTATGCCCCAACCACATGCAATTAAATGAAATAAAATCAGAATGTACAGTTTATCATACTATACTGATTTTTAATATTGTTAATTTTATATTATATAATCCTTTAAAATTTTACTTACTACGTCCGTTTTTGTTAAACCCGCTTTTCCCTCATACACAAAACGTATAGGTCGAGACCAGCATGAAGGACAGGGAAGGAGATTTACTATCCAGGGGCAATGCCAGCCTCCCCCACCCATACATACCCATTCACAGGTAAAAGTCAGATTGCTGGGATTCTTACTCAGGTGGTGTCCCTGGACCTTGGCTGTGCCTCTGTCTTTCTGATGAGCTTCCAGCTAGTAAGAGTCTGAAATTTGAAGCCCTTACCCTCTTCCTCTCCACATGCATTTCCTTACATCTGATTGCTGTTAGGAAAGGCAATATAATCTCCCTTTAACCCTACAGACCGGCGCTGCAACGAGGATAGATTGCTACACTACCCCCTTTCCCAGCTTATTTGAACAACTTAATTAAAAAAAAAAAAAAAATAGGAGGAAATCTTGATTGGAAACCCAGAACTTTGCCTCCCTGTTTTCCTATTAACTTGAAAAACTTTTATTACCTTTCTTTGATCAAGTTGTGAATTATGAAGTAGCACTGGAGACATATTCGGATACAGTTTTACCATCACTCCAATATCTCTGCATCATAAAAGATTTTGGTTATTTCAGAATAATTTGTCTAGACAGCTGTACATTTATTCTGGCTCATGGTTCCAATGGAAACAAACTGAATTTCCTGAGTAAGATTTTATTGGTCCTTTTATTTTGTTGTTTACCTACCAGAACAGAGGAGGTGCACACATTTATTTAAACTGTCTGTCCTGAAATGCAAGCTTCATTTTCAATAACAAATGACTAGTACATATTTTTCTAGGTTTATCTTTTAAATCAATATATACCATTGTAGTAAAGGAAAGGCAAACTACCACTCCATCTGAGTGCCAAGTGTTAGAGGCCTTAAAAATACGTAAGACAGATATAGCAAAGTGTACAGAAAAGCTCTGTTGAGAAAAGGAGAAGAGGATAATTTTTTCAATAGAAAAATTCTAGGAGAGGAGCTGACGGCAATGTCACCAGCAGCACAATGATTTTCTACGTAAGTCTTGGAGGCTAGTACATCTGTCCTGCAGTGCTTTTACAACTTACTTAAAAAAAAAAAAAAAAAACTTTGTCAGAAAAGAAATATATATTATCAAACAGTATCTAGTTTTATAAGGGTTCCCACTTATAAAAGGGTCTGCTCCTCTACATTCTTAATACTGCCTAACAATCTTCTGCAATGGGTCTACATAGATGAACCGGCACTAAGTTACTCTACATTCAGGTCTGCCCGGCTTGCCTGCTCCTTGGGAAGAGAATCCCCTTCTGATGGTATTACAAGATGATGTATGCAAGGTAGGACTTCAAATTTCCTTCCTTAAAGAATTAGTAGACAGTTCAAACTCTTCCCAAACAACAATCCTTCCATGACCCCTGAGTTCTCAAGGCCAATGCCTCACTGAACCTTTCAGTTTCATATAGCTGTAAGATAACCCCAGAATCTGGATTTCTGGGGTCTAAAGGGATAGAAATATGTAATGAGTTAAATTAAGTCTCTCTAATTATATTGTAAGTGACCACTTAAAAAAAATCCCAGGTATCAATTAGACTTCCTGAAATAGTGAAATGTATATACATATGTATGAGTTCATCTCAACTTCAGAAGTCAAGTATATCTTACCTAATTTCAGTTATTGTGGCTGTATAAACAGCTCCAAATTCCAAATGATGCTCCTGCTGCAGGAAAAAAAAAGGTGTAAGACAAAGGTTCATAAAATAAAGAAATAAAAAGCAAATAATGAAAGTCTGTCCTTACATCATCTTTGCAGATTTCGTTAATAAACTCTCGTGCTTCATGCATAGCATTAGGCGTTGGGGCAAACACAGAAAACATCTCTTCATCCAACTGACTCACTGTTACCCCTTAAAAATAAAAATGCACATGGAATTAAACACTGATGACAAACATGAAATTAGAATTTCCGCTACAGCTAACCCAATAAGGAGGAAATTCATATCACAGCAGACCCATATTAAGACTTATGTGGAGCATGTGATCTTGTGTGGGCCTGGTGTTTTATAGTGAATTTTACCTGAAAGCTTCATTTACACCAAAACTGTAAATCATGTCAATGTACCGTCATCAGAATATTAACACCCTAATCAGGGCTTACACTCATTTGTTTATATTTTGGATTAGACAACATTGTGTAGAACTGCTCTGTTGAAGCAACAGATTTCCAGGAAGGCTGTAGTCACAGTAACTGGGTGGCTCAAAGTGTTATGCTGTGGTCATAGAATCCAAGCTGTACCCAGGCACTGCGAGTCTGAGCCCAAGATACATGCTACCCTGCAACACAATCTAAATTCTGTCCTGTTTCAGCAACACCCAATATGCCAACACCATACATAGTACCACTCTGCCCTTACAGATGTTACAGAACATTTTAAGAACAGAGCACATGACCACTGAAGGACACAGTAACAAATTCTCTTTGCTACAGCAAAATTTGGACTTAGGTCAGGTGTAGCAAACAGGAGCTGCTTACACATAAAACACTGAGGCCTGGTCTACACTAGAGTTAGGTAGATATAAGGAAGCTTATGTCAACCTAACTGTGTCAGTGTCTACCCGACAGCCTTGCTTCAGGTGATGTTAGAGCCCTACTACACTGACATAAGACCACCTCCACAAGAAGCGTAGGGCTTATGTCAGTGTAGGAAGTGAAGCTGAGAGCCCAGGCAGCAACCGGTCTCCCTGCACCTAGCTCTGCGCAGAGTTGGGAGCCTGGACTCTCAGCCCCCCACATTGCCTCCATTTAAGTTGTTGAAAACACTCCTGGCAAGCACACCACTGATATAAGGAGGGTAGTGTGGACATGAAAAACCGCAGTAATTACTGCAGTGGCTGTAAAGTTGAACTGAATATAGGCTGACTTAATTTTGTAGTCAATACATGCCCTGAGCCTACTAAACACACCCCACCCCAACCTGCTAAATTTTATCTTCCCTTCAACTTTGACCCAAAGATTTCTTCTGTGACACTACCTTCAATTATCCCCCAGTGAGCCCGGGAGTCCATTGGCATGAATGCTGCTGGACTGCTGACAATCGCCATAGCAAAAAGACACCCTCCTGCACCTCTGTAGCACAACATACAAATCTCAGAACTGAAATAAGGCACACGTGACGTGATCCTTCAAAGTACACATGCACCGCTCTTCTCACAGTCAGAGTTCTGCCACGTTGCTGCAACTCATCCCTCCACCATTCAATTCAGTTATACAACAGTGAAGGCAGTTGGAATGTGCACAGATGCTGAAATTCAAATCTTGGAAGCATAACACTATAGAACATTCTCTTAGAACTTCATCATGTGTACTTATTATGACAAAACAATCCACATCCCACTCCACTTACTGAACCATTCCCAGAGACTACTGCCAACTCCAGGGGCAGAGTTAAGGTTGCCTTGTGGGGGAGAAGTGTACCTTCATTAGATTTCCTGGTTTTCTGAGGTCTACCTTTAGCCACTCCTAGATATCAGAAGGGCACAAGACATCACTGGGCAATGTTAACTCTGCATTAACAAAGTCTTTAGACATTTAATAATCTAGTGTGCTACTACTGTCAACAAAATGAAATCCCATGGAGTAAGGGTTTCCCATAAACTGAAGACAGCCAATATCACATCTATATAATTTCAATTAAAAAAAAAAAATCACATTCTCTTACCAGTTTCAGCTTGAAGTTTTTTTAAGTTATAGCCACCTGGGCCAACAAACCTCACTCTTTTTGATAGGGGTACCTGAACAGTTTCTGAAAGATAGCATGTAAGTCACAGTCTGAAATGCAGAGTTTATAAATTCTTGTGGTATTTCTAAAATCAAGTGATATTTTAATTTTAGTGGCCTGCTTTGTAAATATTTGCTAAATATGCTAATGAAATATGTTTCTCTCTCAATGACTGAATGAAGTTTAATTACAAAGAATATCAGAACCTGTATCAGTATAAGTTTTGATCAGGAATTCTAGCAGATATAAAAACACACAAAAGGTCAAAGCCAGCACTCATAAACACATGCATAACTTACAGATTTAATGAGAGTGGAACAAACAGATAGAACTGGGAGTTTAAAGTTAGAATGATGCAATATTTTCCCACCCTCAAAACATTTGAAATCCTTAAATTTAACCAAGTTTCACAAATCTTGGTGGGAGAGAGGGAAACATTGAGCCAACAAAACAGAACCACCTACACTCATAACTGAAGACCATTATAACAAAATATTTTAAACAGAAGCTTATTTCAAATATCTCATCTTAAAAGTTAGCAAAACACAATTATGTACATGAACTATTACCTACAACTGGTCCATTTTCTTTTCTGTTTGGTCTGGGTTTCGCAATTGTTTTGTTCATAATTTGCAAGATTTCTCTCTTTGCAACTGTGGAAAAAAAAGACAGTACTATGTTTAAAGTGAAAATAAACTTACATTATGTTTGCTTTTAAATTTGAGAGGTAGATACAAGGAGGCTGTCTAACCTAATGTGAGCATCTAGCATGACAAATATAGTATTTGCCACTGATGTGGCATAAATTATAGAGATAGTATAGGCTCCATAATGACCTCTTATTCTAGACAGATTTTTCTGTAGTCTCTCCTCTCTATAAGAGCCCTGCACCTTCAGCACAATTTATTGGTACACTCAGCCTCAAATCTGAAGTGTCCAAAATAGTACAGTGTGCTAAAAATTATATAAAGATCCTCAGGTGAAAGGAACTAGAGAACTTCAAAAGATTATAGAAGCTCTGTCTGATAATAATGTTCTTGTTTGATTCTCTTCATGTTGTTTGTGTAACACTTCCCCCGCCATTTTTTCTTTGTATTATCTGTTAATAAAATGTTTCGATGATATTTTTAAAATGTACTTTTTTGTTTAATTCAAGCTACTAGTCAGGAAGGATAAGATACTCTATTTGGGAGAGGCAGTACCATGCTTTTAACCTTTCATAAGCTACATAAAGATGCTCTAAAAAATTCCTTTCACAGAAAGAAATTGAGTTTAATAAAGATGTTCTCTCAGCATTTGTCACACTTTTAGGCCAAAGCAAACATTTCTGTTTTGGTAATATATTTTCCAAAAAACTATCCATCCAAAGTGGAGTAGTGAAGGTTTCCACAAGGAGGTTGGGAGAGTCCTGGTTACATGCTTTAGGAAGAAGGAAGGCTGGGTGGCACAGTTCACAGGCCATGTGTAACAGTTAACATGATTTAGTCACTTCCCGCAAAGTGTTTGGTTAAGCTTTAAAAGCAGATTCTCAAAACCTTGAGTTAGCAGTTTCGGTCAGTATCCTTGTAAAGGGGCATGTCTTCTGATGCCCAGAAGCCTCTCAGGCTCTCCACTGAATGGATCTCTGTGTTATTTATATTCCCAGTGCCAACATCAATACAGTCTTGTGCAGCCAAGTATTTAGAGTGATTCTTTGCCCTGTCTCATACGACCAGAGAAGTCCAAACACACACGATGGCCCCTAGGATCGGGGCAGTGTGGCCTAACCCTGTCTGGGCTAGTGCAGGGTTCCCAGGTCTCTGCTCCCTGTGGGTTTCCCTTACCTGGCCTGTCCCTTCTGCTCAGGTTTCCAGACCCCCAGGGTGATGCCTCGGTCCCCTTGGCTGCCAGACAGTCCTCCATCAGGCTCACAGCTGAGGACAAGGTTGATGGTCGGTGATGTTGCACCCATTCTCTCCCTCCTGCTGGGAGGATCTGGGTGAACTGCTCCAGCGCCACCGTCTCCGCCACCTGGGGCCCGGTCAAGCCTTCCGGGTCCAACCACCTACAATAGTGGGCCAAGGCCCGTGGTCTAGCTCCGGGGGCGTACTGTCCTTTGCGGAGGTGCTGGTGGTAAGTCTCTGGGCTAATGCCGGTATGGTCTAATACAGCCGCTTTCACCCGGGGATACTCCAGGGCCTCCCGGGAGTTGAAGTTACGTCTGTGCCTGTTCAGCCAAATACGGAGCTAGCAAGGTGGCCCAGTGATCCGGGGGTCACTGGGCGGCAGTAGCGACCCGCTCAAAAGTGACCAGGAACTACTTGGGGTTGTCCCCTGGCCCCATCTTAGTGAGGCATATCGGCAGTCCCACCAGTCTCTCCGGATTCTGCCCCTGTGGGTGCGGGGGCTAGGGCTCCTGGCAGGCATTATAGAGTTGCCACCTGCTGGACCAGGAGTTCTTGTTGTACTTGTTGCTGGGCAGCCAACTCACGAAGGAGTTGCTGCTATTGTTCCTGATGCTGGGTCATCTGCAGCTGCTGCTGGCTAGGCATCTGCTGCATCTGAGCCTGTTGCTGCCGCTGTTGGGCCGCCTGCTCTTGCTGACTCTCCAGCATCCACTTTAGAAGCTTCTTGGTATCCATTTTGGGCAGCGGTGGGCCACTCGTCACCTAGATTCCTTCCCCTGGACCTTTCAGCAGATCCTGGTCGCTATCCACATTCTCCACCACGTGTGGTGGTCTATGCCCGCCCTCGTCACACAAACAGGGGGTAGGCGGTGGAAGCACACTGCCTACGAGTCCTCTCCCAGGCTTTCTAGATGACCAGGTCAGGATCTAAAGTCCAAACCACAGGTGACGGCCCCTAGGATTGGGGCAGTGCAGCCTTGCGGCCGGAGTCCAATAAAGCCACCTGTGGGATGCAGGGCAGCATGGCCTAGAGGCCGGAGTCCAACAGAGCCACCCTTGGGATGCAGGGTAGCGTGGCATAGTGGCCGTAGTTCAATGGGGGTGGGGGGCGCCCACCAAGGGGTGTGGCGGCCCCAGGAGGCCCACCCATCTCCACCACGCCCCAACCCAGGGCTCTAACAGTGGCGGAGCAATTTGCCACTGACTCAGCAAGGGGGTCCTACCAAAACTTGCTGTGGTTTCCCGGGCGGGATGTACCGCTCCGTCACCCTCCCTGGGTCACTTCCTACCAGTATCTGCGTTGAGGTCTCCCATGAGGCTTCGGCTTCTCCGTGGTCTGTTGTGCCGGTCGCCTCCTGTGGCTCCTCCAGTTGCAGGGGTTCAAGCGGGCCCGGGGCAGCTCTGGTTCCCAGTGCAGACAGGGGCTTTGGCTGTTCCTCCACAGGAGCTTCCCAAACAGGTCCTTCCCCTGCAGCCTCCAGCCCAGAATGAGCTGGGTTTCCCTCCTTTAT
Source organism: Chelonia mydas (assembly GCF_015237465.2). Taxonomy (NCBI): domain Eukaryota; kingdom Metazoa; phylum Chordata; order Testudines; family Cheloniidae; genus Chelonia; species Chelonia mydas. The sequence goes on from NC_057851.1 coordinate 179,606,534, forward strand.
ACTGCTACAGCATTTGGAGCATGCCCAGTCCTGCCTGGGAGGCGGGACTTCCGCTGTCAATAATATGGGCTTAACCCTGTCCGGGCTAATGCGGGGTAAGCAGACCCCGTCACACTGTACATAAGTGATGTGTCCCACCGGATTATAGAAAGGCATCCCCTAGGGATCAAATAAGTTGATGGAAGGGAACCTCCAATGTTTGAATATTCTGTGGAGGGCTGTGAGGTTCATTTCCCATTCGTGTTCCCATGAGAAGTTTCTACTAAGGGTGTCTGCAGTGGTGTTTTGGCATCCAGGAAGGTAAGAGGCTAAGATGTCTATATTGTAGCAGATGCACCAGTTCCACAGCATCATGGCTTTGGTGCAGAGGGAGTGGGATCGCGCCCCCACAGTCTGTTGATGTAGAACATGCATGCTACGTTGTCTGTCATGACTCGGATGGATTTGGTCCTTATTAGAGGGACGAAGTGACAGCAGGCATTTCTCACTGCTCTGAGTTCCAGGAGATTTATATGGAGGTGTGTTTCGGCTGGTAACCACTTGCCTTGTGCTGCGTGGTGTCTAAGTGTGCTCCCCAGCCCAATAGATCAGTACTGAGGTTGTGGGTTGTTGGAAGGGAATACCTGTCATTAGATTTGCCGATGCCGTCCACCATCTGAGAGAATCCAGGATCTTGCGGGGTGGTTTGACTAGTCTGTGTATGTTGTGTTTAGTGGGTCTGTACACTGAGTTCAGCCAGCTTTGAAGGCACCACATGTGTAGCCTGGTGTGCTTTACAATGTATGTGGTAGCGGCCATGTGTCCTAATAGTTGTAGACAAGTTCTTTTTTCGATTTGGGAACAGAAGGAGATTGTGTCTACCAGATTTTTTTTATGGTTAGAACTCTGGCGTTCAGAAGAAACGCTCTGCCTTGTACTGAGTCGAGGCATCCCCCGACGAATTCCCGGTGTTCAGTCAGTATTAGTGTGGACTTTATGTTTATTTGGAGTCCCAGGTTCTGGAAAAAGTTCAAAGGCGAGTCGCGTGAATGTTTCTGTCTCTGCATAGGTGCATCCTTTGAGAAGGCAGGTGCCAAGGCAGGGGAAGATTATGATCCCACATTTGTGTAAGTGTGCTGTGACAACTGCTAGGGTCTTGGAGAACACCCTCGGTGCCGTTGAAAGGCCAAATGGAAGTACACAGTACTCGAAATGTTCGTGTCCGACTGTAAATCAGAGGAATCGTCTGTGGGCTGGATGAATCGTGATGAGGAAATATGCGCCTTGCAGGTCGAGGGATGAAAACCAGTTCCCCTGTTCCAGCGTAGGCATTATTGTGCCTAGAGTGACCATCTTGAACTTTTTGGAGGGAACAAATTTGGTGAGTTTTTGGAGATCTAGAAGTGGGAGCCATCCCCTGCCTTTCTTCTGTGTCAAAAAATAATGGAAGTAAAATTCCTTCCTCCTGTATTTTGTTGGTACAGGTTCCATGGCTCCTAACTGTAGTAGGCGTTCTACTTCCAGTCTGAGAAGTTGCTCGTGAGAGAGGTCCCTGAAGAGGCTTGTTGCCTGAAGGTTGGGACGCTGCATGTTGTGGCTGCGTCTGTCTCCAGCGTGGCGGTCTGTTTTTCTGTCTGGTCGCCTTGGAAGGTCTGGATTGCGGGCGATTAAATTGAGTGTCTTGTGAGCACTGGTATGGCTGGTACCTCCTCTTTTTGTGGGGAGGAGTATAAATGCTTAACGTGCATGGTGTGGCACAAGGGTCCTTCATTGTGTGAGGGACTTAATCAGTTTTCCCCAAGAAAAGTTTGTCTTTATCAAATGGTAAGTCCTCCACTTTTAATTGCATCTCTTTAGGTATGCCAGATGCTTGGAGCCACGATGTTCTCCACATTGCGATGGTCGTCGCAGTCGTACGTGCAGCAATATTGGCTATGTCCAGGGCAGCTTGTAATGCCATCCTGGAGACTAACCAACCCTCTACAAATACTGTCTTTAGTTATGCTCTCTTGTCCTCACGGAGGTCTGAGGCAAATTCAAAGAGCTTATTATAATTATCATGATCATATTTAGCGAGAAGGGCACTATAGTTCGCAATGTGAAACTGTAGCGTGGATGAGCTGTATACCTTCCTGCCCAGTAAGTTCCATCCCTTGTGTTCCTTGTCCTGTGGCATTGCCCATTGTTGGGTTTGTTTCACCCTGTGGGTTGCGGCGTCCACTACCAATGAGTTAGGTTGTGGGTGAGTGTATAGGAAGTCCATGGCCTTGGCTGGTACATAGTACTTCCTGTCTCCACGTTTGCATGTTGGAGGGGTAGATGCCGGTGTTTGCCATACTGTGTTGGCAGATTCGAGAATCGCATCATTTATAAGAAGAGCTATCTTAGAGGTGGCTGATAGCTGTAGGATTTGCAGTAGTTTGTGCTGGTTTTCCTGGACTTCCTCCAGGGGGATGTCATGACTGGTTACTACCCTTTTAAACAATTCCTGGAATTGTTTGATGTAATCCGCCATTGTTGGTGGAGGTCGCATGATGGCTTTGTCCGGACAGGAGGATGAGTTATATGCGGGCGAGGTATCTTCATTGCCCATGTCCCTCTCGGGTTCTTGTGTTGTGTTGTCTGGTCCCAGTGATGTAGCGGGAACTGGTGATCCTGCTGGGGACTGTAATTCTCCCCTTTGCGGTGAGGAGGGTGCGGTGTATTGGGCCTTATATACTGCCCATGAGTTCCACATAGGTCACTGAAAGGGGAAAGGCATGGGGGGGGCGCATCCATGGTTGTCCCAACAATGGAAAGGGTGGTTTCACTTGTTTTCTTTTGGTCTGCAGTGAGCCCCGCGCCTCTTTCCTTTGGGATATGGGTGAGAGGTGTGGAGAGAAGACTCCTTCCTCTTGCTCATCTGACACTATCCGTAAGGGCCATTGGAGAGGTTGGCTGCATTAAAACTGGCGATCCCTCGGTGCTGAGGGTTGACTGTGGTAGCGATGGTATGGTTATGTCAGTGTGTGCAAGGAAGTGTTGCGGTACTGATGGTGTCGGCACAGTCGTATTGTTTTGTTGACTAGGAGGCTTGTGGTTTGATTTGGGCAGTGCCGGCCATGAATGTCGGTGCCAAGGTAGATGTTGATAGTAACGACATGGACAGTACTGGGGGCGGGAGCCTGGTCGGTGCCGGTTCAATTGTCAGTGCCATACGTGTCAGTGCCGTGAAGGAGACATTTGGTGGTTTAGGTCTCAATTACTTCTTTTTGTCTTTCAGCTCTGCAGCATGGAGAGTCATATGTACTCACTCTCTTAGCCGTCGGCACCGGGGGTAGAGACCATGCAGGGGACCGTTTCTTTTTCTGTGGTTCCCACTGCAGAGAGATCGAGGCTCTCTCCCTCTTTTCTGAGGAGGACGGAGCTGTGCTCACTGACGATTCAGACCGCACTGGTGAGCACTTTCTTGAGGACCTGTGGTCGTCCTTGTCTGATCCTGGGAGAAGTGATTTCTCCATTAGGATCATCTTCAGGCGGAGGTCCCGGTCTCAGCGGGCTCATGTTTTCATGTTGCTGCAATGAACGCACATCTCTCCAAGGCACCTCACACATTGAGAGTGACCAATGGATCTAGGCACTGCCTCGCGGCAGAGGCCACATCTTTTAAAGCCAGTTTGGAGTGGGGATCTGTCTTTTTCCAAAAAAATAAGCCATCACACACGTGGCTGTTCATAGTAACTGTGTTATCAATAGGTCCTCCCCAAAAATCAATAATCTCCTTCAGATCGTAAACTAACAGAATCACTATGGGTTCTACATGTAGCCTAATTTTAGTTACCTTGAAAATTCTACATATTATTTTCCTCCAAATCATCATCTTAGGGCATTCCCATCATAAAGGTCCCTATTCATCCACATTCTCTTCAGCGTTTATTAGTCCAATTTTTTTTTTTAGCTTAAATGGAGTACGGTATTTTGTAACAAATTTCCTTAACATTTACACAAATAGATGAAGTTTTGTCCTTTCTTCAGATATCTTTCTCTGCTCCAAAGTGGTATCTGTTTTCAGAGCCTTTTCCCATTTACCCCAATGGTAGCCTTCTAGGTCAATCAGGAAGAATTTGTTGCATCATGTAGTGATCAGGCCCTCTGAGACAGCCTTTCCTGTAATTAGCATTTCTATCCTTAATTGTCTCCTGAAACTTGGGTTTACTACATGTGATTTGATATAATGCTCTGGGAGCTGATATAATGATTTAGTTGCAAATAAGCTAAAACTAGAATATCAATATTCCGCCTTTCAGAGTGGGTCCACAGAGAGTTTTCTTATTTACTCTTGGGAACTTATTTTTCCACACAATTTTTATTTGAAATTCCTTTAGAGTTCCTTTTGCTACCTGGGTGGTAGGGTCTGAAATGGAATTGGTTACCAAAACTTTCATTTTTCCCATTGATATATGGCCAACTCAAGACAAATTTAGTATTTTTCTGATCCAGCAAGTCATTTTGAAATAAAGGGAAGAAAGTTAATTTCGTATAGCCAATTGAGAGTAGGAGAAATATTGATTCCTAAATCCTTTGTTTACACCAACCAAACTCAAATGTAGGCTGCAACTGTTTAATCATAGATCTTCCAGCCAAAAAATTCATATTTCAAATTCAGTATTCGTTTAATAGTCTGATATAATCATTGAATTTCTGCCACAATATATGATTTATATTGTGATGAATTGGTAACCATTAGTATCCCATTGTCTGCATGCAGTGCACTTTTACATTCTCTTTTATTAATTGCAGCCTATGTGAACAAGTAACAAACATTTTACCTAGCTCTTGACAGGATTTAGAATTTATGAGAGAGCTGGGAACTGCCAGACTTTCTGGAGACAGTATGTGAGTTCAAGTATTTAACTCTTTTTATACAGGAGCATGTACAGAAGTTCAATCTTAGCAATCTACAGCACACTGATCATTCAGATAGGATGAGAGTTTCGTAGGTATGAAAATATTAAAAAGTTAGGAATTAGTCTGTTAAAATTTGTACAACATATAAATATGGACTTACCTGTGGCTTGTTGGATGGCTTCCATTACAATTTTTAGTGGTATCCCTGGTAGTTTTATATCAGCCTAATGTGGAAAAAGAGTTAAGTGACATCAATATGTAAGGAAGGGCTGTTGTCCAGTGATATTTTCTATATTTCATTTTAAGGAGATGTAATAAATTAAGATACCTGCAAAGCAGTTATTCCTTTATTCGTACCAGCCATTTTGAAGTCCATATCACCATTGTAATCTTCAATTCCCTATAGGGGTACATGAAAACAAGTACTTTAAACAAGCCAAATTAAATCCACATTTGATACTGCAGTAAAGGGCCATGCTAAACATTTCCTAGGTCACACCCTCATACCTATAAGCCACAGTTTTTTGTTTGCTAGATTGAAAGTTGCTTCTTGTAAGACTTCAATGTCTTTCTTTAGTACTATTTCACTATTCTTTATTAACTCTGAACATTTCCCCCGAGCATTCTACGAGCTATTCCAGACTCACTGAAGAACCAGCTATCTAGGGAGAAGAAAAAGTAGAAGCTGTACTCAAAATACCCTGCTTGTCAGTCAACAAACAGGGTGGTAGGTATCTACTGAAGGTAGGTATCTAAGGCCATGTCTGCACTTACAAGCTTACAATGGCACAGCTACACCAATACAGCTGTGCCGCTGCAAGATTGCTCATATAGCTGCGTTATGCCAACAGGAGAGAGCTCTCTTGTCGACATAATACAACCAGCTCAACAAACGGCAGTAGCTATGTCATGGGAGAGCATCTCCTGCCGACATAGCACTGTGCACATGAGCGCTCATGTCAGCAAAATGTATGTCACTCAGGGATGTGTTTTTTTACACCCTCGAGTGACAAAAGTTTTGTTGACGTAAGTGCTAGTGTAGGCATGGCCTAAGCTGTGCCTCTTCTTCCCCCAAATGGAAGAGGCAGAACTCACTAGAAGTGAAGAAGCTAACTAAGCTTAAAGGAAACACATACAATTAAGATATGGTTAATAGATATGCTTAAGGAGATCTTCCCCCAAAAGGGAGGAAAAACCCCAAAACAGAAAATACATCCACAACTTTTCAGTAATTTGGTATTACATGTTCCCAAAGTATTCTGGAGAAATATTGCAAGAGAGATTTTGGAAGCTTTATCTGACACGAGGAAACAAAGGCTGGGGGGGTTGGGGGGGGAGAGGGGGAGGGGAACCTACTAAAAACACTCACTAGGATGTCTGTCAACAAACGATAATCCTCAATTTCTCCATTTTTCTCAGGATGACATCTGGTAACCAATCCTACTGCTACACCTGCCACAGCAGCTGATATTGGGACTCCTAATAGCAATAAATTAAATTATTTGTATTATCCTGTCATGCTCAAATTTATAGCCATTTAACAAATTAATGAATTTATCCTCTGTATGCATTTTACATATTGTACCTGCATCCATTAATGCCAAACTTCCACCACATACTGAAGCCATTGAAGAAGATCCTACAGAGAGTCAGAGAATGGAGATGTATTGATCAAAAGTAACAAGCAAAACTAGCAAGAGAAGTTCTTCAGTAATTCTAAAATTAAACCCCTTACTGGCCAGGTGACAGGGTTCCCCAGAAATTCAATGGAATACACTTGCTATCACAAAGGGTTTAGAAAAGTGAACTTCATCAGAAAAATTTCTGGGCAATATGCAATTTATTAATCTTCAGTTTATGTCTTCCTCTTTTATTTGAGGTCTACTGCTTTGCAAGTGAAAGCAATTCTCTAACAACCATAACTGAGGATCAGAAACATGCGAATCCATGTCATTTTCAGAATTTCAACTAAGAATCCATCTAGCATCATTAAATAGAAAACCAAATTAATTAGCTAGAACTGCTAGCATAGTTCATCTAATACAAGGAATTTTAAAAAAGCATATTTGGTCTTTGCCATTAGGTAAAAAAATGAAAATGAAATTTTAATACCATTTGACTCCAAGACTTCTGAAGTAACCCTTATTGTGAAAGGGAAATCTTGAGGAATAACTGGCTTCAAAGCTTTCTCTGCAAGTGCACCTGTATTTAAAGGTACAAAATACTCTATCAATACAAAAAGCGATTAAACGAAGTACTACAATAATAAAGTTTAACTTCTCTAGATATCACTCACCATGTCCAAGTTCTCTTCTGTTCACACCAGTAACTTTGCCAATCTCATTAGTTGCATAAGGAGGAAACTAGAAAAATGTAATTTTCATATAGCAAGTAAAGTAGCATGTGGTACCCTTTCCTTCTTTGATTGCTTGTTTGCCTCAAAACAAGCATCAATACCCTCCCAAAAGCACGAGTATCAAGAAAATAAAATACATTAGTCACTTGTATAAACCGCATGTACACTTGTACAACCACATTTGCTCCAATCCCTCAGACAAAGATGAACACCTACAAGAGCTTTATCAAGCATTCTTAAAACTATAATATCCACTTGGGGAAGTGAGGAAACAGATTGACAGAGTCAGATGGGTACCCAGAAGTCACCTACTACAGGACAGGCCCAACAAGGAAAACAGAACACCACTGGCCATCATGCACAGACTCCAGCTAAAACCTCTCCAGCACATCATCAGCGATTTACAACCTATCCTGGAAAATGATCCCTCACTCTCACACACCTTGGGAGGCAGGCCAGTCCGTGCTTACAGACAGCCCCACAACCTGAAGCAAATACTCACCACGCCACAGAAACACTAACCCAGGAACCAATCCCTGTAACAAACCCCGTTGCTGACTCTGTCCCCATATCTACTCTAGAGACACGATCAGAGGACCCAACCACATCAGCCACACAATCAGGGGCTCATTCACCTGCACATCTACTAATGTGATATATGCTATCATGTGCCAGCAATGCCCCTCTGCCATGTACGTTGGCCAAACCGGACAGTCCCTACACAAAAGAATACATGGACACAAATGGACATCAGGAACGGTAACATACAAAAGCCAGAACACTTCAGTCTCCCTGGAACAATTTAAAAGTAGCCATCCTTCAACAAAAAAAAAAAAAAAAAAACTTCAAAAACAGACTTCAAAGAGAAACTGCAGAGCTACAACTCATTTGCAAACTTAACACCATTAATTTGGGCTTGAATAGAGACTATGAGTGGCTGGCTCACTACAAAAGCAATTTTCCCTCGCTTGGTATTAACACCTCCTCCTCAATTATTGGGAGTGGACCACATCCACCCTGACTGAATTGGCCTAGTCAACACTGGTTCTCCACTTGTAAGGTAACTCCCTTCCCTTCATGTGTCAATATAATGATGCCTACATCTGTAATTTTCACTCCATGCATCTGAAGTGGGGTTTTTTACCCACAAAATCTTATGCCCAAATAAATCTGCTAGTCTTTAAGGTGCCACCGGACTCCACGTTTTTGTATAAACTTTTGAAGTCATCAACTGTAAAATTCTTTATCAACTAAAGAAATTTCATTTTATACATTTTCTATTTGGGGGATTTTTGCACTTTCCTCTGAAGTGTCTGATACTGGAGTTGGAGACACAATAATGAAGTAGATAGATCATTAGTCCAATTTATGTTCCATGGCTTTAGTTAGCAGGGGTAATCTGATTTACTTCATAATAATCTAGTTTGCTGTCAATTTCACTCCACAAAGCAAATGATACTAATTTTCTGAAATACACAAACTTAAATTTATTATGTATGATCACCAGTGTTTAATGCCTTAACTGTTATCTCCCCCATTCCTGTGTTTGCTTTTACCTGTCATCCCTACACTAGTCTTGTTTCTTCCCATCTCTCGACTTTTTTTTTTTTTTTTTTTTTTTTTTAAACTTCCTCCACCTTCTTTCTTTCTTTCTTTTCTGCATTCTCTCTACTTTTAATAGTAGGTGCTAGGAGGCAGTGAAAATTCAGCGAAAGCATTTCCTCTCCGGCACCATTACTCCCTGATAGTTGACCACCCCAGATATATCCTGGATTTGCATTTAATTAATGCAAAACAACATTTGTGGTCAAAGAATACAGCAGAACCTCAGAGTTACGAACTGACAAGTCAACCATACACCTCATTTGGAATTGGAAGTACACAATCAAGCAGCAGCACAGAGAAAGAAAAAAAAAAAAAAAGGCAAACAGTACAGCACTGTGTTAACCATAAACTACTAAAAATTAAGAAAAGCAGCATTTTTCTTCTGCATAGTAAAGTTTCAAAGCTGTATTAAGTCAGTGTTCATTCAGTTGTAAACTTTTGAAAGAACAACCACCACAACATTTTGTTCAGAGTTAGGAACATTTTGGAGTTACAAACAACCTGAATTTCCAAGGTGTTCATAACTCTGAAGTTCTACTGTAACGCAGTTGCAAGATAACAGAGGATCAAGGGAGGCAAGCTAACCACAAGTAAACTATATCTTCATTTTTCTATCATACAATCACAAACTTATTCATAAAGCAAAAATCACCAAAAGCACTGGTAATATAACAGATTTGGAAATTATATCTGCTTTGTGAAATATTTTGAGCAAATCCCAAAGAATGAGAATTGCTTATGGTATAAGAGAGCTTGCTTAAAATTTTATTAATAAACTTAAGCATATTAATGTTTGTGAAATATGCAACAAAACATGTGAAACACAGCAAAGCTATCTTACCTCATAATGCAGCATAAAGTTTTTATCTTTTATTCCACTAGAAATTAAAAATAAGACAGCATCATACAGGAGCAACTGACATCAGCTTCCATTTAGAGTAGGATTAAAAGGTTACATAGCTCCATTATCACTAAATACAGATGTCTATAAACATGAAAGTGAAGCAGGGGAAGTGTTTCAATGAACCAGCTGAACAGCAAGACCGTTTTCTATTGCTTTTTCCCAGTAGTACATGAATTGAAGACCTTGTCTACACACAAAAATTGTACCATTTTAACTACACTGCTATAGTTAAAACAGTAAAAGCCCCCCTCCCAGTTTGGACACAGTTAAATTGGCATAAGAGATGCTTTTCTCGTGTAGCTCCTTACTCCTGGGAAAATTCTGCAGCAAATATTTACAAATTTCACACAATATTAAAATTCTGCATATTTCATTTGTCAAAATGACAGTATAATCATGACAGTTTCAATTATTTTGTTAATTTATTTCAAAATACCTGTCAGCAAGTATGTTTGAAACAAAAAAGATTCAGGAAATGTTTGACAAATAGATTCCTTACTAGGCATGTTAATACAGAACTTGTAGTTTAAATGAATTATTACTCAGTTACAGAACTGTATTTCCCACACCCCTCAGAAGCAGTGCAAAGGCTTTGGGGAGTTAGGGATAACGCAGGAGTTGAGGGAGAGGGAAGTAATTGCTGGGAAGGAGCCTGGCAGTGAACTTGGAGGGTTGTTGATGTGGGTGGGAGAAGTATGGAACTGGTTTTTTGGGAGGTGTGGGGCAGAGACATTGTTAGGGAGTTGTGGAGCCTCCCCTATGCAGACCCTGGCTGATCCCTAGCCTCTGTCAGGCACATCTACCACTGTCCCCATATGTCCCTGGACACACACACACACCCCCCGCCATCCCTCCTCCCCCCATCCCCAAGTGCCCCTGCACTCCCACTCAGACACCCCACTTCCTCTGTCCCCATATGTCCCTGCTCCCAACCTCCTCCCCCCACTCCATTCAGCCCCTGGCTCAGTGTTGTCACCCCACCAGCTCCTGTGTCACCACCCCAGTCTGCTCCCACACTAGGCCTTCTGAACCTTAGTCTGTGTGACCCCTCCCCCCAGTCCCGTGTGCCCCGCTCTGTTTCCCCCCCCATATCCCATGCCTCTTCACCTGGCCCCATGGGAAAAGTATTGAGAGGAAGACAGCCTCTAACCCTCCCTCTTCACAGCTAACTGCCCTTTCTTCTGGTGCCTTTCCCGCAGAATGTATTATGGGGGGGGGGGGGGGGGGGGGGGGGGCGCTGTGTGAATCTGCGAGGGTTGTGAATTCTGTTTGTGTGCAGTGGCACAGAATTCCCCAAGGAGTAAGATCTACCATGGGGAAGGGGAATAAACTATATCAGTATAAGGCACCACTATGGACCAATTAATACACAGCATGTTAGTGCATTTTAGAAATCACACCCATGTAGTACACATTACCCCACAATGTAGACTAACTCTCCGTTCATTTCAGTGAGTGGGGTTTCCAACCCTCCAGGATTGTCCTGGAATCTCTAGTAATTAAAGATTAATCTTTAATTAAAGATGTCGTGATGAAACCTCCAACCAAAACTGGCAACCCTATCAGTGAGGTAATTAAAACTGAAGTATGACCAACTTCTCAACCAACTAAGAAGATTTTTCTTCTGACAAATTAGGGTCTTTGGAATAGATTACTTGAAGTAATCTACTTACTTGTCACTCATCTGACAATTTTATTTATTCTGGGTGAGTCAAAACTACATTATGCTTGGCTAGCGCCATCTAAAGTCACTGGAAAGGTAGTTGCTAACGTACAAATATGTTGCTCCATGTGTTGCATGTACTGATTCTACACAACACCACATTACTGCACATTATCTGTAGAGAACATACATTGAAAGCGTAAAAGGTGTACACTGTTTTCATTATTACATTAATACTTGGAAAAAATTATAAATCTGTTTTTAAAAATGCTATAATTTGGCACATTTATGTAGAGTTTTTACGCATTTAGTAATCTTTTTACTTGGTCTCATTATTTAAAAGAGAATATTTTCTTGCAATATATTCTGATTTATTGTTTGTAACTACTGAGCCACTATAATCATAACCAATGACTAAAGGCAATTCCAAAGAGCTGCTGGGCATTTGGCACTTCTGAAAATCAGGCCACTTATTTAGAAACCTAATTTTAGACATCCATTTTTGAAAATCTTGATGAATATATATTCAGTTCAAGTACCATTTATCAACTGTTTAAATTATCCATGCTCCTTTATTATAAAGGCAACAAAGCGATAGAAGATAAGAAGGCACATACCTCACAGCTGTTGTGATAAGATCAGATTTTACACTTGATTCTAGCGAATCAAATGTAACTGTACAGAGAACCTAGAACAAAAAAAGGGACAATGAAAACTCACACAGTTTATGATCATTTAAAGCTATTTATATTGGGCACAAAGATTTAAGGAGAGTTGATTCGGAAAGTTTCTGTTGTGATTTTTGTCAAACATCAATTCTCAATAGGTTTCTTTACAATAAAGACGTTGATAGAATCAGAACTTGGTCTTGTAAATGTCCACCAGTCTGTAAGGAAACGGATTGATTCCTGGCTCTCTCTGCCTGGCCTAGCAAAAGTATGGAGTACTACAGAGGTAGCATTTTCACCTTAAGAGCCAGGAATTATCTCAGTTAATGACTCCCCTATTAACCAGTTAAAGAGCTAGACCAGGGGTCAGCAACCTATGGCACGGGTGCCAAAGACGGCACGTGAGCCAATTTTTAATGTCACGCTGCTGTCTGCCGGACCCGGGCAGACAGCAGCATGCCACTAAAAATCCTGCCCGGCCCGCTCTTTTCCGCCCCCTGCCCACTGTTCTCTCCTTCCGGGGCAGGCAAGCTTCCCCCCTCCCCCCGCCTCTTCCCCCCAGCATGCTGGGTTCCTGCCCCTCCTCTGCTCCCTCCCTGCGGCTCGCCGATCAGCTGACAGCCCTTGCTACGGAGCGAGGGGAAAGATAAAAGCGGAGCCGAAGCGCGCTCTGCTCCGGGGACCTTGGGGAAGGGGGTGGAATCAGCACATATCCCCTCCAGCCCCCTATCGTGAGCCGCTCAGGGCAGGGGGCTGGGAGCACCCTCACAACCCCAGCCCACACCCCCAGCCCTCTGCCCTCACCCCTGAACCCTCCTCACACACACCCAGCCTCTGCCCTGACCCCTGCACCCCCCCCCTACAACCCCAGCCCTGACTCCGGCACCCCCCACACATACCCAGCCCCCCAACACCTCATGCCCTGACTCTTGCACCCCCCACATCCCCACTCCCACCCTAAGCACCAAATGGGAGCTGTCCAGGTAAGCGCTCCACACCCAAACCTCCTGCCCCAACCCTGAGGCCCCTCCCTCATTCTAGCTCCTGGCCAGACCCTGCACCCCAACCCCCAGCCTGCTCCTTCACCCCCAGCCCTGTTCTCAGCACACTCCCACCTCATCTCAGTGCAGAGAGAGGAAGAGAATGGCTAGAACCAGGGAGAAGGTAGGTACCTACTCTATGTGGAGAGGGCCGGGACTCCAGACCCGCAGCAGGCTGAGCAGGGCCAGCAGCCGGGACCCTGACTGACAGGAGACGGTGGACAGAACCCCAGACCGGCAGTGGGCTGAGCTACTCAGCCCGCAGCCGGTCTGGGGTTCTGGCTGCCTGCCCCTTGCCAGCCAGGGTCCTGGCCGCAGGCCCCACTCAGCCCGCTGACAGCCTAGGTGAACGGAACCCCAGGCCGGAAACACGCTGAGCGGGCCAGCAGCATAAGATCAGCATTTTAATTTAATTTTAAATGAAGCTTCTTAAATATTTTGAAAACCTTGTTTACATACAACAATAGTTTAGTTATATAATATATAGACTTATAGAGAGAGACCTTCTAAAAAATGTTAAAATGTATTATTGGCACGCAAAACCTTGAATTAAAGTGAATAAATGAAGACTCGGCACACCACTTCTAAAAGGTTGCCCCTGAGCTAGACAGATGAGAATCAATCCATCCCCAAAAGAAAGATGGCGGTGAAACAGAGGTCTAGTAAGAGGTCTGAGATCAGAAACTCGACACGCAGATCCTCTAGCCTGTTTTAGAAAGGACTCCCTCTCCCCTCCAGACCACTCTGAACTTTGATATAAAATGTATCTGAATACATAACTTTTAAAAAGATTTGCAGAAAAACTGCTTGGCAGTCTCCTACACAGTAGTAGTTCAGATAAACTAGACAATTCTATTTTAAGTGAACCTGATCATTGAACTAAAAACGCACACACACTGCTGTTTTTCGGCAAAGAATAGTTTTAATGTAAAACTCACATACTTTCTTTTTATAAGTAATGCATAGAGAGGGTTAAAAATAAGTATTTATGTATTAATGCAAGTAATAAGCAGTATTACTGTGAACCACTCTGAAAGGAAATTACAACTTATTAAATGGAATTACAGAAAAGCATGTTTGCAGGCCCAAGTTTCGGTTGCTGGGCCTTCTTCAGGAACTTTAAAAAGGCTGAAAGTGGACATGTGATTCTGCTTAACGGAATACTTCTAGGTAACTATGCTTTGCAATGTTATTTTGAAGTTTCCACTGGAACAGCAAACAGTTTAGTTCTGTACATTGTTTCTTCTAATGGGAGCCAGGCAATATTAAACTGAACGTGAATAGCACGCAATGCATTTATACTTTCTTACACTGGAAGGTATGCAAGGTGTTTTCAATAATTACTTGATTGAGAAATAACAAATGTCATGGTTAATGGAAACTTTCAGTTTATGAAAACTACAACTCTGATGTTTGAAAGTATTACCTGTGTTTGACCTCTCTGAAATAATGCTGATCCATGAAGTGTTTTAAACATATCCACTTCACAACTGATATTTCTGAGAGAAGTCAAGTCTCTACCATCACACCTATAGAAATAAAATATGAACTATAAAGTCAAGAAAACCATAATTATGGGGAAATATTTGCAAAGAGTTTATTCAAAAAGGATTCTGTGCATTTACCTTCTGTATTCATTCAGAATAAAGCTTCTAAAAATATCCTTTGAAATAACATTAAAGGATTCCATAATTTCATAAGACTCAGCCTCTGGAAATTTCTCTAGAGATACCAAACACAAATTAGAACTCCAAGCTTCTAAAGTTGGAAAACAAGCTCTGTATAAGCACTGTGGCCAGCATTAGGGTACAACAGAAGCCTGTTGTGTTGCTATACATGTTATTCACAATTGGGAGCATCTCCAAACTGTTAGAAATTGGGTAAATCACATAGGTGGTTCCAGATCTATTACCAGGTCTACTGCTCAAAGAGTATCCTTCTAATTAACACAAAGTTTTAATACTGGCAGCTACAGAAGTCGGTGCTCCACTACTCTCAGACTGGTAGGACCAAGAGGAATAAGAAGACTTGATTTCTACTGCTGCTGAAACACAAACATTTCAAAAGAGTAAAAACTAATGTACTGCAACAGTGTCAATCCTGAGCGGTACAGGGTCTAAGTCAGTAAGACGTGCACAATACCACCTTAGACTTCCATACCCCGTGCACCCTGGGGTTTGGAGGATTTCACAGTTGGCTGGACCACTTACAGAGACACATAGCTTTATTTTTTTTCCCAGGGGCAAGTAGGGATGGGGAGGTGAGAACCTGAGGTGCATCCTCAACTCCCTTCACATACATTAGTTTTTTCTTGTGCTCCTTTACAATGTGAAGGTAGGGCAGGAGGAGAAGTAAGCCTTTTTTCTATTATGTCCCCCCTCCCAGCATGTGGAAAAGGGGTGTTCAGTGGCAATATCTTTCCTCCTCACCATTAGGAGTTTGAGGAGGTAGACACAGGCTGATTACTGCAGTGATATAGCTTCTAACTACCTCAGCAATAACTGCTATCTGTTCAGTACTCTGCTCCCAGGCAAAGGGAGCAGACTTGATAAGAGTCTTTTCTTTCTCAACTATTTATGCAAAAGTGAGCAGAACTCAGGAGTTTGCCAGTTCCAAGAACAAAGAGCATTTATTGTACTTCCCTTGGGAGTAAGCACCCTAATAAACTCAAATGGGACTGTGCATTCATGTGGGAGACTGGAAGTATAAAGACACTATAATAGACCTGTTGAACAGGGGAATGGCAATCCCCTTCTTTCCCCTACATGCTGAGAACACATATCTTCAGGTAAACTGGCCAGAGCTAAGCCAAAGCATACACACAAAGTACTGGGCCTCATCCTGTGTTATATACTACACATGACCATTTCATGCAATGCAGTATTATTTCAGTGTTAGTTCTTATAATTCAGTATTTTGTATCAAGTTTTAAATTGGAATTTCAGTAACAAAATACTATGCTCATCTTTGTGCTATACCACTGGCTTTTAACCTGGGGTCCAAAGACAATTTAAAACAGGTTTTCTTAAAACTTATTTAACTTATGACTAATTAACATTTTGGATAAAGGAAGCCTTTGTTCAAGATTCAGCACCCTTATGTCCCTTCAATGAAGATGTAAGGGCTTACAATAAACATCTGAGATTTCAAACAGGCATTCCAGCAAAACCAAGGAACACCAAAGCAGAAATTTCTGGTGTTTCTAAGCTACAAACAGAAAAAAATATATATATAAGCAAAAAGCGTTCAGGCCCACTTTATACATCAAGAAAAGGGCACAAGACCAATCTAAAAAAAAGTTACATCCTTTGCAGGTCTCAATAAACAGCAATCTTTCTTTTCAAAATAATGCTACAGGACTGTATTTATATTATGGTAGTGAATACTGGCCTCAAGTTCAGTGCCCAATTTTATTAAAATTGTACAAATATTACACAGAGTACAATACCTTTCAACTGTTCTTCTGTCTCAAGTCTTATCTTGTTAACTGCTTCATCTCTAGAAATCTAGATAAGATTTACATTATCACTGATATTGCAGACTAACAATAAAGCAACAATCTTGAAGTTCTGCACAGCTGTCTAGCAATGAGATAATCATAGCAATGAATCTAAGCACAAGGAATCATTACATACTGAAACAACAATCTCCAAGAGCCTGTGATAACTTATTTATAGTACTGCACTGTAACTGTAGCCAAGTTGGTCCCAGGATATTACAGAGACAAGGTGGGCAATGTAATATCTTTTATTGGACCAACTTCTGTTGGTGAGACAGAAACTTTCAAGCCTGAAGAAGAGCTCTGTGTGGCTCAAAAGCCCGTCTCTCTCACCAATAAAAGATATTGCCTCACCCACCTTGTCTCTCTTACACTACATCTTGCAGAACAGGAGGAAACACAGTCAAGTGTTAGTGGCTCTTTAAAGAAATGTCATGGGGATAGCAGTAAAACTAAATCTAAACATGGACTAATTTAGAGAATTAACAAATTCAGAGAACTGATTCAAATACGACATTAAAAAAAAAACCCACAAGATTTTGATGGCAACACTTACTTTGTCATGGCTAAAATCTGCAAATACAGCACAGACCTTGTCAGAGGCAAGCCTTTTTGAAGAGAAAAAAGTAATTAACCTGATTAGTATTTGTTTACCTGTACAAAGTTTGAACAAGTCACCATCATAAATGCATTTAGTGTTCTAAAGAAAATGGTGACTTTAAAAAGGTTGCTAGACTAAGATTTATATTAGTATTATAGCAATACTTATAAGCGGCATTATATAGAATAAAAAGTTTAACTTGTTCTGATATGAAACCCTATATTCAAGAGTTTAATATGGCCAGAAAAATACTGTTCTATGTTGAAACTTGGTACATAAAGTCTATTCTTTAGCAAATGGTTTGATATTTTGTTGAAACAACATTTAAAAGCAGTTATGTTCATATCCACCTTGTATTTCATTAAATGGCTTTTAATGACAGTTTCAAGGGGATTCATCTATAAAGATTGGAGCAAACACAAAACTGGTGGAGTTCTTATTTAACCAGGTACTGCACACTTTAAGTTTCCCTGTTAGTCAAAAAATATCTAAGATTTATTTTAAGTGACAGTTTATCTGAACTGACAGTTATAACATATTATCAATCCACAAAACCCATACAGACTGCATGGTGCATTAAGAAATTAAGGAACTTTCACATAGTACTACTATAAAGGAACTTTTATGGTGCAATGTATATTGAGCCAGACACTGCAAGCATAAAATGGGGGAGAGCATGTGTTATTGACATTTTTTAAAGATATTTAGAATTTTCTGCTATAAAGGAAATGTACAAAAAATTAATAAGCACCTGACTGAAAGCCAACAGGACCCAAGACATTTAGATTTAAGCAGGCACAGTCTTCAGCTCATGCCAGAGAAAGAATTATACACCCTGATACACTAAAAAGCATTATTAAATTATCTTTCATCCTTGATTGCCCAATTTACTGCTTTTATTTCCTATACTTGTGCTATCACTGTCAATGTAGTTTTCTGAATTCTGCTTTCTCGTGTGTACAATCATTTTCTGATTTTTCTCTCTTTTAATTGTTGAAACACCCAGAGTTTGTTGGCTGCATTCCATTAGTTCTCAGTTATAATGCTTACGAGAGATCCCTTCAAAGCATGTATCGAAGATGGATGGGAAGAAAAGTGGGAGGTTTCAGTTAATTAGTCTTACATTAAGTACACCATTGTTAATACTTAGGTTGTTTGAGGCAATAGATTGTCTAAATATGAAATTAGTGCCCAAGAAATTCTCCTCTCCCCAGCAATCACACACATAGACCCCGTTTATATTATTGGAAGTTGGGCCTCACTGACAGATCCATAAGCCTGTCTTCTTACAACTTACAATGCAATTCTACACAGAGATGTCACCTTTATAAAAAAAAGGTGAGGGGATGCCAGCATGCGGTCAATTTGGAACTTGTAAAGATATATATTTCTATAGTTTTGGATATTTAGGGGCCCCAGATTGATGCTTTCCTCATTTTTCTTTTACAGACAGAAGTCATGTCCCCCAACCTGTAACTTGGGGAAAAGTTTGTACATCAACATGGGGTAGAACAGTAGAGACTACATGTAGAGAAGAAGTTACAGCTGCTTCTTCAAAACAGTAGCAATCCCAAAGTCCTCAGAGATGGGGCTAGAGAAAAGAACCCGTGTGCCCTCCTCCCTGAATACATACTAGTTAGGGGGTAAGAGGACTCCTTTTCCTTCCCACCAAAGATATGTGAGAGTGCTGATGGGATAGGGAAACTTATGTGTCCTACTAGATATGTGTGGGTCAATCTTTGGGGAACCCCACCCAGATGGCAGAGAGAACTGAGAGACAACAACATTCTAAACTGGGGAGAGGAAGAGGAGAATGCATACATTCTGGGGAGAATGGGGAGAGCACTACAAGGAAGCTCAGTGCGTCAATTACATTTAAGCTAGTCTTGAGCACCAAGTTCTCAGTTCCCTTACAAAGCAGCCAGTGGGCAAACTGGTATTCCCCTCCTCAGCAGTTCTGACGTGCTGCTGTTAGGCAGAGGAGAGACATGGTCTTGTGCATTTCCCACCCCAGCCCTCTTTCATGGGGAGGTATTTGCCCCCACTTGCTGGCTTTCCCTCCCAGCAGGGACAGATGAAAGAATTGCTAGGAGGGTTGTACAGATGCATAGGGTAACAGGTCTCTAAACACCAGAGGGAGAGTGGAAAGCCATGCAGCATTTCCCCAGTACTGATCCGTCTCATCCTCACCTTGAATTCTCTCTGCTACCTCCAGTTAGAGTTTCCCGCACTTAAGATTGCTCCATTTTTTCCCAATTTTCTTTCTAAAAAGGGGGGGACCACAGGTGCTTCAGCCTGAAGATGCCTCCTCTATTTGGGGGAAAATGAGAACCTCTCTTGCTTATTTTTTGTGGGAGAGGAGGGCCTGGGATGGGTTCTCTGACTCCTCCTTTCCCACCCTCATGTCTTCAGGCTGCCACAGTAGCGTTGCCCTTGTGACTAAGCAAAGAAGGGGTATAGAGGGCCAGGGCTTGTGACTGACTATCAAAAGGAAGAAAAAGCTGAGGATAAGTCAGGGTCTCAAACATTCAAAACAAGTAATATTTTGTATGAAAAAAGCCCAGAAATGAGGGTCAGTTAGTGACAGAAGTTGGTCACACTAATGCTCTTCATTAGAACCATTTGTTTTTGTACTTACTGCTTTGCACATTCAACAATCTCTGCTTGAGCACTAAATAACTTCTGAACAGTTCTCTTGGCAGCACCTTGTTCTTTTACCAGTTGCTGTATACACTGAATTATTTGTTGAGTATGCTTCACTCCCACTTTGATGGCATGGCAGAAGTCTTGCTGCAACATATTCTCGGCTGCTGCTTCCAACATGACTATTAATTCAGAGTCAAATAGTAAGTCAGTTACCATCATGTTTTTCAACTGATATAGAACAAGTTGTTAAAATATATCTATCACAAAGGAAACCTAATTTTACCAAAACTACATGGGCCTTTAAGACAATAGCTCAGTTAATCTGTTTGATCTCTGCCAGGCTGATTTTATTATTTCCAAAGGTCACAGAATCATAGAAACAGTTTCAAAATGCAAACTGAAGAGCTGGACTTATGGAATAAAAATTAATTGGGAGGATTTCGGAATAATTTTGCAAATATAAGTTAGTAAGGAGAAATTTCACAAGATGCAACTGAAAGGAAGTCAAACTAATGCCTTCAAAATAGGTTAATAGTTAGAATGTGCATTTAAATATAGACGTGCCACAGACTGAATACAATACATTATACACTTCCTCAACCAGTAAGATTACATTAATATGGAACAGGAAATTCAATTTATAAACAAGTATATGATGAATTTTGTGGCCACTCATGAATTGGTCCCTATCAGTTCCAAGGCCATGAAAAATATGTCCTGGACCGTGAAATAAGCTCTTCCCTATGAAATCTGATCTCCCCAAAATCTGCTAGTTCAGCCAGGTTGGGGAGGGACAGATTGTCCTTCCCCTGTATGGCTGTTATGGGCGGAGATCAGACCTCACCTCCACAGGCAATGCAGAAGTGTCCCGGAGCTCCCCTCTCCTCCCCCCAGGTCCTGCCTGGGCTCGAGGCTTACACACACACACACACACACACACACACACACGCAGCTCTTGCCCAGGCTTCGGGTGCCTGGGCTCGGGGCTTCTGCCTCTGCAGCTCCTGCTGGAGTTCAGGGCTTCTATCCTGTGGCTCCTGCCAGGGCTTGGGAAATTAATTTAACCAGTTTAAGAAAAATTCTCTCTTTTAAGCAGCTTTACAACTTAAGGTTTCCATTGCTTTTAAATGAGAGCTAAATTCTCTCAGAACAACTCTGCATCACAAAGTTGGATCCTGTGGGGACGAAAACTGTACTGGCTGTTAGGACACAAGTTTCACTGTATTACAATAAAACATTTAGACTTTATTTATTGATACTGTATTCCAAAGTTTCAGTTCAATTGAATAAGCAGGGAGCACAACATAAGTTTTATCTAAATGATATTAAATCTTATTAATACAGTAAAGAAATTCCAATATATATTAATGACTTCTAAAGAAATCAAACTAGAAAAAATACTTCCTCACTATTTGTTTCTATCTAGTCTTGATTACAAAGGTAGTATTTCAAGAGAATTATGATTTTCATATGAGAAAGTGCTCTATTTTTAACTAAACATCAAAGTTGAATAATTTTAACCACTTACCAATTTGACTATGAGGAGCTCCAGTGACCAATAAGTTCAAGGTACTAGAAGACATTTCTTTTCGAGTTGGGTTAATAACAACTTCTCCATCAACCATTCCTACCCTTACTGCACCTAAGAAGAAACTCCAGAAGTTAATTTTTGCATCTAAGTAGGATTTCGTTCATAGGATCATTTTTACTTGGTTTGCTTTCAGAGGTAATTATTAAAATTACTAATTCTATTTAAATAGTGGGATTTGTGTGTGTTTGTGCCAGATGACCTTTTGACACGGTTATAAAATTAAAATAAACTTGTTTATTCAAATAATGCAGACAATTTGCAAGTCAAGTTAATTACACTTGAAAAATTCTGGCTTATTGGGGTAGTGCTGTTATTGCAGTGCCACTGATAGTAATGTTATCAGTGACACAGCAATAGTTGTAAGCTTATTTTTGTTGGTAGTTTGGACATAGGTTTCCTGAAACATGAATCAGCTGAAGAAAAATAAATTACAAAGTGAAATCCCTTTTTGAGAAATTTAAGTTACTTCCCTGTGAGACATTCAGGATGGCAACAGAGCCCCTTTTAGTATTGTTGGGGTAAAGGTTGGGAGGGAAAGCGTTGTCTAGAAAGCAAAAAGCCCCTATCCTGCTCTCCTCTACCTGGGGCCCTTCAAGGATAAGCATTTCCAGAATCTGAAAAACTAAAGAAGTTCCCCAGGCAAAAACTTTCATTAATCTAGAGTTAAACTCAGAAATACAGATCAACAGTTTAAGGATTAAAAACACACTTACAAGTGTTAAGAACACAACAGAAACCCAGGAAGTGCAATCACATCAATGCAGAATTTAATAAGTTTCTAATTTTTTTTAAGCTTTTTAAAATCCTTAAATCCCTGATATGTTCTATCAACCTTTACTCCAGTTTAATAAAATTTTATTGTTGGAAATTTTACAAGCATGTATTGTTGAACGAAAAAAGCTACCAATTGGTTTGAAAACAGTAAGACTTGCCTGTTAATGGAACATTTCCTGCAACTTATAGGAGATGCTTCAAGACTGCTGCTATGCTTGAGACTATTCCTTAGAACAGGAGTCAGCAACATTCAGCACGTGGCCCATCAGGGTAATCCACCGGAGGGCCAAAAGACATTGTTTACGTTGACCGTCCACAGGACGGCACCCAGCAGCTCCCAATGGCTGCGGTTTGTTGTTCCCAGCCAGTGGCAGCTGCAGGAAGTCGTGGGCCACAGGGATGTGCTGAAGGTTGCCGACCCCTGCCTTAGAATAAGAAAATAAATGGTTGTAGAATGTCTGCCCTCCCCACCAAAACCTTGAAGAGAATTGCTTTAATGTCTCCAATAAACTAAAGAAACACTTTAGAGGTAATCTGACATAGTGTTACAGGAGAAGCAGCTTTCATAGAAGTGTATTAACTTGATAAATAGAATTAAATGGACACTTTTTAAAAGTATTTTTTTCCATATACTTTATAGTCATGGGGATATTTCCTCAGAATATGAAAATTAGAAGGTATATTCCTGATCACTTTGTCTGCAGATAAAGTCTATTTAAAAAAAAGCATCTGACCTGAGCAATACGCCTTATTTTTAGACAGTTGTTGCAATGCTATCATGCATCTTACAATTTTGTTTAAACTACTGTAACAATTACTGAATGTTAAGGAAAAAGAAAAGGAGTACTTGTGGCACCTTAGAGACTAACCAATTTATTTGAGCATAAGCTTTCGTGAGCTACAGCTCACTTCATCAGATGCATAAAAGTGGAAAATGCAGTGAGGATGTTTTTATACACACAGATCATGAAAAAATGGGTGTTTATCACTTCAAAAGGTTTTCTCTCCCCCCACCCCACTCTCCTGCTGGTAACAGCTTATCTAAAGTGATCACTCTCCTTACAATTTGTATGATAATCAAGGTGGGCCATTTCCAGCACAAATCCAGGGTTTACCAAGAACGGGGGGGGGGGGGGGGGGGGGGGGGGGGGGGGGGACGACAAGGGGAAATAGGTTACCTTGCATAACGACTTAGCCACTCCCAGTCTCTATTCAAGCCTAAGTTACCTGTATCCAATTTGCAAATGAATGTTAAGGGAAGCCATTTTACCAATCACACATCTGTCTGTAGTTCAGATCAGGAAAAAAATCTATTCTATTTTTCAGTTTTACTTTGTACATTTGCAACTTTTTATGTAGTTTCACTATTTGCTCTATATAATCAGTTTTCCTTGTTTGTGGAGCTTAACAGTATGAGAGAAGAGAAAAACAAAACATGACTGTAAAACCATAGAAACTGGCAGTGGAATTTGGGACAGATGTAGTACCTGAAACTGCCTTTAATTTTACAATGACTAGATTTCAAGTTATATGCATTGTTGCTGTATTGTGTTGGTCCCATGATATTAGAATTTTACAAGGTGAGTAACAGCTTTTATTGGACCAACTTCTGTTGGTAAGAGACAAGCTTTCGAGCAAAAATATTTACTTACCAATGGGACCATTCCATGGGATATCTGATAATGCAAGTGCTGCAGATGCTAAAATTGTAAGAGTTACATTTTTAAAATGATTACATAAACACAAACATTAAATAAAGTTTACAAAATATTTAAAGTTACTTTTACCTCCATTAATTGCCAGGACATCAGGATCATTAACTCCATCTACTGCTAAAAGATTACAAAGGATCTGGTATAATATGAAAGACAATGGAAGAATTTTGAGCTATATGTTTGTTTGTTTATCAAAACACCTGCAAGGAACAACAAATACAATGACCTAAAAATTATATGAATTCATATGAAGAGGAAAAAAAAAAGTTCAAATACCTAAATCAATAAACTGATGGAGAAAAATGATATTTAACACCAAGAACCACCAAATTAGGGGCAAACACAGGCCCTTAAAATGTGACAAAGTTACCTTTATCTACACTTTGTATACTACAGAAATATTAATAATATTTCCTGAGAATATATTAAGGTTGTTTTCGCTCTGGAATTTTCTCTCACACATTTGTTAGATTAATAATGAGATAAATCTAAGAGGTAACAAATGTGATAGAGAAACTTCCAGAGTGAAAACAACCTTAATATATTCACATGAAATAGACTGAGAGGTTCTTGGGTTTTAAGGACTACTTTTATTTTGTTGCACAAATATGCAGAGGTTGACCTTTTTATCCCCACCTTCTACAAGAGAAAATGGAGCATGGACTTAGAATGAAGATCTTTTGGGACACTGACTTAAGGTTTCAGAGTAGCAGCCGTGTTAGTCTGTATTCACAAAAAGGAGTACTTGCAGCACCTTAGAGACTAACAAATTTATTTTAGCATAAGCTTTCGTGAGCTACAGCTCACTTCATCGGATGCATTCAGTGGAAAATACAGTGGGGAGATTTATATACATAGAGAACATGAAACAATGGGTGTTACCATATACACTGTAACCAGAGTGATCACTTACGGTGAGCTATTAAAAGCAGGAGAGCCACTTTTAGGTCTGTAATTGAGTGACCAGAGAGATTGAAGTGTTCTCCAACAGGGGACACCATCATAGGGCCTAATCACATCAGCGACACCATCAGAGGCTCGTTCATCCGCACATCTACCAATGTGATATATGCCATCATGTGCCAGCAATGCCCCTCTGCCATGTACACTAGTCAAACTGGACAGTCTCTATGTAAAAGAATAAATGGACACAAATCAGACGTCAAGAATTATAACATTCAAAAACCAGTTGGAGAACACTTCAATCTCTCTGGTCACTCGATTACAGACTTAAAAGTGGCAATACTTCAACTAAAAAACTTCAAAAACAGACTCCAACGAGAGACTGATGAATTGGAATTAATTTGCAAACTGAATACAATTAACTTAGGCTTGAATAGAGACTGGGAGTGGATGGGTCATTACACAAAGTAAAGCTATTTCCCCAATGTTTATTCCCCCGTCAACCCCTACTGTTCCTCAGATGTTCTTGTCAACTGCTGGAAATGGCCTACCTTGATTATCACCACAAAAGGTCCCACCCCCCACTCTCCTGCTGGTAATAGCTCACCTTAAGTGATCACTCTGGTTACACTGTGTATGGTAACACCCATTGTTTCATGTTATCTGTGTATATAAATCTCCCCACTGTATTTTCCACTGAATGCATCCGATGAAGTGAGCTGTAGCTCACGAAAGCTTATGCTCAAATAAATTTGTTAGTCTCTAAGGTGCCACAAGTACTCCTTTTCTTTTTGACTTAAGGTTGTTGAATAGCCTATTCTACTTGACATGCAACATAAATATAGTTTCATCTAAAATATTACCAAGCAGGAATTACAGCTCCTAGCTAGTTAAATTACTTTCTCCCAGAGAATAAATCCCACTCATTTCTTTGTGACAGTGAGTCTGAATTCAGATCAGCTCCAAAGAAAAGCTTTCCTTGAAGCAATGAATAGTTGGTCTGTGTTAAGCAGTATTATGTACTGAACGATTAAAGAAGGCTGCTGTTAATCCTTCAACTGCACCAACAGTAACACTATTTTGCAAAACATTAACCCAATCTGGAAGCTTGCCCAAAACAGTTTTCTTTTGGCTCCCACAGAACTGTGACTATCACTAAAAATAATGAACCCACCTGTGTATCATAATAGTAGCCTGCTGGGAAGAGTGGCCTAATTGATCGATCTGTAAAAAACATTTAAAAACTTTCATACATGCAGAGATTAAGATTATGACTGTTTATAGGAGAAAGTGGATGAATGAAGTAAATGAGAGACATATATTCAGTAATAAATGACAAAGATAAAATTCGGGAAATCTTTATTTTCCCCTCATATTAAAAAAAAACAAGAGAGTTATCCAAAGAAACTGACAACCAACACATTTAAAATTTTTAGAAACACAAAGCCTAATTAACTTGTGGAACTCTTTGCCAAAAGATATTAAGTCTAAGACCTGAGCAGCATTCAAAAAAGGATTAGACACGTACATGGATAGTGAGAATATTCACTGTCACATTAGATACGATAAAATATAAGGGACATAATCCTTCATGCTTCAAGATACACGCCAGCCACTAAGCAATGGGAATTAGGAAGAAGCTTCCTCTATGACAGGGATGGGCAAACTTTGTGGCCCGAGGGCCACATCAGGGTTGCGAAACGGTATGGAGTGCTGGGTAGGGAAGGCTGTGCCTCTGCAAACTGCCTGGCTCCCTCCTACTTCCCGCCCCCAGACTACCCCCCTCAGAACACCCAACCCATCCAACTCCCCCTTCTCCTTGTCCCCGACCGCCTCCTCCCGGGACCCCCCGTCCCTAACCACCTCCCCGGGACCTCACCCCCTATCCAGCCCCCTCTGCTCCCTGTCCCTCCTCTCCCGGGATCCCCCAACCCCAAGGCCTATCCAACCCCCCCTGCTCCCTGTCTCCTGACCGCCCCCTGTCCCCTGACTGTCCCCCGGGACCTCCTGCCCCGTTACCATGCCGCTCAGAGCAGCGGGACAGGCTTATTGGAAAGCCTGGGAGGTGGGCGGGTGCAAGCCACACTGCCTGTGCAGCGACACACCCACAAGGGAGCAGGGACAGCAGGGGAGGGGCCGGGGGCTAGCCTCCCCAGCCGGGAGCTATGCTGCCGGGCAGGACGGTCCTGTGGGCCATAGTTTGCCCACCTCTGCTCTATGAGCAGGTTATTTCACAGTTTTCCAGTATAACGAATTCTAGTGTTTTCCTCCAAAGCACATAACAACTTCTACTAACAAGGACAGGGTACCTGACAATGTACCAGTGGTCTGATCTACTATGCTATTCCTGCGCTCCAAGTCACAGTTAGTAATAAACTTTGTACATAGCTAAGCTTCCCCTTATATAAAATAATAAATACATTTCAATGGTTTAAATTATAACACTTCAGATTAAAACCAAACTGACCTGCCTAAAAATTGTTATACTTGAAAGTCTCACCTAGATTTAAAAAAAAAAAAAAAAAAGGTAAAGTAACCAAGAAAAATAAACTGTTTATACAGAAATAACCCTACAATATCCTTGCTCTGCTGCTTTAGGGTCAGCATAAAGTAAATCTTATTCCAGAAACTGCATCAAGGATCCAGGCAACAATAATGAAGCTTTTAAAAAAGCCACTAAAACATCATCAATATGAAAAATTGCCATTTTTATCCAGTTAGAACTGCCTCTGCGGATTCCTATTTAAGAGCATGAACCTCAGTGCCAGGGGCCTTGAAAACACTAAAAATCAGTAACCATGCACATGTCCAAACTGACTTTTGAAGGATGGAAGTATAAGGAGCTCAATAATGCTCTCATGGTTCTTTTCCTGATGCTGAAAAGAAAACGTTTTGAAAATATGAGTATTTATTAGTAGCAGTATGAATGTGTAGATACTTTACAGACATAAAGAGAAAGTGCTAGCTCCAGAGAGCTTGTAATAAGATGACATGTAATGAAAAGCAATGCAACTGAATGGTGAAGTTAAGCACATGTTGCTTTTTTTTTTTTATTTTGATTTTCAACCTGATTTATTAATACACCTCTGCACACTGACTGGGTCTCAGTCTGTTCAGAACCCTATCCCATCTTCAGATTGTCTATTAAGTCCTGCTACTTTTAGAAAACATTGAGCCTCATGGTTCCATTATCTCATTCAAAAGACAAGTTTTGGGCA
This sequence comes from Chelonia mydas, assembly GCF_015237465.2. Classification (NCBI taxonomy): domain Eukaryota; kingdom Metazoa; phylum Chordata; order Testudines; family Cheloniidae; genus Chelonia; species Chelonia mydas. The sequence goes on from NC_057851.1 coordinate 179,634,583, forward strand.
TCTTGGATACTATTTTTCAGACAATGAGGAAGGTGCGAGGAGGATACATTTGGGCCAAACAGTCTGTCTCCTTTTTTTCCCTACCTTTCCAGAAAACAATTTGGTTGCCTCTTCTTTCATCTCTCCTGACAAATGATTAGCTCCAGGAGATGATGTCCCTCTAGACTGAGGCACGAGAAATCCCAATCTTAGTAGCAAAGAAGAAATCTCACAAGCTATCAGATACCGTAAAAGCTGTGTTATCATGCCCTGTACCAACCGGAAAGCTCTATACACTGGCATTTCTAATCTTCATAGAAAGTCCGGTTTATAGTCAGGTTGGCGCGGGACCAGCAGGCTCCCTACCTGGCTCCTCTTGGCTCCCTGGAAGTGGCGACATGTCCCTGCTGCTCCCTAGGCGGAGGAATGGCCATCCCCCTTAGATAACCGGCATTTTTCACTTACAAACCCCCCCTCCCGCCCCATTTCCCCAACATGCTGGATAAAACAGCTTTTACTGTATTTTGGGCTTTCATATAGGGAATGTACATGCAGCCCCAACGGACATTCTTTTTAAATGGTTCTGAAATTTGCAGCACTTTAAGGTATGAGCTTCTCCCAAAACTCCTGAAGAGGCAATATTCGCTGAAAACGATGGTTACAGGTAGCCCTCTCTTTTCAAACTTTCAATGAGGATATTACAAACAACAAAAAAAGTACTGGACACTGTCTTCTCAGTCTTTTATCAGTCTCAGTCTTACCTATTACTCTGCTTGTAAGAATTTCTTTATCAGTGGAACCAAGTTCTCTTCTAAGATAGTTTGTGGGAATCCTTCCTGCTGCAGCAGCTTTCTGGCGATAGTCAACCTTATACAACAAAACAGGGATTCATAAACAAAACTGTAATTACTGCTCTCTCTTAAATATACCTATAAAAAAAGGTAAGAGATGACAATACATCTGAATTTAATAGCTGAATATTCTATTTGGTGTAACCACAGAGACAAAACAATTTACATTAAAATCCAACTGAAATATCTGAGGACTCAAGTTCTACTTCTCTACTATTATTTATAGTTATCAATTTGGGCAGTTTGTTTAATTACAATTAGTACTCACCACCAATGGCATGAACTGGGATGGAGAAGGCTTTGTTTTACTGACTGCTGTGACCATCACTGATGTATCACCTAACTTGATTAAAAACAGTGAAATTACTTTTAGAAAAGACATTTTCATAAATGTATCATTTAGTTTCATTTCTCAGTAGAGAATTTTCCAAGTGAAGAGAAAACATGAATCTACAGTGCACTGGTGAGGCTTCTGGAAACCTAATAAAGTTTTTTTTCTATGCAGTAGCTAGCTGTGGATCCAGTAGGGAGTCCAATTACCATACATGGCTGAGACATCTCAACAAAAAACAGTACATTTATCCAAGTTGACATTTTGAGTTTGCATAGATTTTTTACCTGCACTACAGCACATCCATCAGCAAATCTGGCCAGTTTTCCAGAGGAAATTTCCAACTTTCTGTTAAAAAGAAGATAACTGCCATTAGTGACAAATGAGGATCAGTTTATCAACACCTCTCTATTCAACTACTATACATTCATATTTTATGTTTCATATTTTTAGAAAATATTGATTATATTTACTATTCATGATAGAAACTGGCTTTGACAAGTCAGGATGCTGAAGCCCTCTATCTATCCACAGAATAGGAAATAAGAGTACAAGCTTCCCTACTGTTCAGCAATTTTGCCTCAATTCCCAAAGTGACCGCCTTCTATGATGAAAGGAAAATTGAAGCTACATCTACATTGCCCTGTAGTTTGGACAATGGGGTGGGGTGTGAATAGCAGTGTGCACCGAAGTGCTGTGCTGTAACTGTTCTGTGTGCATGAACTAAGAGGTTCCTAGCTTGCATTAATGTAATTCTGTTTGAAGTAGGCTACATGAGGGAGTTACAGCACACCATTTTGGGGTGCACTGCTATTCTCCCCACCCTCTTCCAAACTGCAGGGGAGTGCAGACAAACCCTTAATCTCCAAACTAATTCCATCCCATACTTCTCTGCTATGACTGCCATCTGCAACAGGTAGCAAGTCATGTGGAACAAGAGAGATAAGCACCCACTTCTCATATCTGCAAAGTAAGAGCCAGAAAGTAACATCTTCCTCCGTACTGAATTTGGCTAGATTTGAACCACTGATTTAGAGATGAAAGGCTCTATATTCTATTGGAAACCAGCAAGTCTCCCCTATGCTTCAGAGTTTTAAGAGTTCTATTAAGGGCTATTATTCTCATTGGTGTATGTATTAAATGTTTAAAAAAAAATCAACACAAAATGAGAGGGTATATATATGCAAGGCAAAAAGTACCACATTTACACCCCACACAAACACTTTTTCTCAGTGACAGCAGACAGTACTTTAATCGAAAAAGTGCAGGGGAAGATCTGATACACACACTTTTACATTTAGAGGTAAGACTATGCCCATTATTTGGCAGTTATGTATGTGAGAGTGTAGTGGAAAAAAAGTTCAAATGACATTCAATTTTCTTATTTACTTCCATTGATTTAGGGCCTGATCTAACACCCACTGAAGTCAACTAGAGCTTTTCCACTGACTTCCATGGACTTTGGATCAGGCCCCTTGTTATTTCTAAAACTTTCAAACAGCTCCTCTGATGAAATTTATCAATCAAATGTGGGGAAAGGGAATCAGCCACTAAATCTTAAATTGCAGGAAAAGTCCACATCTGGATGGTAATTTCTGAGATACTTTAACCTTAAATGGCTTGTGTATTAATACTTTTCTAGTTTATAAAGGTACCAGCATAACTCAGCACCAATACCACCATGACATAAACTACCTTAGTCATTGTGATGGGAGGATTTTTATTGCAAATCACTTTACCACCATGACAAGGTATTGCAAGGGCTACTGAAGAGCAGTGCATCAACTGTGTGCAGTAAGGCCTGGCATAAAAAGAAAAGGAGACCAGTGGATTTTAAACAATGTGTTTAGCAATTATTATTCACCTCTGGCTCCACGAGCTGCATATTGGAGACTGTGCGTTGGAAAAGGGATGGTTGAAGCAAAACTACACAAACCCGCCTCTCCCCACCAACACACACTTCTCAGCAGACACTGGACATGAATGGGCAGTGGGGAGCAGAGATCAAGGAGGCATACCCAGATGGGAAGCGACCCTGGGGTCAGAGGAAGAAGAAAGTGACAAACCATGGTGTGGGATGGGAGGGGAGAACACCTACAGGAGGGATTGTTCTGGAAGGAAGGGGGGGAGGGATAGCTCAGTGGTTTGAGCATTGGCCTGCTAAACCCAAGGTTGTGAGTTCAATCCTTGAGGGGGCCATTTAGGGATCTGGGGCAAAAATTGGGGATTGGTTCTGCTTTGAGCAGGGGGTTGGACTAGATGACCTCTTGAGGTCCCTTCCAACCTTGAAATTCTATGATTCTAAGGGAGCAGGGCAGTGAAGGGAAGATGTTTTGGAAGGGGCAGGGGAGCAGGCCACAGAGCTGCGAGCGGGGCTGTTCTGGGTGGGAGTGGGGCAGACCCCACAGGGCAGCGAGGGGAGTTGTTCTAGAAGAGGGCAGGGGGCTCGGGGAAGGGGGGTCGGGGCGCAAGGCAGCGAGGGGGAATTTTCTGAGGGAGGGCAGAAGACACAGGGCAGCGAGGAGGGCTGTTCTGAGAGTGGGCAGGGGGCTCGGGATGAGAGGCCGCAGGACAGAGAAGGGAGCTGCTCTAGGAGGGAGCAGAAGGCTCTGGGGCAGCTGGAAGACGTGGCAGGCGCGGGGGCCAGGCCCAAGCCCCGGGATACAGGGAGAAAGGAGACGGTCCCCGGTCCGGTGGAGAGGGGGAACTGAGTCCCCCGGGCGGACGCTGCTTTCTCCCGGCGGCCCCCTCGTTACCTGCTCCCCACGTCCACCGACGCCACCTTGTAGGGTCCGGCGCCGCCCTGCAAGCCTCGGGCCTGGGCCAGCTGTACCAGCCGAGCGCCCGGTCCCAGCCAACGCCTCATGGTGCCGAGCAGCGGACGGAAACTGCTGGCCGCGGCCAGCTTCCTGAGCCCAGCGCGGCAGCAGACCTGGCACCCCGTGCAAGCGGCCATGACACCAGGGTCACGGCCTGGCAGCTGCGCTACAAAGCCCCAGCCGATTGGCTCAGAGGCTGAGCTCTAGCGGAACAAAGCCGAGCTCCATTGGCTCCCATGAGCGCGGGGCCGCCAGCCGCGGTCGGCCGAGCTTCAATTCCGCTCTCTCAACTAATCCCGAGGGCCAGGGCCCCCTGGTGGCAGCGCCTTGCTATGGCGGACGGCGAGGGACACGCCCCCGAGGGCGGGCTCAGCAACCACAGGCTGCTCTGGGCCTGCGGCCTGGGCTATTGCTGTCGGGCAGCGTGTCACTGATACCCGGTACTAAGCGCAGACCCGCTGTCAAACACTGACCTCCCACCACAGACCCCCACTGACTTCCCCCGGAGACAGGGTTGCCAACTTTCTAATTGCAAAAAACTGAACATCCTTGTCTCGGCCTCACCCCTTCTCCGCGGCCCCGCCCTCTGCTCACTCCATCCTCCTCCTTCCGTCTTGAATCTTCCCTCACTTGCTCATTTTCACTGGCCTGGAGCAGGGGGTTGGGGTGCGGGAGGGGGTAAGGGCTCTGGGGGGGGGGGGCTGAGGATAAGGGGTTTGCAGTACAGGAGAGGGCTCCACCTGTGGGGTGGAGCTGAGGCATTTGGAGTATGGGAGGGGGCGCCGAGCTGGGGCAGTGAGTCGGGGTGTGGGAGGGGGTAAAGGCTGTGGGCTGGGAGCGTGGACTCTGGGGTGGGACCAGGGATGAGGGGTTTGGGGTGTGGGAAGTGGCTCAAGGCTTGGGCAGAGGATTAGGTGCGTGAGGGCTTGCAGGGTGCAGGCTCTGGGAGGGAGCTGACCCCCTGCAAAATCGCCCATATGACCCGAAACACAGATACCTCCCTCCCCAGAAAAATCATCCATATATCTCCATTCAGTATAGAGACTACTGTTAACTTTCAGTGTTCTTTTAAAGGGATTCTAGAGTGAGATGAATTATATGTACATGGGGCTTATTACTAATGAGGTTATTTCCCTGATTTAGCATTTGTGGTGAAAGGCTTTTTCGTTTCAGAGTCTGTCAGTACCCCACCTTGATTATCATACACATTGTAAAGAGAGTGGTCACTTTGGATGGGCTATTACCAGCAGGAGAGTGAGTTTGTGGGGGGGGGGGGGGGAGGGGGCGGAGGGTGAGAAAACCTGGATTTGTGCTGGAAATGGCCCAACTTGATTATCATACACATTGTAAGGAGAGTGATCACTTTAGATAAGCTATTACCAGCAGGAGAGTGGGGTGGGAGGAGGTATTGTTTCATGGTCTCTGTGTATATAATGTCTTCTGCAGTTTCCACAGTATGCATCCGATGAAGTGAGCTGTAGCTCACGAAAGCTTATGCTCAAATAAATTGGTTAGTCTCTAAGGTGCCACAAGTACTCCTTTTCTTTTTGCGAATACAGACTAACACGGCTGTTACTCTGAAATCTGTTAGTACCCTAATCATTCCCGGAGTGTTACAGGATTTTTAAGTGTCAAGGCTGATTCCCCACTCTGGCACTTCGAGTGCAGAAGGTGGGGGCCCACAAGGATTCTAAAAATTAATACTGGCCACTTCAGGCTGGTATTAAACTCCCAAGGTTACAGCTTCTCTCTGCCCTTGGATGGGTAGATGCTGCCACCACCCTAGTGCAAAAAAAACCTTTTGACCCAGGAAGGTGTACTTGGGAATTCCTCCTGTGGGGTACCCTCAAGCCCTTTTACCCATCCATCCCCTCCGGAGAAGAGCTGAGAAAGAAAACAAAGGAAATCAGTTGTTGCCACCAGCTAATTAAACAACATATGCACAAACCTTTTAGGACCCAAAACCCCACAATCCTGTTCTTAAAAAAGATAAATTTTATTAAAAATAAAAAGGAAAAAATTACATCTGGAACTTAGGCTTTTTGCTAGATTTAAAGAAAGCAAATATAATAATTAAGCATCAATAATGGTTTTCTTGAGGTCCAGCTCAATGGTTACACGCAAAACAAAAGCATTTGGGGGTTAGCACAGAGGAGTCCACAAGCCATAAAGGAATAAAAGAGATAAACCTAATGGCATCTTTCTAGACATTTCCTGATCTACTTACATATCTGGGGTTTCAAAAAGAGTAGTTTCTAGGTATGATCTGGTGATTTTTATACCTGGTTTACAGCTTTTTACAGCATAGCTCCAGCCCTGTCTCTGCTCTCTGGGAGAACAACTACAGACAGATAAAAAGTTTTTTTCCTTCCCACTGGCTCTTTTGGTCAGGTACCCACTCCCTTCCTTTTACCTGTGGGCTTTTTTTTTAACCCTTTACAGGTAAAGCAAGTAGTGAACAGCTACTAAAAGGGATTTTATAGCTAACCCTCCCTCGCCTTTATTTATCACATTAAGTTTAAACCACTCCATGTAGCGCATTTGAAAGTTACATTTTATTAAATAATTTTTGCCCACATTACTAGGTAAATAATAAGAGCTTTTGCCCATTAGCAAGAGGTACAACAAGTGTCACCACCACCATTAAATTGTATCTCAGCCACGATAGAAGCATTCCTCTATGCATAGGGCAGCTCTCCCCATGACACCTCAAGTAACCTTAATTTGTTAAAGAAATTATTACTGTATTTTCACAAAGGAAAATGACTTCTGAGCGGACAGAATCTTCTTGGTCTTTGTCACTTAGGGCTCATACACTCAGAGTTTTTGTATAGCTGTAACTTGTCTGATTCAGAAACCAGTAGAACCTCAGAGTTACGAACACTTTGGGAATGGAGGTTGTTCGTAACTCTGAAATGTTCATAACTCTGAACAAAACATTATTCTTTCAAAAGTTCTTTCAAAAGTTTACAACTGATCATTGATTTAATACAGCTTTGAAACTTTACTATGCAGAAGAAAAATGCTGCTTTCCCTTTATTTTTTTAGTAGTTTACATTTAACACAATACTGTACTTGTCTCTGCTGCTGCCTGATTGTGTACTTCCAGTTCCAAATGAGGTGTGTGGTTGACTGGTCAGTTCGTAACTCTGGTGTTTGTAACTCTGAGGTTCTAGTGCAGGGGTTCTCAAACTGGAGGTCGGGACCATTCAGGGGGTCACAAGGTTCTTACATGGGTGGTCGCGAGCTGTCAGCCTCCACCCCAAGCCCCGCTTTGCCTCCAGCATTTATAATGGTGTTAAATATATAAAAAGTGTTTTTAATTTATAAGAACGGGTCGCACTCAGAGGCTTTCTATGTGAAAGGGGTCACGAGTACAAAAGTTTGAGAACCACTGTTCTAGTGTAGTTCAAGCAGTACCACCTCCTAGCATGAATGCAATTGTACCAGTCTAGAAGTGCGTATAATGCTATAGCTTATTCCCTTTGGGCTGAAGATCATAAAAGATACCAGATAGTGAGGAAAGAGAATTCACATCTGTTTAATAAACTAATCTTGACCTGAGCTTGAGAACTTCTGAACATCACAATGATGCTGATAAGAACAGCAGAACCTCAGCACCTCTCAGGAACAGGTCTCTGTGGGTAAAAATAAATAAATATGAGATTGAGTTTGGACAAATGCAAATTGATTGTAAAGAAAAACACAAATATTTAATATAAAGAGGACACCATACCATGAGACTTTTTGTACCATTGCTATTGCTGATTCAGCTCTACTGGTGGCAACAACAGTTGGAGCCCTAGTGTAAATAAGGTGCTGGTAGTTGACGTTTTAATCCCCAGGTCATCTAGACTGCTCTAAACATGGTTAGAAGACATTATGGTTAAAATGCCAGTGGCTTCCTTAGACCCTGTCTATACTAGTGCTGCCGCTGACCAGTAGAAGCAATGGTGGGATATTTTTGGTAGAGCCTAATGTAGATACAACCTAGGACTAAAATAATATACCTATTTTATCGTCAGTCAGAAGAGTTCATATCCTCTGCTTTTTTGAGCAAGCTAAGTGTCTGCAGATTAAACTCAAGCTTGAAAGGAAAAAACTATGCATCTTTTGAGTTATTTTTTCCCGATGTGAACCTGAAGAAGACATTATATATTTATAAAAATTAGAATACCAAGCTCCTAACGATTTTCATTAATCATTCATTTCTTAAAATTGTCATTGGCAAAAGGTGGAGTAGTATCATCTAGCAATCATGGCACTGCATTTTGTATCAAGAGACCTGGGTGTTATTCCAGTTGTCACTGAGCTGCTGTGTGACTTGGGCATGTCACTTGATCTCTCTGTTCCTCGTTTTTTCCATCTGTAAAACGGAGATAATGATACTTAGGCCATGTCTACGCTACTGATTTCTGCCAGCATAACTATGTTGGTCAGGGGCGTGAAGAGGTGTGATAAATAAAGTGTGGGGGGGGGGGAGAGCTCCCTTTTATGGCCACCCAGCCAGCCAGTTAGCTATAAAGTTCCTCTTGGTGGCTGCTGGCTTACCTGTAAAAGGTCGCAGGTAAAGAAAAGGTAGTGGGCACCTGATCAAAAGAGCCAATGGGAAGGCTAGAACTTTTTAAAATGGGGAAAAAATCTTTCTCTTTGTCTCTCCATTGTTCTCTGGGCTGCAGAGACAGGAACAGCAATGCTATAAGCAGAAATGCTGTGTAAGGTTTGAACCAGGTATGAAAAAGTATCTTCCATACCTAGAAGAAATAATTTGGACAGGGAATGTTTAGTTAGATGCTATTAAGTTTATTTCTTATTTTGGTTTGTGGATCTCCTCTGTGCTAACCCCTTATTTTGGTTTGTGGATCTCCTCTGTCCTAACCCCTGATGCTTTTGTTTGCTTTAAGCTGAACCCCCAAGAAAGCTATTTTGGATGCTTAATTTTTGTAATTGTTTCTTTTAAGATATAGCAAAATGCCTAAGTTCCAGATGTAATTTTTTCCTTTTTGTTTTTAATAAAATTCACCTTTTTTAAGAACAGGATTGGATTTCTGGTGTCCAAAGAGGTTTGTGCATGTTGTTTGATTAGCTGTTAGCACAGCTAATTTCATTTGTTTTCTTTCTCAGCTCTTTCCTGGGAGTGCGGTGGGGTGAAAGGGCTTAAGGGTACCCCACAGGGAGGAATTCCCAAGTGCTCCTTCCTAGGTTCAAAGGGGTTTTTTTGCATTTGGGTGGTGGCAGCATTTACCAAGCCAAGGTCAGAGAAAAGCTGTAACCTTGGGAGTTTAATACAAGCCTGCAGTGGCAAGTATTAATTTTTAAAATCCTTGCGGGCTCCTACTTCCTGCACTCACTACAGAGTGGGGATTTAGCCTTGACAAGAGGTGTGATACTTGACCAACATACTTGTGCTGGCAAAAGTTTCTAGTGTAGATCCCCTAATTATACTAGCAAAACTGCACTTTTGCCAGAATAGTTGATGTCACTCAGGAGGGCTGGAATAATCGATACCAGCAAGAGCGCAGTTTTGCTGATATAAGCTGCATTCATGCTTGCAGCATTTTGCAAGTATAGTATATTGGTATTCCTGGTGCTTCTGGTATAGACATGGCTTTAGCCTCATGTGAAAAGCAGTGAGATCACTGCATAAAAAGTGCTATATAAAACCTATGATACATATTATTGCATAACACAGACATTTGCTGTATGTTTGTGTGTGTTCAGAATACAACAAAATAGTATACCCATGTGAATAGATATTTAGTTTTATATCTGTTAATTGCTCTTTGGACAGTGAAATTATTGCTCACTTGTACAAAATAGATTATTATTTAATGTGAGCATGAATGAACAGTAGTGTGAGCACAAAGGCTTGATCATGCCACCATTGAAATTCGTGCATGACTAAATTAATACAAACTATTGTGCATTATCCTAACTTCATTTGTCATCTGGCGTTAACATGAATTAAAATCTGGAGGAGATTTTATAAGAAATATAATGCAGATTATTCCAAGATTTGTCATGATACTATTTTTTATTTTACTTGTTTACAAATGTTTTTCTGCATTGTCTCAACAGGATGTTTCTCTCTTAGGGCTGCATTTCCAAAAATCAAAATTACTGTCTGGGAAAACTGTCCCAACTGCTAATTTTTTTTCAGTGCCAGCATGCTTGTTATCCTTTGACAAGTCATGCAGAAGGCATATCAGAAGATAAACAATCCATAAACTTGTGACTTGGCCTGAGCAAGGGATTGTTATCTTCTTCCAAATTCAGGATTCACTGGTATAATTATGGTTTGGTACAAAAATGCATTTAGGTGGCAAAGCAAGAAACTTCACCATGTTTTCCTGAGTCATCTTAGCTCTATTGCAGATGAATGACCCATTATCTGAACGGTGATTTTTCAGTCTTCATCATTATCTCTCATTAAAATCACCAGCCTTTAGTCCACTGCAGGTGATTCTCTAATAAACAAATTGTCTAAGGCTGCACACTGTTAAAACAATATTTTACAGTGATTACATTTAGAGGAAGCCAAGTCATGTGGTTGTTTCTCCCTGCCCACAGTTTGTAGGTGCTATGGGTGGGTTTATGAAACCCTTAAGAGGGGCTAAATTGTGTCTTCAAAGTCCACATTTCTGAAAACATTTGCACACATGAATAGTCTCATTGAGTTCAGTGGGACTACTCACATACATAAAAATAGGCACCTGCTTCAGGTTTTGTAGGTTTGGAGCCCAAATTTCTAATACTAGGCTCCTGTGAATTCTCTTCTAGATATCGCACCATTAAAAAACTGGAAACAACAGCAACTTAACTTTTCATTTTTAGGAAATAAGATTAAAAGATCATAGTCACTTTGTGTCTATAGAATGCTTAAAACATACACAATATAGTATTAACACAAACAACAACTTTATTTAGAGACAGCTGGAAAGAATGAAAATACTTTTAAAAAGTTTCAAGTATTCTTTGATTCCTTTGCATCCCCTACAAAGCTGTTGGTAACACATTCCAGCACTCCATTAGGTATTCACTTCCATTTCCAACTGTGATGGGTTCGGTCACAGAGATCCCCTTGGGACTGTCACCTGATGTGTTGAAATTACCTCTGAGCCTGTTTTCCCTGCCACCTTGTGACTCCAGAACCCTGCCTTGTTGAACCAGACACACAAGCCTGCTGCAACACAGACCCAGGGTCTGGGCCTTGCCCCCAAAGCTGCAGACTTTAACTAAAAACAGCTCAGCAGTCACCTGTCTCCAGCACCCAGACACCCAGTTCCCAAATAGGATCCAAACCCCACATAAATCCGTTTTACTCTGTATAAAGCTTATACAGGGTAAATTCGTAAATTGTTCGTCCTCTGTATCACTGATGGAGAGATGTGCACAGCTGTTTGCTCTCCCAGGTGTTCATCACTTACTGTGGGTTTGTTAATAAACAAAAGTTATTTTATTAAGTATAAAAAGTAGGATTTAAGTGGTTTCAATTAATAACAGCCAGAACAAAGTAAGTCACAAAGCAAAATAAAGCAAAACACGCAAGTCTAAGCCTAATACATTAAGAAATTGATTACAGGTAATATCTCACCCTCAAAGATGTTCCAATAAGCTTCTTTCGCAGTCTACAGTCTTTCCTAGTCTGGGCCCAATCATTTCCCCGGTACAATCTTTGTTAGTTCCAGCAGACATCTCGGGTGATAAGCAGGGTTTTTCTCATGACTGGCAGCCCTTTTGTCCTGCTCCACCCCCTTCTATAGCTTTGGCATAATGTGGGAATCTTTTGCCTGTGCTTGTCCCCACCCCCACCTCATCAATGGAAAAGTACAAGGATTAAGATGGATTCCAGTATCATGTGACATGATCACATGTCACTGTAAGACCCCTAGTTTCCATTCTTCCTGGGTTGGCCCGCACGTACACCAGAAGGTTTGCAGGTAAATAAACCATTTACAACGAATTGTCCTAGTCAATGGTAGCCATCAAGATTCTAAACCACCATTAATGGCCCACACTTTGCATAATTACAGTAGGACCTCAGAGTTATACTTCATATTTCTAGCTTCAGATACAAGAATGATACATGCATACAAATAGGAGGAATATATTCAGTAGGTTATAACCTTTGGTATGATACTTTACAAGAGACCTTTTGCATAAAGCATATTCCAGTTGCATCATATTCACACTCATAAGCATATTTCCATAAAACATATGGAGTTGAATGTCACACCAACAGCCACTGAAAAGCAATACATACCCCAACTTCATCCAACTCACACTCACGCAACACTTTCATGAGAAACTCTGCTGTAATAACAGATCAGCATATGATGTTGTATGGAATACGGGTGATTATTTATAACATTATTGTTACCAATATTGCAAAACTGCAATGATATGCCATGTTAGGTATCAGTACAAAAGTTATGACTGGCTAAATATGAACATAAGAACATAAGAATGGCCCTACTGGGTCAGACCAAAGGTCCATCTAGCCCAGTATCCTGTCTTCTGACAGTGGCCAGTGCCAGGTGCCCCAGGGAGAATGAACAGAACAGGTAATCATCAAGCGATCCATCCCCTGTTGCTCATTCCCATCTTCTGGCAAACAGAGGCTAGGGACACCATTCCTGCCCATCCTGGCTAATAGTCATTGATGGACCTATCGTCCATGAATTTATCTAGTTCTTTTTTGAACCCTGTTATGGTCTTGGCCTTCACAACATCCTCTGGCAAGGAGTTCCACAGATTGACTGTGTGTTGTGTGAAGAAATACTTTCTTTTATTTGTTTCAAACCTGCTGCCTATTAATTTCATTTGGTGACCCCTAGTTCTTGTGTTATGAGAAGTAGTAAACAACACTTCCTTATCTACTTTCTCTACACCTGTCATGATTTTATAGACCTCAATCATATCTCCACTTAGCTATCTCTTTTCCAAGCTGAAAAGTCCCAGTCTTATTAATCTCTCCTCATACAGAAGCCTTTCCATACCCCTAATAATTTTTGTTGCCCTTTTCTGAACCTTTTCCAATTCCAATATATCTTTTTTTAGATGGGGCAACCACATCTGCACACAGTATTCAAGATGTGGGTGTACCATGGATTTATATAGAGGCAACTTGATATTTTCTGTTCTATTATCTATCCCTTTCTTAATTATTCCCAGCATTCTGTTTGCTTTTTTGACTGCCGCTGCACATTGAGTAGATGTTTTCAGAGAATTATCCACAATGACTCCAAGATCTCTTTCTTGAGTGGTAACAGCTAATTTAGACCTCCATCATTTTATATGTATAGTTGGGATTATGCTTTCCAGTGTGCGTTACTTTGCATTTATCAACATTAAATTTCATCTGCCATTTTGTTGCCTAGTCACCCAGTTTTGAGAGATCCTTTTGTAGCTCTTTGCAGTCTGCCTGAGTTTTAACTATCTTTAGTAATTTTGTATCATCTGCAAATTTTGCCACCTCACTGTTTACTGCCTTTTCCAGATCATTTAGGAATATGTTGAATAGGACCGGTCCCAGAACAGGCCCATGGGTGACACCACTATTTACCTCTCTCCATTCTGAAAACTGACCATTTATATCTACCCTTTGTTTCCTATCTTTTAACCAGTTACCAATCTATGAGAGCATCTTCCCTCTTATCCCATGGCAGATTGCTTTGCTTAAGAGCCTTTGGTGAGGGACCATGTCAAAGGCTTTCTGAAAATCTCTGCACAGTATATCCCCTGGATCCCCCTTGTCCACATGCTTGTTGACCCCCCTCAAAGAATTCTAGTTGATTGGTGAGGCATGATTTCCCTTTACAAAAACCATGTTGACTCTTCCTCAACAAATTATATTCATCTATGTGTCTGACAATATTGTTCTTTATTGTAGTTTCAGCCAGATTGCTTGGTACTGAAGTCAGGCTTACCGGCCTGTAATTGCCGGGATCACCTCTGGAGCCCTTTTTAAACATTGGTATCACATTAGCTATCCTCCAGTCATCTGGTACAGAAGCTGATTTAAATGATAGGTTACAGAGTACAGTTAGTAGTTCTGCAATTTCACTTTTGAGTTCCTTCAGAACTCTTGGGTGAATACCATCTGGTCCTGGTGACTTATTGCTGTTTAATTTATCAATTTGTTCCAAAACCTCCTCTAATGACACCTCAATCTGGGACAGTTCCTCAGATCTGTCACCTAAGAAGAATGGCTCAGGTTTGGGAATCACCCTCACATCCTGAGCCATAAAGACCGATGCAAAGAATTCATTTAGTTTCTCCGCAATGGCCTTATCATCCCTTAGTGCTCCTTCAGCACTACGATCGTCCAGTGGCCCCACTGGTTGTTTAGCAGGCTTCCTGCTTCTGATGTACTTAAAAAAAATTGCTATTTTTGAGTCTTTGGCTAACTGTTCCTCAAATTCTTTTTTGGCCTTCCTAATTGTACTCTTACACTTCATTTGCCAGAGTTTATGCTCCTTTCTATTTTCCTCACTAGGATTTAACTTCCACTTTTTAAAGGATGCCTTTTTGCCGCTCACTGCTTCTTTTACTTTGTTGTTTAGCCACGGTGGCTCTTTTTTGGTTCTCTTACTATGTTTTTTAATTTGGGGTATACATTTAAGTTGAGCCTCTATTATGGTGTCTTTAAAAAGTTTCCACAGAGCTTGCAAAGATTTCACTTTTGGCCCTGTACCCTTTAATTTCTGTTTAACTAACCTCCTCATTTTTGTGTAGTTCCCCTTTTTGAAATTAAATGCTACAGTGTTGGGCGACTGTGGTGTTTTTCCTGCCACAGGGATGTTAAATGTAATTATATTATGGTCACTATTACCAAGCGGTCCAGCTATATTCACCTCTTGGACCAGATCCTGTGCTCCACTTAGGACTAAATCAAGAATTGCCTCTCCTCTGGTGGGTTCCAGGACCAGCCTCTCCAAGAAGCAGTCATTTAAGTTGTCAAGAAACTTTATCTCTGCATCCCATCCTGAGGTGACATGTACCCAGTCAATATGGGGATAATTGAAATCCCCCATTATCATTATTGAGTTTTTTATTTTAATAGCTTCTCTAATCTCCCTGAGCATTTCAGAGTCACTATCACTATCCTGGTCAGGTGGTCGGTAATATATCCCTACTGCTATATTCTTATTATTAGAGCATGGAATTTCTATCCATAGAGTTTCTATGGTATAGTTTGATTCATTTACGATTTTTACTTCATTTGATTCTACGCTTTCTTTCACATATAATGCCACTTTCCCACCAGCACGACCTGTTCTGTCCTTCCGATATATTTTGTACCCTGGTATTACTGTATCCCATTGATTATCCTAATTCCATCAAGTTTTTGTGATGCCTGTTATATCAATATCCTCATTTAATACAAGGCACTCTAGTTCACCCATTTTATTATTTAGACTTTTAGCATTGGTATATAAGCACTTTAAAAACTTGTCTCCTTTTAACTGTCTGCCATTACACCGATGTAATTGAATGGGACTCTTTTTTAGTTAACTGTTTCTGATCAGACCCTGCCTGTATTTTGTCATTTTCCATCCTCTTGTCCTCACTAGGACATAGAGATTCTCCTTGAATAGATCCTACCCTAAGGGATGTCCGAACCATGTGCTCTTCCGCACCTGTCGGCTTTCCCCCAGCCCTTAGTTTAAAAACTGCTCTACAACCTTTTTAATGTTAAGTGCCAGAAATCTTGTTCCATTTTGGTTTAGGTGAAGCCCATCCTTCCTGTATAGGCTCCCCCTTTCCCAAAAGTTACCCCAGTTCCTAATAAATCTAACCCTTCCTCCCTACACCATCGTCTCATCCAGGCATTGAGACTCTGCAGTTCTGCCCGTCTAACTGGCCCTGCGCATGGAACTGGGAGCATCTCAGAGAATGCTACCATAGAGGTCCTGGACTTCAATCTCTTACCTAGCAGCCTAAATTTGTCCTCCAGGACCTCTCTCCTATCCTTCCCTGTGTTATTGGTACCTACATGTACCACGATCACCGGCTCCTCCCCAGCACTACACATAAGTCTATCTAGATGTCTCGAGAGATCCGCAATCTTCGCACCAGGCAGGCAAGTCACCATGGGGTTCTCCCGGTCAACACAAACCCAGCTGCTACTCTGAAACCAGCTATCTATGTTTCTAATGATCGAGTCGCCCATTACTAATACCTATCTCTTTCTAATAGCTGGAGTTCCCTCCCCGGAGAGGTATCCTAAGTGCGAGAGGATACCACATCATCATCTGGAAGGAGGGTCCCATCTACGGGATTGTTTCCCTCTGCTCCAGTTAGATGCTTTCCTTCCCTGGGACTTTCATCCTGCTCAACAGCACAGAGGCTGTCAGACTGCGGGTGGGACCGTTCTACTGTGTCTCGAAAAGTCTCATCTATGTACCGCTCTGTCTCCCTCAGCTGCTCCAGTTCAGCCACTCTGGTCTCCAAAGCCCATACATGGTCTCCGAGGGCCAGGAGCTCCTTGCACTGAATGCACACAGACACCACCTGCCCATAGGGTAGATAGATGATAATTATGGTTATATGTAAGTATCATCTTTGTATTGTGAATTATACATATGTATAATATAATTCTATTTCAAACTTGTGCTGTGTTTCTGGATGACACCCCCTGACAGATTGCACTCCTGGGGGAATTCTGCGCCACTGCACTTGCACAGAATTCATGTCCCCTGCAGATTTCTTTGCTTCCCTGCAGAAAAATGGCTTTCTGACATGGAAACAAAGGGAAGCTGCAAGAGCAGTCATGCACCACTCCCTAGCAGCGCAGGTACATTGTTTCAGGCACCTGGAGTAGCTGGTGGAGAGGTAAATCACCATGGGGCTAGGGACACCCAAGCCAGTGGCTACTACCCTGAGCTGGGATCCGCTGCTAGTCTCAGCTGGGCTGGAGGTAGGAGAGGATGGGACTTCCTCTTCCCCTGCAAGGAGTGGCTGGTGCTGTGTCAGACCCACACTCAGAAACCTCCCCCAGCTGAAGGAAGCTTAGCATCCTCCCCTACTTCCTACCCCCATCACTCCTCAGATGTGGAGAGAGGGTCACTGTACGGGGAGCTGTTCCCTCATCCACCCAACCCCCGTGCATCTGACCTCCCATACCCAGACACCCCTGCCAAGCCTCACCCTGTACATCTAGAACCCCCTTGCCCTCCATACCTGTATCCCACCCATGCATCTGGAGCCTTCCTGCATCTGGAGTCCCCCTGCACCCAGCCCCTCTGCTTCTGGACCTCCACCCTTGCACCCAGACCACCTCCCAATGAGCTTCCTTCACTCAAACCCCCACCCTGATGTCCCACCCCTTGCACCACCCTGAGCCCCCACATCCAGACCCCCGCACCACTGACCCCCCAACTAGCTTGACCCATCCAAGCTTTGGATGTGTTCCAGAGGGACTCTACAAGCCAGCAAACTCACTAAAACTACTAAGAACCTGATATATGAACTTTGAAATCTTATGTATGTATCTGATTGTTTTGACGATTTAACAACTTTCTTCTTCTTCTTTTCTTTCATAATAAAATATTTCCTTTTAGATACTAAAGGATTGGCAGGCAGTGTGGTTTTTTGGGTAAGATCCAAACTAATATTGACCTGGTAATGTGGTTGACCCTTTGTGGATCTGAAGAATATTTTGTATAGTCAGCCACTTTACTCAACCTATGTGCTGATTGGGAGCCAGAGAACTAGAATGCAACAAAGGGGGCTGTGTGACTTCTTTTTTCAGCTTCTTGATAACCAGTGTGGGCGATCAGCAGCACAGTTTGTGACTGGTTGGTGAGTCTAACTTGCGTGTTAACCACCAGTGTTGGAGGAATCTGCTCTCCTTTTTACGAGCCTACCCGAACCTTGACATTTTTAGTGAAGGTTACCCTAGACACCCTTGGGTCACACAGCACTTGTAATGGTCACAGTCTGTTCATTTGGAACGTTATTCTGTGTTAATATTGCTAAGGTCACAAGTAGTAGAGGCTCATGCTTTCAGCATGGGTAACACACACTCTCTCACTGGGTAAGTTCAGCCTGAGCTTTAGAGGCCCACAGCAGTTCAATTCTCCATATGTATCTGTGGGGACTGAACCTGGGACCTTTGGGTCTAATAGCATGAACATTTACTGGTTGTTGTTGTTGGTTATTATTTAAAAATTATTTTAAAATAATTATTCATTTGTGGTAGCACCTATAACATGTTATCGATTTTCCAAAAACTCAAGGATGATGCTGGTTCTAAGGTGCACACATTCTAAAAATAATGTCAACAAATAACTTAATTAAACTCTCACCTCAGGATACAGCTCTTTACAGACTATATCCCACTAATATCCTCCTCCGGTAAAAGCCCCAAGTATGGCAAATATATGGGCCATACACCAGGCCCTGAATGTATTTTCACTCTATTTTATCAACAGAAACAGTATGTTCTAGAGCCAAGGACCCTATACTGTGAATGCCTTATGCACAGATGTTCACATACAGTAACCATAAATAAGAACTACTCACAGCTGTGGTGACAAGCACATAGGGAGACAGATTTCTCTTGGTTTTTTATTTAAAATATGTCCACCTTAAATTCTGGAGACATATGCTATCTTCTGTGAGGGGCATAGGTTCAAGTAATAAGTTGCAGGCCATGGCTTACCCAGCACATACAGAAATGTATATTAATGGCATATAACTGATAAGCTTCTGCTGCACTGTGGGGAAAGGAGACAAGATTTCCATCTAACTACAGTGCACTTCCTAAAATTCAGTCTGGCAGAAGGCATATTTTATGAAGGCCAAACTGGACAGTCGCTACGTAAAAGAATAAATGGACACAAATCAGATATCAGGAATGGTAACATACAAAAGCCAGTAGGAGAACACTTCAATCTCCCTGGACATTCAATAACAGATTTACAAGTAGCCATCCTTCAACAGAAAAATTTCAAAAATAGACTTCAAAGAGAAACTGCAGAGCTACAATCCATTTGCAAATTTAACACTATTAATTTGGGGTTGAATAATTTGGGGACTGGGAGTGGCTGGCTCACTACAAAAGCAATTTTCCCTCTCTTGGTATTGACACCACCTCATCAATTATTGGGAGTGGACAACATTCACCCTGACTGAATTGGCCTTTTTAACACTGGCTCCCCACTTGTAAGGTATCCCTTCTCTTCATGCGTCAGTATATTTATGCCTGCATCTGTAATTTTCACTCCATGCATCTGAAGAAATGGGGTTTTTTACCCACGAAAGCTTATGCCCAGATAAATTGGTTAGTCTTTAAGGTGCCACCGAACTCCTCATTGTTTTTGTAAAACTTTAGAATCTTTCAATACGGTCATAAAAAGTATGTAGTTTCCATAATAATCTTGCACCAATATGAATATGACACACTTGATAGCAATAGTAATATGAATTATTTTCCACATAGCAATGTGATGTACTTAGACATTCTGATTCACATTCACATTTTAATTAATTTGTTAAAAATCCAACCAAACAAACACTTTGTTTCATATTCAAAGTGAAAAAGATGATTAAACCTCAGGGGTCAGAAGAAGAAAAAGAAGAATCACCTATTTAATACTTAGAAAATATGGAATCAGCCATTCTATTCAGATAATTCCACCTTGAAGTTCTGGAGCCATGAAAACATAGGGTTCATGATTTATATTGACCCAGGACCTATCAGTGGAATTATATTTGTATTCCATGGGTGTCACGGAGTCCCCGGACGATGCTCTGGAACTGCTCCCTATGAAGCCAGTCAGAACTCTGGGGAAGTCTCCTTTCTGTGAGCAGACTGTCTTCAGGACACACAGCTCACACAACTTCCACCTTCCTGGGTCTGACCTTGCAGGGGGGGAAGGGCCAGGCCATCAGTTGCCAGGAAACATGGTGTTGGCCATTCCCTGTGTCCAGGCCCCTGCACACACCTGCCCTCTAGGGCTCTGCAATGATCATACACCCTTATCCCACCACCTAGATACTTAAGAACTGAATAGGGGAAACTGAGGCACCCCCACAATATTCAGAGAAAACATTAAGAATAAGTATAAGTCCCACCTCATCACAATGGGTTGCCTGTCAAATATTCCATCTATCTATAATTAGATATGATAAATCAGATACTGTAGTATTTTCAGCATCCATGTGAAATCTTGTTCTCCCTTCAGACTAAGTCAGTCTACAGCAGTTTTTGAAGAAATTGCTGGTGCCACCAGAGGTTAGGTTATCAGATGTCTTCTGTTGTCATTTCTGAAAAGAATGCGGGTATTACCTAAAATCGAGAGCATGCTTGTATATTTTGTAATTGTGGTAAAAATAACCCTTTGCGTGCTTCTATTCCATATATTTTATCTGTTAACCTGATGACCATGTGGACCTTTTGAATAATTTGCTTATTTATTAATCCATTTTTCTATGTGTCTTTTTAGGGTAGAGAGGAAAAATATAAATCCAGCATCACAAGCTGCTGCCTTCCAGAATCTTCGGTCGTCACTGCTGTTGTTGTCATAGATATGGAGGCCTGCTTGATCTTGTCCTTTCCCTTCTTCTCAGCTCATACTCACAAAAACTCCACAAATAAGCCTGCTGGCTGTCACCTCATTTAATGGTTGCTCTCTCAAGGTTTGCTCATTAACATAATTTATTACCCTGGCTCAGCCAATCAGCTTCCAGATATTAGCATAACTCCTCTTCTTATTTAGATCCTCCCCTTTTTATTAGCATATTTGTACTTCCTATCTAGCTTCTCCCCTTTTACGTCATCCTATTTTTAGATAGCTAAGCTCCTCCCTATGAGTTGCTGGAACTTTCCATACCCTAACCCTGTGTCGTTCATAGGGGATTATTGCATCTGCCATTTTGGATTTCTAACTTTAAACTATCACCAATTACTATTTATTTAAAGCCTTAGTCTTAGAACTAATTACTGTTTTATGCAAATCAAAGTGTCCTGATACTGTCACCACCTTAATTATATCAATGGGGAGAGGTGACATTTTTAAGATATTTAAACCCCTTTTTTCAGGTTTTTTCTTCAAGGTATTGCAAGATTTTTCAAAACAGCTAAAAGCAAAATCTCTCATTACACTATTCATTTTATTCCATAATCATTTGGAAATCAAATATCTAAAAGAATCCACTACTGATTAATTTCTTTCCTAGCTAAGATATTACAATATTTGAATTGCAGTAGATAATAATGATATACTGATGTTAAACAAAGCTTGGATTTGGTGCTTTTTCAAATCCTGACTGACATACAGCCAAGAAACTGATGGTGTCTTTGTCAGTAAATGCAGCAATTAACTAGATTCTTTTTCAGTTTTTACAGAGATTCAAAGCGTTATAAAACAATTGCAAACCATGACAGACCTGGAGTTCAGAAAGGAATGTGATTCTATCCATGTTCAGAAATAAAAAGCAAAACAGAAAGAAGAACTCTTCCCACAATTGTTTCAGCAGAGGGACTTTGAATCAGCTCTGGCCATAGCTTGCTTATATTGGCACACACTCTGGTACTTTTCCTTTCTCCTCCTGTTACACTGAAGTTTACAGTATGTAAAAGTGGCAGAATTGTAGATTCTGGGCAGGTGATGGGCTCTGCTTACTAGCAACAAGAGCCAGCAGAGGGTAGCCAACAGCTACATTCAGGATGTCAGGGTGATTAGTCTTTTACACTCTATGGGGGAAAAAAGCTGAGAGAGAGACTTGTTGTTATACCAATAAATTAAAAACCAGCAGGATCTTATTAAAGGGAAAAAGGCAAAATACCACATTTATTGTGAATACAGAAAGAATCATAGTAAGCAGTTAGTTATAGTTATAACATTGCATTCAATCTCATATTTATTCACACATTCATTCATACACACACACACACACACACACACAGAGGTTCTGCAAGGTTGTTATCATAGTTACCAGCCTTAGAGTTGCTCATGCCAAGCCACTGGCCAGGTGGCCTGGACATGAGGAGGGAGCAGGGCCTTGTCAGATGCTCATCTGATGCTCCTGGAAGTTGGTTTGCAGAATCAGATCCCCAAAGTTCTCACTTTCTAGAGTCCATTTTTATAGGAATTTCTTCCTATGCCAGTCTATGGGAATTGCTTCATCATGCGGTTGCTGAATCAATCAGCAGATGGCACATTCCTGATGGCTCCGTGCTGCTCGATGTTATCTTGTTCTTTGGTTCTCCCATTCTTGAGGCTGTTGGGTGGATTCCAGTCTGCCCTCCGGGGGTCCTCTGGTTATTTCCACTTGACGCCTTCTTCAGCCAATGGACACTGGATTCTTAGGCTGGCTCCTCCCTGATCATTCAGTTATTATCCACACCAAGCATCCATCCACATACATCCTCTATCTCTATTTTAATCACAATTGTTAATACAACAAAAGGGCGGGGAGTCTCTGGGTGCTGTTTCTGTTGTTATTGCTTTGAGTCTCTCTCTGTGTGAATTGCTTTGAGAACAGACTCTGTCTTAGAATGTACTAACGCAATTAGCAGCTTGCAGGTTTCACACATAGAGGGAGAGAAACAGTACCAAAAACCAAGAGACCTCTTAATTAGTAATACCCTGGAATTTAAACTATGGGGAATCAAACTCATTTGTGATTTTAATACAGAACTTCTTTAGTATGATCCAACATAATCCCCCTTTTGACACTAAGATTTATAATCGTCAGTGTCACTTTCTGTGTAGCCTATTCAAAAGAAGGTACTGTGAGGCAATTTGAGTTTGTGATTCCAATTCATCCCACATACATGATCCTAGTGATGTATCTTTACTACAAAGTTCTGGGGCAACAGGCAAGGTGAGGCACACCCCCTTTTGAGGAGTCCATTCAGTACAATCTCTAGTGTCCAATAGCTTCCCTCCCCCCCCAGCCCACTGGCTCGAGGTCCAGGGTAGCCAGAAGGATCCCATGTGTAATATGGGGAGTGGGTTAACCTTCAATACCTTTGCCTCCAGGACTGTTGGTGTGCAATTTTGTCAACAATTTCTCCCATTAACAAGTCTGGTTTTACAATACTGGAAATTTATTGCATCCATTCATATTGATAAGTGTCAAACAATGATCTCTTTCTTTGTTTTAACAAATGGATCAAACCCTTAATATTTCCCAGTATGACCCAGAACATTTTGTGTTCCAAAGTAGCTAGGGCAAGTATCTGCATTTCGGTGCATCCCATAGCTATGGCAGTGTAGTTTCCTATTTCTAAATTTTTTTCTTATGCATAAGCCATGTGGTAGTATTAAGCCATTACCAAAGATTCCATCGGCCTTTTACGTTACCCAGACCAATTTGGACCAAGTCTACATTGGCATGTACTTGTTTTTGTATCAGGCTTTCCTGTAGCTGGGACAGAGAGCTTAATTTATTTTTAATTACCTGAAGGTCTTTAGTATTTTTTTTTTTAAACACACAGCAGTGCTAGCAACAGGACAAAACACAAGACAAAACATAGAACACAAAACACAATTTCTATTGTGACAGTAGATTCATGGTATTGGGTTGCTCTTCAGCTGGCATCAGCTTTTCCTGATTTTCTGAAAGACAAAAAGAACATGTTTCTACCCCTTTTGGGATGGCAGATTATTGCTTAAAATATTTCTTTTACAAATACCCTTGCTGATTGCAGGCAAAACAGAGGAATTGCCCCCACATTTTCCTTTTTTTGTTCTATAGGCAGGCCAGGTTTCAATGGCTTTTATCTTTTAAGGGTTATGGGGAAATTATCCCACTGTTTAGTCATTAAATCCCTGAGTTTTTCTTCTTATACAGCAGACCAAGTTTATAATGTTTTTCCTGCTGTGTTAAGCTTTAAGTTTTATTTACAGGTAGTAACTGAGAAGCATCATTACCATACGACCTTAAAGGGTTTTTCCAAAAATCATGCACACTATACGTTGTTACAGGGATACTTATTATCATTAAATTTATTAAAATTATCTTGTTATACCATGCCTTTTATTTAGACAATTTGTTTGCTGACCTGTGTCCTTTATCTGCAGCTCCTTTGTGCTGCTAGTTCTTTCCTTCCTTTATCATTTAGGTAATTTGCATTTTCACAGACGCTTCCTGCTTTTGGATTTAAAGCCATCACCAGCTCAGAGACTCTATCTTAAAAGGGACACAATCAACTTTCACCAGAGTTTTGATCACTTTTTAAACTTCTGCTTCCAAAACACACAGCAATCTAAAAAAAGAAAACCCAACCTATTGTGGCTCCCTTTGGAGCCCTAATAGCATTTTAATTAAGTAGCATGGTATGTTTGCATTTCTTTTGCCCCTTCTACAATATACCCTGCATGTGTTCTGGGGCAAATGCACATTCCTTCCACAGTTTAACTTCTATAACATTATCATATCATTTTTTACATAAGGTGTAACTATTTCTTTTTTTTTGCTTACAGAGTTTTCATGTACCTTTATCAAAGTGACAGTCTGATTACTCAGAGCCATTTTAAGACTCAGTGTTTCTAACATTGCTTCTTTTTGTTTTGTGCTCACCCCAGCTGTTGCTTCAGAGGGGCATTGTCTTTTTTAATTTTTTTTTTCTACAGCTCTCATCTGCTATTTTGTTACAAAACCAAACGAAAACCAAACAAACAAACAAAAAGAAACCAGAATTTTTTTTTCTGATTTTGACTGCCCTGCTGCAGCCACAACTTAATAACATTTTAAATTTTGTAAAGCATTGAGTTACCTTTTAAGGGTTAAATGGCAAATCCCAAAGCCAAACAACACTAATTACCTGTGTCTAGCAAAAAGGTCTGTCAGTTTTGCAAATTTGAATTAAAGAGTCAAATGGATTTTTAGTGGCATTATTTAAAACAAAAACAAAACCAATTGGTCCTTAGAACTTTACATATTTACACACGCACACAGATAGATACATACACATTTTCTTTTCCTTAACATCCCTTCCACACTACTCTGGTTTTTTTTTTACATCTTACATTCCTTTTATACATTTGAGGCAGTTAAGTTCCAATAGAACCCTCTTATGTTCTTTTAGCAAATTTGACTAAATTGTCCAGTCAAATGATTTTAATCAGATAGTTTAT
Organism: Chelonia mydas; assembly: GCF_015237465.2. Lineage (NCBI taxonomy): Eukaryota > Metazoa > Chordata > Testudines > Cheloniidae > Chelonia > Chelonia mydas. Next base: position 179,659,658 of record NC_057851.1, read on the forward strand.
TTTTGCCTGGCTAATTTACAGACATTCCTTTGGAAAAGGGCCATTTTTCCTTCAGAATGGCTGCAAAGAAATCAAGAATGCTCTTTTTCTAACACTTTTCCTTTTTAACATTTTCACAAAGTTTAGCTGCTTAATTCCCTCCAGCCTCTGCAGAGTTAACTTTTTTACTCTCTTTTCTCTTTGTAATTATGCCTGGGGGTGCCATACATAGGACCTTCTCCCCCTTTACCTGCGTCCCTCCAGCCTCTGCAGAGTTAACTTTTTTACTCTCTTTTCTCTTTGTAATTATGCCTGGGGGTGCCGTACATAGGACCTTCTCCCCCTTTACCTGCGTCCCTCCAGCCTCTGCAGAGTTAACTTTTTCACTCTTTTTGTATTCCTGGAGTGCCTCTTTCACTATTTTCAGCTGGCTTTGGGTATTTGTAGCCAGCACCTTCCAATTGTCTGCTCCCTTTTCCGTTTGTGCCTTTTCCTCTTTACATGAAGACAAACGGAGGTAAGAATCCTTACATGCCTCCCACAACAACCAAATTGCTGCTGCATCTCTTTTGGCAGCACTAGAAGGTTTGTATATGAGGATATACTGAGCCAATCTATTCTCTAGGTCTGAAATAGTGCAGACACCAGCTAGGGCTTGTTTAGTCCAAGGACTGTGCCCAAATTTTTGAAGGATTTGTTTAAAAGGTGTAATTTCTTGAACAAAAGGTGAGGTTGGAGTTCCTTCTGACTCCATTCCTCCCTCTGGTACTGGCTTACCCTGTTTTCTTTTGAACATTTTAACATGGATATTTCAATCTCTTTGTCACTCCTGGTATTACTTAGCAAGTGACACAGCCTAGATTCTGAAATCATAGCTTAATTTATGCGTTTTTCCCCTGCTACCTTCCTGGAGGCCAGCAGGTCCCCTGCTACCTTCCCAGAGGCCAGCAGGTCCGGTTAACCTATTTCTCCCTGCTACCTTCTTGGAGGCCAGCAGGTCCGGTTAACCTGTTCTTCCCTGCTACCTTCTCGGAGGCCAGCAGGTCCCCTGCTACCTTCCCGGAGGCCAGCAGGTCTAGTTTAATCTGTTTTCCCTGCTACCTTCTCGGAGGCCAGCAGGTCTGGTTAACCTAATAGAAATGCCTAGCTCAATAGAGCTGGTGGTGTGCACACCAATATTTACAATAACTGAGGTTTTTTACCAATATTCCCCCTTTCGCAATTCTCCACCATAATGGTTTACCAATAAATTAAAAACCAGCAGGATCTTATTAAAGGGAAAAAGGCAAAATACCACATTTATTGTGAATACAGAAAGAATCATAGTAAGCAGTTAGTTATAGTTATAACATTGCATTCAATCTCATATTTATTCACACATTCATTTATACACACACACACACACACACACACACAGAGGTTCTGCAAGGTTGTTATCATAGTTACCAGCCTTAGAGTTGCTCATGCCAAGCCACTGGCCAGGTGGCCTGGACATGAGGAGGGAGCAGGGCCTTGTCAGATGCTCATCTGATGCTCCTGGAAGTTGGTTTGCAGAATCAGATCCCCAAAGTTCTCACTTTCTAGAGTCCATTTTTATAGGAATTTCTTCCTATGCCAGTCTATGGGAATTGCTTCATCATGCGGTTGCTGAATCAATCAGCAGATGGCACATTCCTGATGGCTCCGTGCTGCTCGATGTTATCTTGTTCTTTGGTTCTCCCATTCTTGAGGCTGTTGGGTGGATTCCAGTCTGCCCTCCGGGGGTCCTCTGGTTATTTCCACTTGACGCCTTCTTCAGCCGATGGATACTGGATTCTTAGGCTGGCACCTCCCTGATCATTCAGTTATTATCCACACCAAGCATCCATCCACATACATCCTCTATCTCTATTTTAATCACAATTGTTAATACAACAAAAGGGCGGGGAGTCTCTGGGTGCTGTTTCTGTTGTTATTGCTTTGAGTCTCTCTCTGTGTGAATTGCTTTGAGAACATACTCTGTCTTAGAATGTACTAACGCAATTAGCAGCTTGCAGGTTTCACACATAGAGGGAGAGAAACAGTACCAAAAACCAAGAGACCTCTTAATTAGTAATACCCTGGAATTTAAACTATGGGGAATCAAACTCATTTGTGATTTTAATACAGAACTTCTTTAATATGATCCAACACTGTGAGCTTCCAGGTCTGAGATATGAAAGTTGCAGGGCAATCATACTTCACATTTATACAGTGCTTTATATGTTCAAAGCACTATATAGACACTAATCAATTTATTCTCACAACACCCTACAGTAAATATTATTCTCATATTACAGATGGAAAACTAAGGCAGAAAAGTGGCCACATAGTGAGTCAACAACAGAGCCAGGATTAGAATCCACAATCTCCTGATTCCCAAACCTGTATTTTTTCATCCAGATCACAGTGGCAAGCAGCCCATGTTAAAAAGACATTGCCAGAAAGTTCCAAAAAGAGAGTGACAGTGTTTTTAAAGGTTTCAGAGTGGCAGCCGTGTTAGTCTGTATTCGCAAAAGGAAAAGGAATACTTGTGGCACTTTAGAGACTAACAAATTTATTTGAGCATAAGCTTTTGTGAGCTACAGCTCACTTCATCGGATCCGATGAAGTGAGCTGTAGCTCATGAAAGCTTATGCTCAAATAAATTTGTTAGTCTCTAAATTGTTTTTAAAGTTTTCCAGTAGGATCTTAGTATTTCAGATTTTGTTGTGCCTTCTAAAACAAGTAATAAGCTATTAAAATCAGACTCGCTGCTTATGTTTTGTATAAAGAGTATCTAACCCTTAATCAGTTATGGCCTGATCCAAAGCCCTTCAAAGTCAAAGGGAGTCTTTTCACTGAGTTCAATAGGTCTTGGATCAGACCCTTATTGTGCCTCCAGCTATACACGGGATTTCAGTGGGAGCAGAAACAGGTCAATACTTACATTTTTCAATGTAATATATTTAGTACATATAACTATACCTTAAAGTCTAGTTGAAAATATTTCTCAAACTGTCCTTATGCAAAAACGATGAAGTGGGTTCTAGCCCATGAAAGCTTATGCTCAAATAAATTTGTTAGTCTTTAAGGTGCCACAAGTACTCCTCATTCTTTTTGCTGATACAGACTATGTCTACACTACGAAATTAGGTTGAATTTATAGAAGTTGTTTTTTTAGAAATCGTTTTTGTATGGTCGATTGTGTGTGTCCCCACACAAAATGCTCTAAGTGCATTAAATACATAAACTCGGCGGAGTGCTTCCACAGTACCGAGGCTAGCGTCGACTTCCGGAGTGTTGCACTGTGGGTAGCTATCCCACAGTTTCCGCAATCTCCGCTGGCCATTGGAATTCTGGGTTGAGATCCTGATGGGGCAAAAAACATTGTCGCGGGTGGTTCTGGGTACATGTCATCAGGCCCTCCCTCCATCCCTCCATCTGTGAAAGCAACAGCAGACAATCGTTTCGTGCCTTTTTTCCTGAGTTACCTGTGCAGACGCCATACCACGGCAAGCATGGAGCCTGCTCAGCTTACTGTCACTGTATGTCTCCTGGGTGCTGACAGACACGGTACTGCATTGCTACACAGCAGCAGCAACCCATTGCCTTGTGGCAGCAGACAGTGCAACAGGCCTGAAAACCATCCTCATCGTGGCCGAGGTGCTCCTGGCCGCCTCAGTAAGGTCGGTCAGGAGCGCCTGGGCAGGTATGGGCGCAGGGACTATATTAGGAGTGACTCGACCAGGTCATTCTCTTTAGTCCTGCAGGCAGTCTTGTTGTACCATCTTCTGCCAAGCAGCCAGGAGATGTGGATGGCTGGTAGTCCTACTGCACCGTCTGCTGCTAGCCAAAGATGTAAAAGATAGATGGAGTGGATCAAAATCAGAAATAGACCAGATTTGTTTTATATTCATTTGCCCCCCTGTCCCTCCCTCCGTGAAATCAACGGCCGACAATCATTTTGGTGAGGTCTGTCAGGGACACCTTGAAAACATTAATAGAGATTCAGTCCTACCTGAAATACCAGAGGGAGGGATAGCTTAGTGGGTTGGGCATTGGCCTGCTAAACCCAGGGTTTTGAGTTCAATCCTTGAGGGGGCCATTCTGTGTGACAGTTGTTTTTGTTTCTCCTTGATGTAAAGCCACCTCCTTTGTTGATTTTAATTCCCTGTAAGCCAACCCTGTAAGCCATGTCATCAGTTGCCCCTCCCTCCGTCAGAGCAATGGCAGACAATTGTTCCGCACCTTTTTTCTGTGCAGACGCCATACCACAGCAAGCATGGAGCCCGCTCAGATCACTTTGGCAATTAGGAGCACATTAAACACCATGCACATTATCCAGCAGTATATGCAGCACCAGAACCTGGCAAAGTGAAACCGAGCGAGTAGGCGACATCAGCGCGGTGACGAGAGTGATGAAGACATGGACACATTTCAGAGTAACAGCCGTGTTAGTCTGTATTCGCAAAAAGAAAAGGAGTACTTGTGGCACCTTAGAGACTAACCAATTTATTTGAGCATAAGCTTTCGTGAGCTACAGCTCACTTCATCGGATGCATACTGTGGAAAGTGTAGAAGATCTTTTTATACACACAAAGCATGAAAAAATACCTTCCCCCACCCCACTCTCCTGCTGGTAATAGCTTATTTAAAGTGATCACTCTCCTTACAATGTGTATGATAATCAAGTTGGGCCATTTCCAGCACAAATCCAGGTTTTCTCCCCCCCGCCCCCACACACACAAGCCCACTCTCCTGCTAGTAATAGCTTATCTAAAGTGACCACTCTCCTTACAATGTGCGTGATAATCAAGGTGGGCCATTTCCAGCACAAATCCAGGGTTTAACAAGAACGTCTGAGGGGGAGGGGGATAGGAAAAAACAAGGGGAAATAGGTTACCTTGCATAATGACTTAGCCACTCCCAGTCTCTATTCAAGCCTAAGTTAATTGTATCCAATTTGCAAATGAATTCCAATTCAACAGTCTCTCGCTGGAGTCTGGATTTGAAGTTTTTTTGTTGTAATATCGCAACTTTCATGTCTGTAATCGCGTGACCAGAGAGATTGAAGTGTTCTCCGACTGGTTTATGAATGTTATAATTCTTGACATCTGATTTGTGTCCATTTATTCTTTTACATAGAGACTGTCCAGTTTGACCAATGTACATGGCAGAGGGGCATTGCTGGCACATGATGGCATATATCACATTGGAGGATGTGCAGGTGAATGAGCCTCTGATAGTGTGGCTGATGTTATTAGGCCCTGTGATGGTGTCCCCTGAATAGATATGTGGGCACAGTTGGCAACGGGCTTTGCTGCAAGGATAGGTTCCTGGGTTAGTGGTTCTCTTGTGTGGTATGTGGTTGCTGGTGAGTATTTGCTTCAGGTTGGGGGGCTGTCAGTAGGCAAGGACTGGCCTGTCTCAGAAGCCCTTGAGGAATTCCACCATGATTTCAACAATTTCCATCCCACCATCAACCTCAGCCTGCTCCAGTCCACACAAGAGATCCACTTCCTGGACACTACAGTGTTAATAAACAATGGTCACATAAACACCACCCTATACCGGAAACCTACTGACCGCTATTCCTACCTACATGCCTCCAGCTTTCACCCTGACCACACCACACGATCCATTGTCTACAGCCAACCTCTGCGATACAACCGCATTTGCTCAGACAGAGACAAACACCTATAAGATCTCTATCAAGCATTCTTACAACTACAATACCCACCTGCGGAAGTGAAGAAACAGATTGATAGAGCCAGAAGAGTTCCCAGAAGTCACCTACTACAGGACAGGCCTAACAAAGAAAATAACAGAACGCCACTAGCCGTCACCTTCAGCCCCCAACTAAAACCCCTCCAACGCATTATTAAGGATCTACAACCTATCCTGAAGGATGACCCAACACTCTCACAAATCTTGGGAGACAGGCCAGTCCTTGCCTACTGACAGCCCCCCAACCTGAAACAAATACTCACCAGCAACCACATACCACACAATAGAATCACTAACCCAGGAACCTATCCTTGCAACAAAGCCCGTTGCCAACTGTGCCCACATATCTATTCAGGGGACACCATCACAGGGCCTAATAACATCAGCCACACTAATAGAGGCTCGTTCACCTGCACATCCACCAATGTGATATATGCCATCATGTGCCAGCAATGCCCCTCTGCCATGTTCATTGGTCAAACTGGACAGTCTCTATGTAAAAGAATAAATGGACACAAATCAGATGTCAAGAATTATAACATTCATAAACCAGTCGGAGAACACTTCAATCTCTCTGGTCACGCAATTACAGACATGAAAGTTGCGATATTACAACAAAAAAACTTCAAATCCAGACTCCAGCGAGAGACTGTTGAATTGGAATTCATTTGCAAATTGGATACAATTAACTTAGGCTTGAATAGAGACTGGGAGTGGCTAAGTCATTATGCAAGGTAACCTATTTCCCCTTGTTTTTTCCTATCCCCCTCCCCCTCAGACGTTCTTGTTAAACCCTGGATTTGTGCTGGAAATGGCCCACCTTGATTATCACGCACATTGTAAGGAGAGTGGTCACTTTAGATAAGCTATTACTAGCAGGAGAGTGGGCTTGTGTGTGTGGGGGCGGGGGGGAGAAAACCTGGATTTGTGCTGGAAATGGCCCAACTTGATTATCATACACATTGTAAGGAGAGTGATCACTTTAAATAAGCTATTACCAGCAGGAGAGTGGGGTGGGGGAAGGTATTTTTTCATGCTTTGTGTGTATAAAAAGATCTTCTACACTTTCCACAGTATGCATCCGATGAAGTGAGCTGTAGCTCACGAAAGCTTATGCTCAAATAAATTGGTTAGTCTCTAAGGTGCCACAAGTACTCCTTTTCTTTTGACATGGACACAGACTTCTCTCAAAGCCCGGGCCCTGGCAATGTGGGCATCATGGTACTCATGGGGCAGGTTCATGTGGTGGAATGCCGATTCTGGGCCCAGGAAACAAGCACAGACTGGTGGGACTGCATAGTGTTGCAGGTCTGGGATGATTCCCAGTGGCTACGAAACTTTCGCAGGCAAAAGGGCACTTTCGTGGAACTTTGTGACTTGCTTTCCCCTGCCCTGAAGTGCATGAATACCAAGATGAGAGCAGCCCTCACAGTTGAGAAGCGAGTGGCAATAGCCCTGTGGAAGCTTGCAACGCCAGACAGCTACCGGTCAGTCGGGAATCAATTTGGAGTGGGCAGATCTACTGTGGGGGCTGCTGTGATGCAAGTAGCCAACACAATCAAAGATCTGCTGATATCAAGGGTAGTGACCCTGGGAAATGTGCAGGTCATAGTGGATGGCTTTGCTGCAATGGGATTCCCTATGGTGGGGCCATAGACAGAACCCATATCCTATCTTGGCACCGGAGCACCAAGCCGGCGAGTACATAAACCGCAAGTGGTACTTTTCAATAGTGCTGCAAGCACTGGTGGATCACAAGGGACGTTTCACCAACATCAACGTGGGATGGCCGAGAAAGGTACATGACGCTCGCATCTTCAGGAACTCTGGTCTGTTTCAAAAGCTGCAGGAAGGGACTTTATTCCCAGACCAGAAAATAACCATTGGGGATGTTGAAATGCCTATAGTTATCCTTGGGGACACAGCCCACCCCTTAATGCCATGGCTCATGAAGCCGTACACAGGCAGCCTGGACAGTAGTCAGGAGCTGTTCAACTGCAGGCTGAGCAAATGCAGAATGGTGGTAGAATGTGCATTTGGATGTTTAAAAGTGCGCTGGTGCAGTTTACTGACTCGGTTAGACCTCAGTGAAACCAATATTCCCACTGTTATTACTGCTTGCTGTGCACTCCACAATATCTGTAAGAGTAAGGGTGAGACGTTTATGGCGGGGTGGGAGGTTGAGGCAAATTGCCTGGCTGCTGGTTAGGTGCAGCCAGACACCAGGGCGGTTATAAGAGCACAGGAGGGCGCGGTGTGCATCAGAGAAGCTTTGAAAACCAGTTTCATGACTGGCCAGGGTACGGTGTGAAAGTTCTGTTTGTTTCTCCTTGATGAAACCCCCCACCCCTTGGTTCACTCTACTTCCCTGTAAGCTAACCACCCTCCCCTCCTCCCTTCGATCATTGCTTGCAGAGGCAATAAAGTCATTATTGCTTCACATTCATGCATTCTTTATTAATTCTTCACACAAATAGGGGGATAACTGCCAAGGTAGTCCGGGAGGGGTGGTGGAGGAGAGAAGCACCGGGAGGGGTGGTGGAGGAGGGAAGGAAAAGGCCACACAGCACTTTAAAAGTTTAAAACTTTAAAACTTATTGAATGCCAGCCTTTTGTTGCTTGGGCAATCCTCTGGGGTGGAGTGGCTGGGTGGCCAGAGGCCCCCCCACCGCATTCTTGGGCGTCTGGGTGAGGAGGCTATGGAACTTGGGGAGGAGGGCAGTTGGTTACACAGGGGCTGTAGCGGCGGTCTGTGCTCCAGCTGCCTTTTCTGCAGCTCAGCTATATGCTGGAGCATATTAGTTTGATCCTCCAGCAGCCTCAGCATTGAATCCTGCCTCCTCTCATCACGCTGCCGCCACCTTTCAGCTTCAGCCCTCTCTTCAGCCCGCCACTTATTCTCCTCAGCCCGCCACCTCTCCTCCCGGTCATTTTGTGCTTTCCTGCACTCTGACATTGTCTGCCTCCACACATTAACCTGTGCTCTGTCAGTGTGGGAGGACAGCATGAGCTCAGAGAACATTTAATCGCGAGTGCATTTTTTTTGCCTTCTAATCTTCGCTAGCCTCTGGGAAGGAGAAGATCCTGTGATCCTTGAAACACATGCAGCTGGTGGAGAAAAAAAAGGGACAGTGGTATTTAAAAAGACACATTTTATAGAACAATGGGTACACTCTTTCACGGTAAATCTTGCTGTTAACGTTACATACATAGCACATGTGCTTTCGTTCCAAGGTCACATTTTGCCTCCCCCACCACGTGGCTAACAGCGGGGAACATTTCTGTTCAGCCACAGGCAAACAGCCCAGCAGGAACGGGCACCTCTGAATGTCCCCTTAAGAAAAGCACCCTATTTCAACCAGGTGACCATGAATGATATCACTCTCCTGAGGATAACACAGAGAGATAAAGAACGGATGTTGTTTGAATGCCAGCAAACATACACTGCAATGCTTTGTTCTACAATGATTCCTGAGTACGTGCTAGTGGCCTGGAGTGGTAAAGTGTCCTACCATGGTGGACGGAATAAGGCTGCCCTCCCCAGAAACCTTTTGCAAAGGCTTTGGGAGTACATCCAGGAGAGCTGCAAATGCCAGGGCAAATTAATCATTAAACATGCTTGCTTTTAAACTATGTATACTATTTTAAAAGGTACACTCACCGGAGGTCCCTTCTCCGCCTAGCAGGTCCGGGAGGCAGCCTTGGGTGGGTTCGGGGGGCTACTGGCTTCAGGTCCAGGGTGAGAAACAGTTCCTGGCTGTTGGGAAAACCGGTTTCTCTGCTTGCTTGCTGTGAGCTATCTACAACTTCATCATCATCATCTTCCTCATCCCCAAAACCTGCTTCTATGTTGCCTCCATCTCCATTGAAGGAGTCAAATAACACGGCTGGGGTAGTGGTGGCTGAACCCCCTGAAATGGCATTCAGCTCATCATAGAAGTGACATGTTTGGGGCTCTGACCCGGAGCGGCCGTTTGCCTCTCTGGTTTTCTGGTAGGCTTGCCTCAGATCCTTAAGTTTCATGTGGCACTGCTTCGGGTCCCTGTAATGGCCTCTGTCCTTCATGCCCTGGGAGATTTTGACAAATGTTTTGGCATTTCGAAAACTGGAATGGAGTTCTGATAGCACTGATTCCTCTCCCCATACAGCGATCAGATCCCGTACCTCCCGTTTGGTCCATGCTGGAGCTCTTTTGCGATTCTGGGATTCCATCATGGTCACCTCTGCTGATGAGGTCTGCACTCACCTGCAGCTTGCCTTGCTGGCCAAACAGGAAATTGAAATTCAAAAGTTCGTGGGCCTTTTCCTGTCTACCTGGCCAGTGCATCTGAGTTGAGAGTGCTGTCCAGAGCGGTCACAATGGAACACTCTGGGATTGCTCCCGGAGGCCAATACCATCTAATTGTGTCCACAGTACCACAAATTTGACCCGGCAAGGCCGATTTCAGCGCTAATCCCCTTGTTGGGGGTGGAATAAGGAAATCGATTTTAAGAGTCCTTTAAGTCGAAAAAAAGGGCTTCGTCATGTGGACAGGTGCAGGGTTAAATTGATTTAATGCTGCTAAATTCGACCTCAACTCCTAGTGTAGACCAGGGCTACCATGGCTACCACTCTGAAACCTGTCCTTATGCAAACACATTAATAATAGGACAAAACCCTATTTTGGCTGATAAGTATTTCTCTGTCTGTTCATAGAATCATAGAATATCAGGGTTGGAAGGGACCTCAGGAGGTCATCTAGTCCAACCCCCTGCTCAAAGCAGGACCGATCCCCAATTAAATCATCCCAGCCAGGGCTTTGTCAAGCCTGACCTTAAAAACTTCTGAGGAAGGAGATTCCACCACCTCTGTAGGTAACACATTCCAGTGTTTCACCACCCTCCTAGTGAAAAAGTTTTTCCTAATATCCAACCTAAATCTCCCCCACTGCAACTTGAGACCATTACTCCTTGTTCTGTCATCTGCTACCACTGAGAACAGTCTAGAGCCGTCCTCTTTGGAACCCCCTTTCAGGTAGTTGAAAGCAGCTATCAAACCCCACCTCATTCTTCTCTTCCATAGACTAAACATCCCCAGTTCCCTCAGCCTCTCCTCATAAGTCATGTGTTCCAGTCCCCTAATCATTTTTGTTGCCCTCCGCTGGACTCTTTCCAATTTTTTCACATCCTTCTTGTAGTGTGGGGCCCAAAACTGGACACAGTACTCCAGATGAGGCCTCACCAGTGTCGAATAGAGGGGAACGATCACGTCCCTCGATCTGCTGGCAATGCCCCTACTTATACATCTCAAAATGCCATTGGCCTTCTTGGCAACAAGGGCACACTGTTGACTCATATCCAGCTTCTCATCCACTGTAACCCCTTGGTCCTTTTCTGCAGAATTGCTGCCTATCCATTCGGTCCCTAGTCTGTGGCGGTGCACTGGATTCTTCCATCCTAAGTGCAGGACTCTGCTCTTCTCCTCATCAGATTTCTTTTGGCCCAATCCTCCAGTTTGTCTAGGTCCCTCTGTATCCTATCCCTCCCCTCCAGCGTATCTACCTCTCCTCCCAGTTTAGTGTCATCTGCAAACTTGCTGAGGGTGCAATCCACACCATCCTCCAGATCATTTATGAAGATATTGAACAAAACCGGCCCCAGGACCAACCCCTGGGGCACTCCACTTGATACCGGCTGCCAACTAGACATGGAGCCATTGATCACTACCCGTTGAGCCCGACAATCTAGCCAGCTTTCTATCCATCTTATAGTCCATTCATCCAGCCCATACTTCTTTAACTTGCTGGCAAGAATACTGTGGGAGCCCATGTCAAAAGCTTTGCTAAAGTCAAGGAACAACATGTCCACTGCTTTCCCTTCATCCACAGAACCAGTTATCTCATCATAGAAGGCAATTAGATTAGTCAGGCATGACTTGCCCTTGTTCTTAATTATAAATCTTTTCCAGGGGTACATAATTTGGCATATGAAGCCAATACGTCTCTTTTCTTCTTTTGGCTATCGTTAAGCTATAGGAATGCAAAAAAATTTGATGTTTTTCTGAGCTTCTGTTTATTAGAGCAAATTTGTTACTCAACTGACATTTTAAATCCTGTTTTGCTTCATTCATGCAAATAGTCTCATTGAGATACCTGTCAAACAGGATTTGGCCCATTATAGACTGTTCAAAATCCTGCAGTCTTTACTCACAAACGAGCTTGTAAATCATTTGCAAAACTGTAAAACAAAAATTACATATGAACAAGAACAGGGCAAATATTGGTATTCCAATTAGAAGTGTATGAAGAGAATTTCATTTGGAAATACACCTTCATTTTCATGCTCTTGCAGAGAGGGGCGTAAGGCCATCTCAGGACTTGTGCCAAGTGCTCCTGGGCCATACAGGCAAACTGTGCATTTTTGTCAAAGTAGGGTTGTTTACAGACAAGTATGTGATACAGGATTTGTTTTTTTAAAACGGATTTCATTTCCTCCCAACTTGTTTTAAATATATTTGAAAGACATGACTGCTTTTGTATAAATGGAAATAAAAAGTAATCCTTCCTCCCCGCAACTCCTCCCTTTAAAAAACAAAATAAAACAAAACTCCAAAGCAAAAAACAAATCCTAATGAAATTTGATCTGGATTTCTTTTGATTTTTGTGCTAAGAAGCATTTGTCAAAACAACCTGACTGCTTGTAGAACCTGACTAAAACATGAGCCTTTATCTGTGTCCTGCAGCATGCTGATTTTTCTGGATACCCGTTATCAGTGATAACAGATATATGGTGTGTGCCTTCCCTGTCTTGTATCTGCCTTCATGCATTGTAGTGCTTTTCCAATAGATACTGGAACACATATTGCTTAACTGCTTAGAGGTCCTTAAAACTGGAACATTTACTTCAGATGATATTTGAAATAAATTGTTCTTCTGCAGCTTGTAGTGGGTGGGGGAGATTTCATATGAATTCTAGTGATCTGTTTCTCTAGTGCACTTTATGGCCCCAATCTTCAACATGGTGCATCCATGACCTTCACCCCACCATGGAGCCTCATGGCTTCAGTAGGGCTCTGCCTGGACACAGTGCTATATTTGTATGCATCAGATTGCAGAATTTGAGCCTATATTCCTGTATTTTATTACTGTCTTAAGAACATCTTTTGATTCCTTATGGGAGGTTTCCATCTTATTTTTAAGTTCCTCTGAGCCACATTTTATTTCTTCCCAGCCTGCTTTAATTTCTGCTCATATGACAGCTATATATACTGTTCCAGCAAGAGGCATACATCTTCACCCATTTTAAGTGTCTCTCCACAGTCTACAGGCCATTACCCTCTGACCCCACTGAGGATTACCAAAAGAAACTACACCATCTGCTCAAGAAACTCCCTAAAGAAGCACAGGAACAAATCTACACTGACACACCCCTAGAGCCCTGACCAGGGGTATTCTATCTGCTACCCAAAATCCATAAACCTGGGAATCCTGGATGCCCCATCATCTCAGGCATTAGCAGCCTGACAGCAGGATTATCTGGCTATGTAGACTCTCTCCTCAGGCCCTACACTACCAGCACTCTCAGCTGTCTTCGAGACACCACTGACTTCCTGAGGAAACTACTATCCTTTGGTGATCTTCCAGAAAACACTATCCTAGCCACTATGGATGTAGAAGCTCTCTACACGAACATTCCACACAAAGATGGACTACAAGCCATCAGAAATAGCATTCCCAATACTAACCTGATGGTTGAACTTTGTGACTTTGTCTTCACTCAGATTTGGAGACAATTTATATCTTCAAGTCAGCGGGACTGCTATGGGTACCCGCATGGCCCCACAGTATGCCAACATTTTGATGGCTGACTTAGAACAACGCTTCCTCAGCTCTCGTCCCCTTACGCCCCTACTCTACTTGTGCTACATTGATGACATCTTCATCAACTGGACCCATGGAAAGGAGGCCCTTGAGGAATTCTGTTATGCTTATAAGAAGCACACGGGAACTTTTTCAGGGAAAAAGGCAATATGCCGCATTTATTGAAAATACAACAGTTAGCAAAGGCATTCAATTACACAACACACACACACGCACACAAGTCCTGCAGATGGTCTTTACAGTTACCAGTCTGTGGTAGCTCAAGTCAATCTAATGGCCAGTTAGACTGAGCACGAGTGAGGAGCTGGGCTCTGTTGGTCGCGATCCGATGCTCTGAGGCTTTGCAGGACTGAACCCAGAGTTTCATGGCAAAACACCCCAGCTTTATACTTGTAAATTTCCATTTGAGTCCATGCATTTTGTAATGTCATCCTGTAATCATTAGTCCTTAAGTGGTGTTAATCTTGGGGTTTTCTGCTGTTAACATTTGATGGTTATTGTTGGGCTTCCCATCATTATCTCCTATTTGTTGTCTTGCCTTCGGGGGTGCCTGCCTCACCTGTGAGGTTGTTAATGCTGCTAACATGTTTAGCATCAGATACAATGGATGTTTTCTGATTGTCTCCTGGAGTTTCCAAGTCTCTCACTTTTTCTTGATCATCTGGACATTTGTGATGGCTTTCACACTCATCCTTAACCATGCATACATCCTTTACTCACACCAAACAATTTTACAGAGACTTTCAGACAGGATAACATTTTGGAAAGGATTATATGGTTACTAAAAGGATTACAAAAGAACCTTACTCAACTTAGTTTGCAATGCTTATGTCAGGGTTCCTTCCCCACTCTGAACTCTAGGGTACAGATGTGGGGACCCGCATGAAAGACCCCCTAAGCTTATTCTTGCCAGCTTAGGTTAAAAACTTCCCCCAGGTACAAACTTTGCCTTGGCCTTGAACAGTATGCTGCCACCACCAAGCGTTTTAAACAAAGAACAGGAAAAGCGACCACTTGGAGATGTCTTCCCCCAAAATATCCCCCCAAGCCCTACACACCCCCTTTCCTGGGGAGGCTTGAGAATAATATCCTAACCAATTTATTACAAAATCATCAAAGACCCAAACCCCTGGATCTTGGAACAATGTAACAATCAGTCAGGTTCTTAAAAGAAGGATTTTATAAAAAAAAAAAAAGAAAGGTAAAAATCATCTTTGTAAAATTAGGATGGAAAATACTTTACAGGGTATTTAGATTCAAAACACAGAGGATCCCCCTCTGGGCAAAACCTAAAAGTTACAGAAAACAGGAATAAACCTCCCTCTTAACACAGGGAAAATTCACATAAAACAAAAGATAAACTAATCCGCCTTGCCTGGTTGCAATATTGGAGACTTGGATTAGGATGGGTCGGAGAAGATGGATTTCTGTCTGGCCTCTCTCAGTCCCAAGAGAGAACAAACACGTAAACAAAGAACACAAACAAAAGCCTCCCCCCCACCCCAAGATTTGAAAGTTTCTTGTCCCCTTATTGGTCCTTTGGGTCAGGTGCCAGCCAGGTTAGCTGAGCTTCTTAACCCTTTACAGGTAACAGGATGTTACCTCTGGCCAGGAGGGATTTTATAGCACTGTATACAGAAAGTTGGCTACCCTTCCCTTTATATTTATGACACCTTACAAGAAGCAAGACCTTATAGAAAATACTGTAATGAAATCTTATCCTAAAACAAAAGGTGACCATAATCAGCCATAAGGACTATTCTGGTCTATTCCTGCCTTGAAATCAAACAGGGTGGCTGGCAGGATGAAATCAAATCATACATTCAAATCATACATTAATACATTTAATACATACTACATTATTATAACTGTCAATCATTATAACCTCTAATACAAATATAAAATCCTACTCCTACAATTCCACCAAGATTTCAACAATTTCCACTCCACCATCAACCTCAGACTGGACCAGTCCACACAAGAGGTCCACTTCCTAGACAGTACAGTGCTAATAAGTGACGGTCACATAAACACCACCCTATCCCAGAAACCTACTGCTATACTTACCTAAATGCCTCCAGCTTTCATCCAGACCACCTCACACGATCCATTGTTTACAGCCAAGCTCTAAGATACAACTGCATTTGCTCTGATCCCTCAGACAGAGACAAACACCTACAGGAACTCTATCAAGCGTTCTTAAAACTACAGTACCCACCTGGTGAAGTGAAGAAACAGATTGATAGAGCCAGAAGGGTACCCAGAAGTCACGTACTACAAGACAGGCCCAACAAAGAAAGTAACAGAATGCCACTAGCCATCACCTACAGCCCCCAACTAAAACCTCTCCAGCACATCATCAAGGATCTACAACCTATCCTGAAGGATGATCCCTCACTCTCACAGACCTTGGGGGACAGGCCAGTCCTCGCTTACAGACAGCCCCCCAGTCTGAAGCAAATACTCACCAGCAACTACACACCACACAACAAAAACACCAACCCAGGAACCAAATCCTGCAACAAACCCCAGTGCCAATTCTTCCAGATATCTATTCAAGGGACACCATCATAGGACCTAACCACATCAGCCACACCATCAGGGGCTTGTTCACCTGCACATCTACCAATGTTATATATGTCATCATGTGCCAGCAATGCCCCTCTGCCATGTACATGGGTCAAACCAGACAGTCTCTATGCAAAAGAATAAATGGACACAAATCTGACATCAGGAACCCTAACATTCAAAAACCAGTAGGAGAACACTTCAATCTCCCTGGTCACTCAATAACAGACCTAAAAGTGGCAACTCTTCAACAAAAAAACTTCAAAACAGACTCCAATGTGAAACTGCAGAACTGGAATTAATTTGCAAACTGGACACCATCAGATTAGGCCTGAATAAAGACTGGGAGTGGTTGGGCCATTATAAAACCTAAACCTAATTTCCCCAATACTAATTTCCCCCTACTGTTACTAGCACCTTCTTGTCAACTGGCTGAAATGGACCACTCTCATTACCACTTCAAAAATTATTTTTCCTCCTTGGTATCCTGCTGTCAGTTGAATTGTCTCCTTAGACTAACCTCACACTGGGTAAGGCAATTCACATCTTTTCATATATTTATACCTGCTCCTGTATTTTCCACTCCATGCATCTGATGAAGTGGGTTCTAACCCACGAAAGCTTATGCCCAAATAAATGTGTTAGTCTCCAAGGTGTCACAAAGGACTTCTCGTTGTTTTTGCTGATACAGTCTAACATGGCTACCACTCTGAAACCTCTTCCTAGAATTGTTTCACTTCCTCATTTACCAAGCCCTCTTTCCCTGATGCAGAACTGCGAGGAAGATTTGTACTCTAGCAGCCAGAGTCAGCCCTGAAATAAGAAGGTACAACCCCCACTGATTTCCAAAACTGAAAATCCACAGA
Source organism: Chelonia mydas (assembly GCF_015237465.2). Taxonomy (NCBI): domain Eukaryota; kingdom Metazoa; phylum Chordata; order Testudines; family Cheloniidae; genus Chelonia; species Chelonia mydas. The sequence continues at coordinate 179,676,657 of NC_057851.1, forward strand.
CCTTGTACCTGCTTGCTTCAAATTGCTTGAATTTGACTATGTTAGTGAATTATCTCTTTGCTGGATGAGAAAAGATTTGATACAGATACAAGAGCCTGTATCTTAATCTAATTTATTTATATGTGGGTACACTCTTGAACAGAGATATTAGATAGCAAATACAAAGTGAAATGTATAATTCACACATCTCTGCCCTGATCTCCAGCCACACTGCATTCCTAGAATGTTTCTATTACAAAACACTGTTACAATGGATTCAAAACCTCCCAGTCCTAGACCAAATCACCTCATCACAATACCTCTTTAGTCACATTTTTCTGGGAGCTGGGCAGTCCTTGTTTTTACTTAAATTCAACCAACTTTCTTTTGTTGTTGTGAAACAACCCTGTGGTAAATGAACATCAAATTCAAAGGCACCTAATTGATTTCAATAGTTTTAATAAGTATTGGGCCGTTACCCACTCTCACTAGTGAGATGGCAGCTTGTGTAAGGTTTTTACCCTTTCTTTGGAGAGTCATTTACATCCTTCAATATAGTAGTAAATATGTTTAATCTTTTGCTCCGTATGAATATGTTGAATGAATCTTAATGTTATGTGTCCCAGGCTTAGTCACTTATATGAGTTGACTGCCCTGTTTTACGTTTTTTCCCCATCACATCTAGAATTAAGTGACTAGTATGAAATTCCACAGGATGCCAAACTACATGTTAGTGGCTGGAGAGCCTTCCACATATAAAACAAGAGCCTGATTCTGGTTCATCCTGATATATAGCTAGCACATGATTAGGGTGATAGGCAAGATTAATTTCACCCATTCTAGCTAAATGCAGTGACCTGGATTCAATAAGAAACAGTTCAAAATGCTGACCTTGGACACTGTAAATGCCACTCTAGAAATTTGCAAGAGAATCATTCCAAATATCATGTTTTTAGGTGAAAAGTGGCTCTTTGAGGAAAATTGCCAAAGGGAATCTGCAAAGTATTTATCTAGTTTGAAAGCAAGGGTATTTAGAGCAGTGTAGCCTAATAGACAGAGCACCAGAATAGGAGCTAGGAGAGTTGGGTTCTAGAACTGACTCAGCTCCTGCCCAACTGGGTGGCCTGAGGCAAGTCACTTCATGCCTCAGTTTCCACATCTGTAAAATGGGGATAATGATACTGACCTCGTTTGTAAGTCCTTTGAGATCTACAAAGGTGAAAGGTCTTTGTAAAAGCTATATATAATTATTAAGAACAGTCATTCAGGCTCAGACCAATGGTTCATCTAGCCCAGTATCCTATCTTCTGACAGTGGCCAGTCCCAGATGCTTCAGAGGGAATGAACAGAACAGGGCAATTTCAAGTGATCCATGTTGTCCAGTCCCAGCTTCTAGAAGTTGGAGGTTTAGGGACTCCTGGAGCATGGGGTTGCGTCCCTGACCATCTTGGCTAAGAGTCACTGATGGACCTATTCCCCATCAACTTATCTAATTCTTTTTTGAACCCAGTTATACTTTTGCCTTGCACAACATCCCATGGCAATGAGTTCCATAGGTTGACTGTGCATTGTTTGAAGTATGTCCTTTTGTTTGTTTTACACCTGCTGTCTGTTAATTTAATCAGGTGATGCCTTGTTCTTGTGTTATGTGAAGAGGTAAATAACACTTCCATATTCACTTGGTCCATACCATTATGATTTTATAGACCCCTATCATATCCTCCCTTAGTTGTCTCTTTTCTAAACTGAACAGCCCCAATCTTTTTATCTCTCCTTGTATAGAAGCTTGTCCATAAGTCTAATAATTTTTGTTGTCCTTCTCTGCACCTTTTCCAATTCTAATATAACTTTTTTGAGATGGGGTGACCAGAAGTGCATACAGTATTCAAGGTGTGGGTGTATCATGGATTTATATAGTGTCATTATCATATTTTCTGTTTTTATTATCTATTCCTTTCCTATGGTTCCTAACATTCTGTTATCTTTTTTGACTGCACTGCCACTGTACACTGAGCAGATGTTTTCAGAGAACTATTCACAATGACTCCAAAATCTCTTTCTTGAGTGGTAAACAGCTAATTTAGACCCCATCATTTTGTATGCATCGTATGGAAAAATAATCCCATGTGCATTATGTTGTGCTTGTCAACATTGAATTTCATTTGCCATTTTGTCACCCAGTTTAGTGAGATCCTTTTATAATTCTTCACTGTCAGCTTTGGACTTAACTATCTTGAGTAATTTTGTATTACCTGGAAATTTTGCAATCTCACTGTTCATCCCCTTTTCCAGATCACTTATGAGTATGTTGAACAGCACAATCCCAGTACAGATCCTTGGGGGAGGCTGCTATTTACCAATCTCCATTGTGAAAAATGACCCTTTATTTCTACCCTTTGTTTCCTATATTTTAGCCAATTACTGATTCATATTCCTGAAATGTAGCCTGTAGCTGCCCTCTCTATTATTATAGGGAAAGGACAATGTTGATCAACTGCAGATTTATATTACTGGTGAGCTCAAACAAGCAATTTCTAGCCTGATATAAAGGAAGAGAGAAACACGTGAAAAAATTATGGCTGTACACATTAATTTTGATGATAAATGTATAATTTTAACTTTTATGCAAATTAAGTCCAGCCTTTGGGCTTCCAGCTCACTGCTGATGCAGCCCCCAGTATCACAACATATGGCTACCCCAAAGAATGTTCTGTCAAAAGACCCAAACAACCTCCACCCATAAGCCTGAATGATCACCACCAAGTTCAATGAAGTAGAGATGCAACATGTTTTAGCTGACAGCACCACAGCGTGGAACCCTATTGCAGTGAACTCAGAATCAATCCTCTGGCATAGTAAACATTTCCTTATGTCACAGTTTTTTTCAATAAAACCCTGTAATCAAATGAGTCCCCTGGTATAGTGATGAGTCTCTGGGATATATTAATGGACACATCACTTAAGGCTGTCTTCACCATCTGTTCTGACATCTAATTATAAACACAAAAGGATAATTTAAAATTACATCATAAAAGAATAATTAGTGATTTAAGTGCATATGTATTTTCTTTGTTCAGCAGATCATGCAGCTGTTCCATAGCTCTCATGTTGAAGCTACAGTCTAGGAGGACATTACTACCCTGCTCACCCCTGTCTTCCTCACCCCAATATAGGAACTGATTTTCAGAGGTGCTGAGCACCTGCAACTGTCAGTGATTTCAGATGGAGTTTTGGATGCTCAGCACCTTTGAAAATCAGGTCCTTAGTTACTTTATCATGACATAATAGTACAGTGATTCTCCCCTCCATGCCATATAGGAATTCAATATATGAAGACATATGGATATCCCTCTGCAGTCCATGATCAAAAATGGAATTCAATTGTCATTTCCTTTCACATGCCCTAGCAGTTTTCATGTAATGCAACACCCATGGGGGCACTTCCAGCCAGGATGCAAGTTAGAGCATCCCTTACGGCTGCTCTAACCTGCTCTGGGTGCTTATCTGGTTCCCAGGAGCCCCAGGAGAGGGGAGGCACAAGGGCCCAGAGCCTCAGAAGTATTTAGGTGCCTGAAATCCTAAATATCTTTGAGGATCTTAGCTGCGCAGCTTGTCCTTGGTACCTAAGCCAGAGACAGTATTTGTGCAGGGATGAAGTGTGGCCATAAGACCTGATTTTCAGAGATGCTGCGCACCTGCAGCTCCCATTGACTTTAACAGGGTTGTGGGTGCTTACACCATCACACTACTGCCCCCTACAAAACAGAGGTTAGAAATTCAACATGCTGACTTCACTGCTCTTAAAAGGGAGGAAACAAGTTGTTGTGTGTGGAGTGACCCATGTGACATGACTGGGACCAGGTTATAAAGATCAGAACCTTAGCTGTGTGTGTTCTCACGCACAGTGAGTATTCTTTTGACTTTTTAAACAGATTAGCTTCAGCTGTGTTTATAGCTGCCTTGTTTTCACTTTCAATAATACCCCAGCAAACTGGCAGAGTGAAATTCACTGAAAGAATGAATTTTAAACAAATACTCCCCACCCCCATTACACATCATCAGGGCCAAATATTCAGGACTCCCATTCCTTTTGCAGCTACCCATCAGAACCCTTCCCCCGCATTTGCATCTCAGGTGTTGCTCACTTTTCCTAGCCTTGTATTTTCTGAAAATAATTCAGGATTTAGGATGTTAAAGACCAGATGGGAATTATAAAAATAACTGAATTTATTAAGAGACACTAATTCTGCTGATTTAATTGAAACTGCATGAGCAAGTGACAGAGAATTCCAGTTACTTTTGAGGCCCCCAATACTTCCTGCGGATCAAAGCTCTCTAGCTAGATAGCAGGTGGCAAACTTTATATTGTCAGAACAAACTCTGCTTGGCTGAACACAGGCCAGGATGTCTAGCTGTTTCTGGGCCTTTTTGAAAGCAGCCTTTTAATGGGTGTCATATACACAAACACTTGCTTAAACACCATTATTTATTTTATTTTAATTTTTTTATCTTAAAATAAATGCTTTGTGATGGATGGTACTGGTTCTTCTAGTGACTCCATCCTGATGTATCATGTCCAAGTGTTCAGCCTAGGAGGCCTCTAGGGAAAGTTGGGACACAGAGGAGTTCTTTGCTTAGCTGGGGGAGTGAAGAGGGAACAACTGGATCCCTTGGGAGTCTGATCTACCTCAGGCAGCTAGCTACTGTTAGGAATTGAGTTCCATAAAGAATGGGCGGGCAAGGTCCAGGAGAGGAAGGCTGCCTCTCTCTGTTTCCCCAGGAAGCTTATTTGAGTGGATGTGGGAATCAAGTCTCAAGTAGTAGGTTGTATGTATTCTGCTTTTGAATAGTGAGCCCAGAAACCTCTCTGGAACCTCAGTTTTCAAGTTAGTTTCAGACTCTGTAACATTTGAAACTATGTCTGTTGCACAGGGGAGGACAAGACTTCCTGCAAGGGTATGTAACTCATGCTATTGTGTGATTCCTAGAGATACCTAGAGATAAGTTCCTTGATTATTCATGTTAAAATGTTAAAATTACCAGTTGGCGTAATCATATCTTGATTTCCCCCACTCAACCCCCCCACACACCTCCATGCTTACAAATTTTAGCTAAGGGGAAAATATCCTCAAGTTCATTCATCATTTAGGAATATTTGGTTTCAAAAAGTCGCAGCAGATTTGAAGGTTTCATGCTTTCAGCAGTCAGAACATTAGAACATCCTACACAATGATTAGAGCCAGATCCTTGTCTGGTGGAAGTTGGTATAGCTCCAGTGAAATCAATTGGAGGAGGAAGTGGCTGCCTAATTTTCTCCCTTTTTTCCTTTCTGAGTTGTTGTTGGAATAACTTACCATTTGCCTTTTCTTGTAATGATCTATGATCCTAATTACCCCTTGGCCAGAACTGAGCTGCAGCACTGACTGAATGATGTATGCAGGCTCAGCCTTTGGCCCTTAGCCATTATAGCCTATATGTCTGGTATTCCAGTTCAATGATATGTTGTGTCATGGCCTGTATGCAGTGATGAGCTGCCAAAATCTTAACAACGGGTTCCCTCCTCAACCCAATAGGGGGTCGTTGCCCACCCCCGCCCCCCAGGACTCCTGCCCCATCCAACCCCCCCCGCGTTCCTTGACCCCCTCAGGACCCCTGCCCCATCCACCCCCCTCCCCTGTCCCCTGACTGCCCTCAGAACCGTGCAGGAGGGTCTTGTGGGCCACTGTAGTGGGTGCCCACTCCACCCCTAAGAGCCAGAGGCACCTGCCAGGGGGCGAGGTGGGGAGTCCCGGAGGTGCTTACCTGGGGCAGCTCCCAGGAAGCATCTGGCAGGTCCCTCTGGCTCCTAGGGGCAGGGGAGTGTAGCTGGGGGGGAAGCAGGGGGAGCGGCCGCTCCCCCACCAATCACATCAAAAGTGATCCAGAGCACCCACTGGCATCGCCCCACCCCGCGCCTGGCCCCAGATCACCTCACCTCTGCTCCGCCTCCTCTGCTGCCCCGCTCTGCTTCTCCGCCCCCCGCCGCCCCCAGCTTTCCACGAATCAGCTACTCAGCGGGAAGCCTGGGGGGGTGGAGAAGCAGGCGGCGGCTTCACACTCAGGCCGAGGGTGGCAGAGGTGAGCTGGGGGGGCCCGAGGAGGACCTCCTGCGCTGCAGCAGGTAACCCAGGGGTTACCTGCTGCGGTGCGGGCGGCCCTCCTCGGGCCTGCCCCCCAGTTCACCTCTGCCTCCCTGGGCCTGAGCGGAAAGCTGTGGCCTGCTTCTCAGCCTGCCCCAGCTTCCCGCGCAAACAGCTGATTTGCGGGAAGCCTGGCGGGTTGGAGAAGCAGGCGGCGGCTTCATACTCAGGCCGAGGGTGGTGGAGGTGAGCTGGGGCGGGGAGCGGTTCCCCTGCTCATCCCCCCCCGGGTTACCTGCTGCGGCGCGGGCGGCCCTCCTCGTGCCCCCCAGCTCACCTCCACCTCCCTGGGCCTGAGCGGGAAGCTGCGGCCTGCTTTTCAGCCTGCCCCAGGTTCCCGCGCAAACAGCTGATTTGTGGGAAGCCTGGGTGGGGGTGGAGAAGCAGAGCAGGGCGGCACGTTCAGGGGAGGAGGTGGAGCGGAGGTAAGCTGGGGCCGGCGGTGGGGCAGGGAGCTGCCGGTGAGTGCTCTGCACCCACGAAATTTTCCCCTTGGGTGCTCCAGGGCTGGAGCACACATGGAGTCGGCGCCTAAGGTGCCACTTTTGGCCGGTTAAATTTAGAAGCCCTTTTAGAACTGGTTGTCCCTCGCGGAACGACCGGTTCTAAAAGGGCTTCTAAATTTAACAACCGGTTCTAGCGAACCGGTGCGAACCGGCTCCAGCTCACCACTGCCTGTATGCATGGCTATGTGTACTTCGTGTCATACATATATTATGTTATTTTATGATTGGGCTTAGACTGCTTTATATGAGGTAAATACTGATGCAGGTGTAATACTGTTTTATTATGGAGGATCTTGCAGTCTGTTGTTCACATTTACATCGGGTGCTAGTCAATACTTAATCATTAACTGGGATGCCAAGGTTAAGACAATATGGTGACCTTCAAGAGGGTTTAAGCTTTTGTGAGCTATGCTCAAATAAATTGGTTAGTCTCTAAGGTGCCACAAGTACTCCTTTTCTTTTTGCGAATACAGACTAACGCGGCTGCTACTCTGAAACCTGAAAAAAGAGGGTTTATGTGTCTGTATTTTAAAAAAATCAGTTTAAAACTTATTTTTTTGAAAAATTTTACACTTTTTTGCATTAGTTGGGGACAGGTGTGTTACCCACACTTTGGGAAACCCTGAATCAAGGTTATTTCATGTAGTATCTTGTTTCTTCACGGAAAATGTTCCACTTTCTACCATTAGATGGCACTAATTAGCTAACCAAATGCAGTATTTAAACTGTTAAGTTTTTATTCTTATTTATTATGGTAATACCCCAAAAGGTAGATGCTGCCTGGAGACCTCTGCCACAAAGCTTCTTTTGAAGCTTCTGAAAACATAGTGAATATTTGTGGAATAATTATAACCAATTGTTTGCTTTTCATCTGAGACCCCTGACATATTACATGTAAATCGTAGAGGTAAGTGAACAACTTTCCTATTTGATGCAAAATAGGAGTGGATGACTTTCACTTGAACGGACCAAACTGAGTGATAATCAGAAAAGAAGGCTTAATGAGATATTTCTTTAAAGTAAAAAGTTAAACCTATAAAATATCACTACTACCTTTTTTTTTGTTTCTTGCACGCAGTAGAATTTTTTAAATTAAGGATTACTAAAGGCCATGATTTTCAAAAAATAGAAGCCTAAGGTTAAGCCCCTAAGTCACGGTTCTCAAACTTCATTGCACCGCAACCTCCTTCTGACAACAAAATTATTACATGACCCTGGGGGAGAGGGAAAGCCAGAGCCCCACCGTCCCAGGTGGAGGTGGAGCTTGGGCTTCAACTTCAGCCCCACATCCCAGCAAGTCTAATGCTGGCCCTGGTGACCCCATTAAAATGGGGTTGCAACCACTTTTGGGGTCCCAACCTACAGTTTGAGAAGCACTGCCCTAAGTCCATATTTAGGCACCTCAGTAAGTGACCTCAGTGTGAGCTGTTGGGCATTCAGCATTCTCTAAAATCAGGCTATGGTATTAGGGGCCTAATGTTAGGCTTCTATTTTTGAAAGTCTTGGTGTATGTTTTTTCACTTTGTGCTTATATTTTTAACCTCTTGCTTTAGAATGGGCTACTGTCTTAAAATTCGGGTATCTTCATGGCTAGTCAAGTCCTTTTAAGTTTAAGAGGTTACTTGCATCTCCTTTAGTTAATTATGATAATCTTCACAACTTCTTTAAATGTAAAAGATCATATGGCCAGAGATGTAAACAATTATAATACTTAGTCCTTACATACAACTTTTGATCCATCAATCTCGAAGTGCTTTATAAAGATGAGTAAACATAACTGTTCCCATTGTACAGATGGGGAAGGCCAACATTTTCAAACATATCTGCTCATTTGCTATCTGCTCATTTGTGTTTGGGTGCCCATCTTGATGATGACTATTTATAATCTGCTATCGCATAAAGGGCACCATCATGGTAAGGGTCTAGTAGTGCTGGGCGCTCTGTGGTGCAAGTAGATCTTAACTCCTATCGGTACAGCGACTCATGGGAGGGACACGCATCAGCTACCGGGGGGGGGGGGGGGGAGTATATGACCTCCCCATGTGACCTCCTGTCATAAATATAAAGGGAAGGCTAACCACCTTTAGATCCCTGCTGGCCAGAGGAAAAACCCTTTCACCTGTAAAGGGTTAAGAAGCTAAGATAACCTTGCTGGCACCTGACTAAAATGACCAATGAGGAGACAAGATACTTTCAAAACTGGAGAGGGGGTGGGGGAGAAACAAAGGGTCCTCTCTGTCTGTGTGATGTTTTTGCTGGGACCAGAGCAGGAATGCAGGTCAGAACTCCTGTAAAGAGTTAGTAAGCAATCTAGTTAGATATCTGTTAGATTCTGTTTTGTTTAAATGGCTGATAAAATAAGTAGTGCTGAATGGGATGTATATTCCTGTTTTTGTGTCTTTTTGTAACTTAAGGTTTTGCCTAGAGGGATTTTCTATGTTTTGAATTGGACTACTCTGTAAGGTATTTCCCTTCCTGATTTTACAGAGGTTTTTCTTTTACTTTTTCTTTAATTAAAATTCTCTTTTAAGAACCTGATTGCTTTTTCATTGTTCTTAAGTTCCAAGGGGTTGGGTCTGTGTTCACCTGTGCAAATTGGTGAGGATTTTTATCAAGCCTTCCCCAGAAAAGGGGGTGTAGTGCTTGGGGGAGACGTTTTCTGTATTTCTGGGGGGAGACGTTTCCAAGTGGGCACTTCCCCTGTTATTTTTGTTAGACACTTTGGTGGTGGCAGCATAAGGTCCAGGGACAAAAGGTAAAACAGTTTGTACCTTGGGGAAGTTTTAACCTAAGCTGGTAAAAATAAGCTTAGGGGGTTTTCATGCAGGTCCCCACATCTGTACCCGAGAGTTCAGAGTGGGGAAGGAACCTTGACACCTGCCCACATGACTCCTCCCCAGCCCAGGAGCCCCACGCTCTCCCTGTCCCCATCCCCTCCCCATCCCATGCTACCTGTCCTCTGTCCTCCCCCTGGCATTCGGCTGCTCTTCCTGGCAGCCAGGCCTGGAGCCACTCCTGGATGCTGCCCGGTGCAGCACAGTAGCTGCCTGGGAGAGTGCGTGGACATGTTATTCCTTGACTTTAGCAAACCTTTTGATATGGTCTCCCACAGTATTCTTGCCAGAAAGTTAAAGAAGTATGGGGTGGATGAATGGACTATAAGGTGGATAGAAAGCTGCCTAGATTGTCGGGCTCAACGGGTAGTGATTAATGGCTCCATGTCTAGTTGGCAGCTGGTATCAAGTGGAGTGCCCCAAGGGTCGGTCCTGGGGCCGGTTTTGTTCAATATGTTCATTAATGATCTTCTGGAGGATGGTGTGGATTGCACCCTCAGCAAGTTTGCAGATGACACTAAACTGGGAGGAGAGGTAGATACGCTGGAGGGTAGGGATAGGATAAAGAGGGACCTAGACAAATTAGAGGATTGGGCCAAAAGAAATCTGATGAGGAGAAGAGCAGAGTCCTGCATTTAGGACAGAAGAATCCCGTGCACTCCTACAGAGTAGGGACCGAGTGGCTAGGCCTCAGTTCTGCAGAAAAGGACATAGGGCTTACAGTGGACGAGAAGCTGGATACGAGTCAACAGTGTGCCCTTGTTGCCAAGAAGGCTAACGGCTGTATAAGTAGGGGCATTGCCAGCAGATCGAGGGACGTGATCATTCCCCTCTATTCAGCATTGGTGAGGCCTCATCTGGAGTACTGTGTCCAGTTTTGGGCCCCACACTACAAGAAGGATGTGGAAAAATTGGAAAGAGTCCAGCAGAGGGCAACAAAAATGATTAGGGGGCTGGAGCACATGACTTTTGAGGAGAGTCTGAGGGAACTGGGATTGTTTAGTCTGCAGAAGAGAAGAATGAGGGGGGATTTGATAGCTGCTTTCAACTACCTGAAAGGGGGTTCCAAAGAGGATGGATCTAGACTGTTCTCAGTGGTAGCAGATGAGAGAAGAAGGAGTAATGGTCTCAAGTTGCAGTTGGGGAGGTTTAGGTTGGCTATTAGGAAAAACTTTTTCACTAGGAGGGTGGTGAAGCACTGGAATGGGTTACCTAGGAAGGTGGTGGAATCTCCTTCCTTTGAGGTTTTTAAGGTTAGGCTTGACAAAGCACTGTCTGGGATGATTTAGTTCGGAATTGGTCCTGCTTTGAGCAGAGGGTTGGGCTCAATGACCTCCTGAGGTCCCTTCCAACCCTAATATTCTATGATTCTATGACCCTTTGTGCCCCTCCCACCAGCCACCCCCTGCTCACAAAAAATATTTTGTGATTAGAGCCCTGCACAGATATAAATTTATATCCATGGATGCAGATATCCGCTGAAATTGGTATCCGCTGAACTGCAGGGCTCTTCCGTGAACTGCAGCAGCGAAAGGAGCAGAACGTGAGGTCACCGGGTGACCCCACGCCAGCAGCTCCTCTGGTGCAACTGTACCACCCTCAGCCCCACTCCCAACCCTTGCACTCAACTGCGTCTTCTCTCCAGGGTCTCTACAGCACCACCAGAGTACAAGGCTGGAGGCATTACAGCTGCACCGGAGGAGTTGCTAAGGTGAGACCGCCTGGCGGCCCCACGTTCTGCTTCTTTCACCAGGATATAACTAAGGACTGATTTTTTTAGAGGTGAGGAGGACAGTGTGCTCTCATGGACTTCAAGTGAAGTTGTATCAAGCTGGACATCCAAAAGTAGAGGCACCTATGATTATGATGCATTTGGAAGTTTTGACCTAAATGACCTACTCAAGGTCCAAAACTGAGTTAGTAGCAGAGCCAGGATTCAAAGCCAGATCACCTGGCTTGCAGATTGGTACCAAATTACTGCACTTCATGACTGAAGCTAAAGGGGTTTGACGTAACTTTCTGGATGATTAATGACCAGCCGGATGAGGTAAAGGCTCCAGGTGAAGCCAAGGGTCCTTCATTTAGTTGGTCAATAATTAACTGACCCAGTGATCATTAAGGCCATTATATATTATGAAAATATAAAAATGTAAAGTGGAAAATTCATTTGTCTATGAATTTAAAAGTTGAACCAGTCATTGCCTTGAATGTGGTGCTCTGCCACCTCTTTTCCTAGAATATGTAAGCCAACAAGATAGCAGGATTTCATTTGCAATGTTCCTTTCGATTTCTGATGAATATTAAAGGTAATTACAAAAAACGTAGCCTGGCCTATTTTTATTTTGTACATGTTTTCTTCAACTCTTTTCTCTCGGGAATGTGAGAAAAATATTGATAGATGGCTATTGCTGCTAATGTTAAAGAATTATTGTTGTCCAATCAAAACCTATGTGGGAATGGTTTTGTTAAAGAACAAGGGAATGTGGAGTCTGAGCAGCCATTCCTTCACTGGTAATGAGATGTGTACCTTTTGTATTAGCAGTCTCACTCCTAAGTTATTCAGAAGTATTGTCACTTGTTGTTCCAGGGCCAAAACACTTATGGAAGGGCTTTTGTTTTGGGATTAAGGTACCAGATGAATTAGTAACAGAGATGGTAATTAAACAATATGATAGGACATGCATGTGCAGTAATAATGATTAATGACATGACTCAGGTGGTTAGTGAGGGATGAGGTAAAGACCAGTGATTCCAATGCACCAAAGAAGTGTAATTAATCAGCATTACATCCTGGTCTGGGGTGAAAAAGGACCTTTAAAGTAAAAGTTGTTGTTTTAAATATTTGAAATACATTTGTGGAAGTGTCAGGCCAGAATTATTCAATCATAGAAATGTGTTTAAAAATAGTTACACAGTACTTAAAGTAACCAATTGACTTGGCTGCTGGTATTGTTTTTAATTTTCCTGATATTTTATTTTAAAAAGCTTTAAAAATAAACAGAGAGGGCAAGGAGGCAAAACAACGCATATATACACAACAGGTCCCACTAATCACGGGGTCAGCCTGCATAGAATTTGGTGGAACATCTATAGTAGAACATCCATCAAAGAAGGATGGTCCAGTGGTTAGGGTGCTTGTCTGGGAGTGGGGAAACCTGGGTTTAATTCCCTCCTCTGCTACAGACTTTCTGGGTGAGTCTGATAGTGGGCAAGTCAATTAGTCCCTCAGTTTCATATCTGTAAAATGAAGATAATAGCTCTTTCCTGGGTGTTGTGATGATAAAGAGTGTGAGGTCCTCAGATACTGCAAGCGGGGGGGCATATACCTAAATAGAAGGTATGGAAAGGCTATGGTGGCAGAAAGTGACTGCAATCTCTTCTTACAGAAGGCAGTAATTTTGTGGGGTGTAGGACGGGAGTGAATAGCGCAGGCTGTGGGTGGGGTATATTGAGTGCATGTCCTCTGACAGGGTTTCTATGAAGCATCAGCTATACGTTAAAGCTGCTTACTTGCAGAACCTTGATTGAAACCCCTCAGGAGGGCAGGCAGTAACAATATGAATGCCCTGGCTGTGGGGTTCTGGAAAGAAGTAATTCTGGGACCCTCTTAAGAAAATTGTTAACTAGTAAAGGAAATAAGGAATATAAACCTTTAATAAGAGTGAATGTTATATAGCATGGACGTTACCTGAGGGACTATAACAGGATCTCAGCCTTTGCAACTTCACATTTTAAACTTTTTAAAATCACAATTAAGAAAAGTAAAACCATTTTGATTTTAGTGGAATAAACAGCAGAACTTAAAAATCTTGTTGGTTTTAAAATCTGCATTGGAAGCAATACTATGGGGGTGATCCACAGAGGGCTTGAAATAAAGAAAATTTAAAAAGAAGGCTTAGAAATTCTTTAGAATTTCGATAGTCACTATTTTCCCCTTTTAGCATGAACATTTATGTATTTTTTAAATGTTGAAGTTAACCTATAAATAGTAGTTCCAAACCATGTGGTTGTGATGATTTACATAGGGCAATATAATAAAGGGGCTAGAGCCAGGAAATTCCAGCTGGAAGACTGAGTGCTCCTTACTCCTCCCCAGCTCAGAGCAAGCTCCTGGCCAAATGGCAGGGCCTGTATGAAGTACTCAGTCAGGTGGGACTGATAGATTATGAAATTTAGTGCCTGGACTGTTGAAAACAAAAGCAGATTTATTGTGTAAATCTGTTTAAAACCTTGGAAAGAACAGCAAAGATCCTTCATCCACCCAGTGAAGGGAAAAGAGGATCTGGAGCCTCAGTTTCCTAAACTGGCTGAAAGTGGGATAAAGGAGGTGCCACTTGGGGAGGAGCTGTCTAATCTGTAGCAATTGATTAGACAGCAAATAAACAACCTTGTGAGAGCTTACAAAGAGGTGTTCTCCCCACTATTGAGACAAACCTCCTTGGTGACTCGCTGGGGCTGAGCCTATTAGGAAATCATATCAAATCCCAGAAGGGGTATCAAATCCCATAACATGTGGTGTAGTGTGGTTCTTTTGGTACCAAAGCTAGATGTGACCATCTGATTTTGTGTAGATTTCCATTAGATAAATACCATTTCTGACTTTGAGGCTGTCATAAATATAAAGGGAAGGGTAATCACCTTTAAAATCCCTCCTGGCCAGAGGAAAAATCCTTTCATCTGTAAAGGGTTAAGAAGCTAAAGGTAACCTCGCTGGCACCTGACCAAAATGACCAATGAGGAGACAAGATACTTTCAAAAGCTGGGAGGAGGGAGAAAAACAAAGGATCTGTGTCTGTCTGTGTGATGCTTTTGCTGGGGACAGAACAGGAATGGAGTCTTAGAACTTAGTAAGTAATCTAGCTAGATATGCTTTAGATTATGATTTCTTTAAATGGCTGAGAAAATAGCTGTGCTGAATAGAATGAATATTCCTGTCTTTTTTGTAACTTAAGGTTTTGCCTAGAGGGATTCTCTATGTTTTGAATCTAATTACCCTGTAAGGTATTTACCATCCTGATTTTACAGAGGTGATTCTTTATACTGTTTCTTCTATTAAAATGTTTCTTTTCAAGAATTGAATGCTTTTTTCATTGTTCTAAGATCCACGGGTTTGTGTCTGTGGTCACCTATGCAAATTGGTGAGGATTTTTACCAAACCCTCCCCAGGAAGTGGGGTGCAAGGGTTGGGAGGATTGTGGGTGGAAAGACATTTCCAAATGACACTTTCCTAATAAAAATAAACCCAGATAAATGTTTGGTGGTGGCAGTGGAAGTCCAAGGGTAAAGGGTAAAATAGTTTGTACCTTGGGGAAGTTTAACCTAAGCTGGTAAAAGTAAGCTTAGGAGGTTTTCATGCAGGTCCCCACATCTGTACCCTAGAGTTCAGAGTGGGGAAGGAACCTTGACAGAGGCATATCTGATGCCCCAAGTCAATGATCTGTTGGATTGTCTTGGTCAAGTTCACGTTACATAACATTAGATCTAAATAAGGGCTGTTTGAAATTATGCTTACTCTTGACTCCCAAGAAAAAACTGCCTTTTCTACACTGGTGGACCTATTCCAATTTGTTACCATGCTCTTTGGGTTGTATGGGACCCTGGCCACCTTTCAAATTCTGATTGCCCAGGTGTTATGGCTCTACCATCGCTATGCCATGGCCTACTTTGATGGCCACGGTCTACAGTCAGTCCTGGGCCACACACCTTTAGAACTAGTAGCGGTCCTTCAAACTCTGTGGGAGGCCCATTCAACAGCAAACCCAAAGAAGTGCAAAAGGGGAAAAGAGAAATGAAATATCTGGGGTATTTAGCAGGGAACGGTAAGAGTACAACCTTACCTAGGACCTAGCAAACACCCCCATCCCAAGAACAAAAAAGCAGGTCTGATCCTTCCTACACCTAGCAGAGTACTATAGAAGATTTGTGCTTGACTTTGCCTTATTAGCCACACCTTCACAAGGCGCATGATCCCCCCATGTAATCAAGCATTTTGGAAAATTAAGCAGATTCTCTGTAATAAGCTGGTATTGCACAGATATAATTTCTCAATAATTCATTCTTCAAACACATGCCTTGCACTGTGCCATGGGTGCAGCGCTGTCCTAAACTTTCCAAGAACAAGAGCACCCTATCCTTTACATAAGTAGAAAATTCATAGACTGAGAAACCCAGTACTCTGTCCCTGACAAGGAATGCCTGGCCTTACAATGAGCCACAAAGGCACTGAGATACTATCTGTTTAGAACACCTTTTATCTTGGTCACTGAGCAGGCAGCACTAAGGTGGCTCCAAACCATAAAGGACTCAAATGACTGTGTGACACATTGGTACTTGGCCTTACAACTCTTTCAATTTCAAATAGAGCATTGGCCTGGGAAAGACCATCTGAGTGCAGACTTCCTTTAAGAGCTACAGAAGTCAGGGGGCCTGGTGGTAAGTGCCCTGGCAGGCCCACCTGGGGGGGGGGGGCGGGCGGGGGCTGGTATGTGAAGGTGTAAGGAATACCATTCCTCTTGGGTCAGAGGCCTTCAAGTGGTTGGCTGATTAACACCGCCCACTGTACCAGAGAAAGGGCTGGAACTTAATTAGCTGACTTTTAGAGGGCAGCAGGAAATTGAGTTGGGAAAACTACAGTACCCCTCAGAAATCTGAGGGGCCAGGGGCCATGTTCCCAATGGACTGCTCCAGAAATCAAACAGACAGAAGGGAGACTGTGTGGAGTCCTTTATTGCTGAGGCTCTGAGGTAACGGAAGTAACTGGCATGAGGGACAGGCGTGGGGAAGGGACTACTTGGCCTGCCCCCGCCCCCCTCCTTCCAACCAATCATCCTATATTTCCTTCCCCAACAACCCCTCCTTTGTCCTTGTTCCCAGGCAAACAGGTCACCTGGGTCCTCTCTCCTCAGCCCTTTGTTCTCCCTCTGGCCAGAACTGGTTGACTTCCAAGATGAGGTGGGCCTCCCAGTCACCAGCTGCTAGGGTACCCAGGCTCTTGTCTGGAGTCCTGACTGCTAGGGGAGGTTGGAACCGTCTCCCACTGCCTTGTTAAACATGCAGCACAGAGGGGAAATGGAGACACACATAGTATTCATGTAAAACCATAAGAAAATCCCCTACTTCGTCACTCTTATCACTTGAAATAAGTTCTCACTAAGCCTCTGTGGCTAGGCTAAAGTTGGGGAATATTAGGGTATGTGTACATTGATGTTGGGAGCGTGCCTCCCAGCTCTGGAGACAGACACGTGGAGGGGTCAGGGAATATGTTTTATTATTGGTGCCCTTGGATCAATTGAAAGTGTGTCTATACAAAATGCATGATGGCAATCTCACAGGCAGTCTGCAGCAGCTGACAATTCTCCCCACCTCCATTCCTTTCTCTAGGACAGATCCTTTTTACAGGTTAGTGTCTTTTGATCTCCAGATTCTCAGTCTTGGCATACAGCTTTGCCATCAGAACTGGGGCTGAGAAGCCCCTCTTCACAGTTATAAATCTGAGGCTACACTACAGTTTTTGTTGGTATAATTTATGAATAAATCACCCCCCTGAGCGACATAAGTTACACCAACATAAGCTGTAGTGTGGACAGCAGTATGTCAGTGATAGAGCTTCTCCCGCCGACAGTGCTACCACCTCTCGTGGGGGCTGGAGTAGTTAAGCCCATGGGAGAGCTCCCTCCCGTCGGCTTAGCGTGGCTACATTAGAGAGTTTACAGCGGCGCACCTCTCTAGGGTAGCCGTGCCCTGACTATTGTTTGAGGGAATGCTGATATCCAACCCTGATATTCTATGATTCTGATCTAGGCCATTGTTTTACCTTTCCTGCCTGGTTTCTTTTAACAAATCCTTTTGATCTAGCTATGAACTGCAGCAGAGGGGCATATGGTATTTATAAAAAAATAATACAACTATTTCCCAGTTCTCCATGCTCACACAACGTACTACTGATTAAGTCGAACACAGCATTATGGTGAAAGGTGCTCATGGCTTGTATGCTGAGGGGTCACTGATGTAATAATCCAGTTCTCCTTTGAGGAGATTGTGTAGGTTACAGTACTTTTCTTTGGCTGAAGGTTAAACCTCTGAGGTACCTTTGTATTGCAAGGTGGCTTCACTTAGAAGGGTTAAGCCCAAAGCTCATCTTTTCGGGCCATACGGTCCCAGGTGAAAAGCCATGAGCACGATGGAGTTTCCCCAGGTGAAAATCTCAGAGGCTGAAGCAGGAAGAGGGAACTATTAGTTACGCATTAAGATGTGAGTAAGAGTCCAAAAGTGAGGCAGAGACTTAAGACAGCTGCTTCTTAAGGCAGGGTAGTGCTGTGGTAGCTGAGGTTTTTGTGACAGGGAGATGTCTGTGTGCAGTTTGTGACTACCAGTATTCAAGGGATCAGGATGTGTGTACATTGGCTGACCTTGCAAAGCCCGATATTCAACTTGATGGCATTCCTCTGTTTGTATGAAATGTGACAATTTTTAAACACCATTTCTGATCCCTTCCAAAATTTCAGGGAATGTTCTAGGCATCAATGGCTACCATCCCATTGATTCTGATGAAAATTGGAAAAGCAAAAGGGGAAAATGGGGAGACACATAGGCCAGGTCTACACTACAGATCTATATTAGTATAACTACATCACTCAGGGAGTGTGAAAAAGCTGCACCCCTGAGTAATGCAGTTATACTGACCTAGCCCCTTGTAGATAATGCTATGTCGAAAGGAGAGCTTCTCCCATCGACATAGCTAATGCCTCTCAGGGAGGTGGATTAACTATCCTAACGGGCACAGGCATCAACTTTCCATTGTGCAGGGGGGTGCTTGACCCCTGGCTCTGCCCCAATCCACCCCTTCCCTCAAGGCCACACCCCTCCCCACCTCTTCTCACCCCCAGTCGACCCCCACCTTGCCTCTTCCAACCCCCTACCTGGAACATGCTACATCCTCCCTCCTCCACCCAAGCCTCCTGCATGCCACGAAACAGCTGATTGTGGAGGGAGAAGGGGAAGTGCTGATCCGTGGAGACCACCAGGGGGCGGGCGGCGCTGGGGGGGGAGGGAGAAGTGCTGATAGTGGAGCTGTCGGTGGATGCTCAGCACCCACCATATCTTCCCTGTGGGTGCTTCAGCCCCAGAGCACCTGCAGAGTCGGCGCTTATGCTGATGGGAGAGCTTTTCCCATAGCCGTAGTAGTGTCTTCACTAACGTGCTACAGCTACTGTAGCACTGTACGTGAAGAAAGCCCACAGAAACTGTTTATCAGAGTTAGTCACTTCAACCATCTCTGTAATTGCTGGCTAATGGCAACTATTAAAACATTCCAGCATAACAATACCCCTCATCTTAGCTCTGCCCATCCTCCTACTATAATTTTAAAAATGTTGACACCCTGAAAGAGGAAGAAAGGAGAATAAAAAGGGTGAGGGGAATGGATTTCTTACAGAGCTCCTGCCATGGGGGGCACACCAAACGCCTGCTGGGGAGGAAAATGGTGGGACACTGGTATTTGGGGAAAAGGGGGACTAGGACATATACAGAGGTCTGGTATGAAAGGGAAGGGGGCATGAGTGAAATTTGAAATGGGGGGTACAGAGCCTCTGGCATGGGGGGAGAATGGGGTATTCTGGCTTGGGGAAGATGGGGGATACACACAGCACCTGGCATGGAGAAAGGGAGGGCAGGGGGTACACAGAGTGTGTGTGTGTGTGTGTTGCTTTTGCTGCACACACGCACACACACACAAAGTGTGGAACCCCTAGTAAATAAATCACACTAAGGAAATAACCTGGTTCTGTATCACTGATTTCTGATCCAAAGGGGTAAAAGACATATAAAGCTCCCAGATCTGTTACCACTCGGCAAAAGGGCATCAGGAAATATATTTGGCATATTATATTTGGCGGGAAAAAAAAGATAAACTGTCAGTGGGTTTCATCCTGGCCTATAATATTTTATATGTATATAACCCTTCTGCCTGTCAGAGTTGGCAGCAACAAGGGCTGGGTTCAATATCTAGGGGTTCCATTTCAATAACACAATTCAAAACTGGATCGAGCCCCCACCCAGTGACCTGGGACAATTACATACCACCCCCCTGTGTGCCTCTAAGAGGCAATACTTCCCCTCTCACAAGCACAGAGTCTGAGTGTAGCAAAAGCCTTTTAATAAAGGAGGGAAACAATGCAGCATTATGTTGGGGAAACACCACAAACAGGATTCATAACACCAACGATGAGCAAAAGACCCACCCCCAAGTAAATTTGGCAGTGTCCTTTTCTTCTCAGGGTCTTAAGTCCAGCAACCCAATAGCCCCCCCCCCCCCACGCAGTTTCTGTCCTAGGTCAGTGCAGCCCCCCAGAGTTCAGAAGTTCATCTGCAGAGTTTACCTCCCAGCCTGCGTGGAAGTGGAGGGAGGTATGGTTCTACTGCATGTGGAGATTCCAGACCTACACAGGTGGACTTTTCAGGAGGTTGGATGAACTTCTTTAATGGCTCCTTTGTGCTGCTGTAGCTATGCCAAGAGAGAGAGAGTCTTGCTGCAGATTACCTGCTTGTGAAAATCTTTATCTGTGTACATTCGGCATGTGCAAAATTAAAAAAACAATTTAGTGTGAGGTAATACACAAAGCAGATTTGTCTATAAGTACTAATGAAAATAAGTCTTTTACATTCAGTTTTGTCATTTAAAACATAGGCTCAGATCAAATAAATATTCAGGGAACTTGTTAAGTGACAGTAAGTGTCTTGTTCATAACACATTAGTTGGAAGAGATGTGCAGAATGCAACATACTCTTATGTAGACTGGAGGAGAGTTTGGTTTGAGTCATGTGACTGAGAATAAAATTAGTCATATGAGAAGATTAATCCTGAACACCTGAATGAGATTCTATTGTGGTTTGTCTAGTATAGTTAATTTATTTAATTAATTTAATTATGCAGAACTCTCAAGTGTTGTGTCATATTGAAATTCACTGTTGCTTCAAGTACATTATTTTATGAGTTTACATTAACACATTTAATGCATGAAAATTAGTTTATCCTGTACTACAACATGTAGACTTAATTTATGAACTCAGATAGGTGGTTATGCATTACTGAGGATTTTGGAAGAGAATTTGAACGTTCAATTATTTTTATGTTTTGTAAAGAACATTCTGGTTAGGTTAAAAATAAGACAATGTATCACAAATCACTCCACAAATTGCCTTGTGAATATTTTGCTGTGTGATCGATTACACAACTATGTTTGAGTTAAAACAAAACCAGGGACCTATGCTTTGTGACTATAGAGGAATTTCAGGTGTTGCATCAGAGCTAAGGTGGTCCTTTCAGAGACTGATGTTTTGTGAGTCTCAAAGCTTATCTTAGGGTTTACAAAATTAATTTGCGGTAACTAAGCTATCTGGTAAATATACTGTCTACCCCAAGTTTAGATTCAATTAAAAATGTTTTTCTAAAGGGAAACCTGTACTATTAGAGATAGAGACCATCCTTCCCCATGCCTCCAAAATTTAGAGAGGCATGAATGGATAACCTGGACATAATTTACATCAAATCTATTTTTTCTTCATAATTTTTGCCTCTCTCATTCTCTCTTGTGGTTTGTTTTAATAGCCTTTCTTAAGAAGGATGCAGAACCAACAACATTCAAGTTGAGACTGAATATTTGAATGTTTGAGTGGGTTTGAAATCAGGCAAAATGAGTTCACCCATCACTAATGAGAACAATGCTCAACCCTCAGGAGGACAGGTTTTTCCATTTATTTTATATATTTCATTTATTTTTTCTTTTTTTTTTGCCTTGTTTGTAACCTTGTTATATAGTTAGATTTTTGATTGAATAGTGTCATGTAATTTTTTTGAAAAGTAAAGCAAGATACTGAATTTTGCAATATAATGTGCACTGAATTTTAATTGTCACTTTGACTGTGCACACAAGTACCTTATTTCAATGCACACACATCAGGTAGCTGCATACATAAGGTTCACATAAATGTATGTATGTAGTCATGCATAATGAAGTTGGAAAACCTGGCTTAAATCCTGGCCCCATCACAGCCCATGGCACAACTTTAATTGAATTTCACCTTTGGTGCAAAAAGTTCAATAATTTTAATGAATTATATTAGTTTCTAGTTAGCTACGTTTATCAATTAATTTTATTCATAACTTGTCCAACTAGTAATATATTAGCAAAATGGTTGTTTTTTGAGTGTCACAAGTGAAGATTGAAAACTAAGATCTTTATCTTTTATGTTATTTAATTCTGCAAAAAGTTAGATAACTATATTAGCCAGTTTAGATTTGCATAGCATATAACTTGAACTGTGTACCTGACTTTGATGGAACATGCTTGCGAACAAGATCTGGCATCTCAACAGGCCTGTGCTGGATTCAAATTGTTCAGATGCAATTAGATAAGTAAACAAATAAGGAATTTAAGAAACTTTTAAATTCTCTATCTCTCTCACACCCACACACCTATCTATAGACCTGCTTTTTAATCTATAGAGCTATCTCAGATGATAAATATATTCATTTATTTGTTTCTAGGTCATTACCAGTGTTGTTCATCTTTGTAATAAACTAGCAGGACTTAATAGGTTCAAGCACGGTATGCAAGCTTCATGACTGGGAGGAAATACCACACAGATGGAACTTTCATGCAATATGGTAGTACATTTAAATAAATAGGTTCCTCTATAGGGTGACTACATTTTCCAAAGGGAAAATAGGACACTGCGCGGGGCTGGTCCAAGTTGCTCACCTGAGGCTCCCCATGCAGGCTGGCCCGAGCCGCTCACCCGAGGCCCCCCTTATGGTGCTGGCCCAAGCCACTTGCCCAAGCCCTGCTTCCCACATTGGGGGCAGGCAGGGCTCGGGCGAGCAGCAACACACATACTAGATAGGGTGACCATATTTCCCAAAGGCTGGGGCTGGCTGCTGGCTCGAGCCCTGCCTTCCGCCTGCCGGACCCCTGCCTCTCTTCCCCCCTTCGCACGGGCTGGCATCGCTGCTCTCCCTCCCCGCACCCCACTTTTTTGACGACAGTGGGCATTTGTCCCATTTGCTTTTGCCAACTGATCAAGTAGGCGACAGCAAATGAGACAAATGCCCACTTTTGCCAAAAAAGTTGGGACAGCTGGGACAGGGCTTAAAAAAGGGACTGTCCCAGCCAAAATGGGACATATGGTCACCCTATCCCTATATTCTTCTCAAAGAACTTACGCTCTTGCGAAGCCCGACTTGTCATGTCAAGTTGCTCAGCTTGCTCTTCTAGGAAATGCCATTAATCTGTATAATCTTGGATATTTCATTTCAAAGTCCTAGGAAAGCCTGGTGAACAGTTTCAAGGGAGACATGGAAAAAGGAGACTAGCCACAAAGAGCATGTTATGATGATTTCTAAATGTAAAGCACTGAATGGGTTTGAAATATCAGATATTCAAGTTTAAGTTGCCCCAAGGCAACTCATGTGAGTGAAATTTACATCATGTATAAACCAAGCAGAAACTGACCTTGGCAGTTTTACAGGAATAATAGCTTCACTAGGACAAATTGTTCTTGAACATTTTATCATGTGTGTTAAGAGCAAACTTGCTTTTCTTTTGAATTGGGTAATGTCTTCATGTCATACCTCCTATTGACACTGAGCAGAATGGGATAATCTCACCCCTTATTCAAGTCTGAGTTGCACTTTGTCCTTTTCTTTCTTTTTTTTCTTTACGCCTTTGGCAATGGATATGGATGCAGCAGCTCTTTCAGCACATCATAAAAGACATAATCAAGAATAGATTGTGTTGCGATTGCTGTGCCATGTGGTACCCTGAAATCAAAT
This sequence comes from Chelonia mydas, assembly GCF_015237465.2. NCBI lineage: Eukaryota > Metazoa > Chordata > Testudines > Cheloniidae > Chelonia > Chelonia mydas. The sequence goes on from NC_057851.1 coordinate 179,699,983, forward strand.
GGTTTCTGTGCATGATGTAGTGACAGAGGGTACCTCTCTGATTCACATGCAAAAATGTTAATTTCATTCAATGTCTTAAATTGCTACTAGCCTTTGGAACTTGAAGTGAGTTGATGATAAAAGTGGTGGTATGCATCTCAAGAAGCATCGTGTGCCATTCCCATGTGTTTCCACAGGGACTTTGCATGCCAGTCTGCCCAAGCCAAGCATCTTGATAGCTGAACCTGAATATTTTGGCATTATTGGGCCTGGTTCTATTCTCACCGTGGTTTTACATTGATGACTTGCAACAGTGCAAGTCAGAAGAGAATTGGATCCTGATTTATTTTTTGTTTACTTCTTGAAGATTTAAAAAGATCTAGGGGGTCAGTCCTGCAGAACTGAAACACCATAGAAGAACCAGTTCTAATTTTGGCTCCAGACATACCTCCCTGAGATATTAAAAAGCTTGTGACAGATACAAATGTTACATTATATACAAGCATGCTGACCTGAATTTTTTTGCAGGTGTTACAGTAGCCCATGATTTATATAGTCATCAAGAGAGCTGCCATAGCCTGTTGCAGAAATCTACTTTTAAAAACCTGTAGGTAGGTTAGTTCCTTATCAATAGTGCCAGGCCAGCTGCACTTTTCTTGCTTCAATTTTTATTTGAGGAAATCTGTGATCCACCCAGATCAACCAAACATCTACAGTGTGAGCTTAAACACCCTGAAAGTCACCTGAACTGCAGACTAGGTATAGTACTGTAGATATCCTCCCCTGATTAGGGAGACAAGGTGGTGAGGTAATATCTTTTATTGGATGCAGTTCTGTTGGTGAGAGAGACACCCTTTCAAGCCACACAGAGCTCTTCTTTTCCCAGACTTGAAGAAGAACTCTGTGTAGTTTTAAAGCTTGTCTCTGGGATCATACAGCTATGACAACATTCCTCCCCTGATTGTCATTTAGTAGGACACACGTGCTCAGCTGTTACTTTTCTGTACCATAGGGGATCTCCTGGTGCCTACTATAGCCCTGTTGTTGTACCTCATGTTAATCTCTTCCTCAGTGCCTTTCACTGTTAAAATAGGTGGGTAGGCATTAACACCTTAAAATCTTTTTAATGTTTGTACAGACTAATGAATACATGGTTATTGGCTTCAGCACCAGTGCTTTAGGGCATGATTTCAGCCATATCTATGGAGACCAATTTACAACATCAAAACAAACCAATGTCAGTGGAATTGATATTACCTTTTAAAACACAAGTCAACAGAGCTGAGGACTCTACTTCAAGGAAGCCTCCTGGGTTGGTTCAAGGAATTAGGCAATGCAGATTTAAAAATCTTGCTGGGATTGTAGACAATCTCAAGGAGCTCTTTCCACCTCCTGCCTTTAGGAGTGATAGAGATAGTGATAGAGATCCCCCAGATTGCAGGCTGATTCAGGGCTACCTCAAGAATCCCGTAAGAATGTGGAATATCACATTTTGACAACAAACAATCCTTTATTTTGATGGCTAGACTGGTAGGTATGAGCTGCCTAGTTGATATTTTCTAAACATCTCACAAATCTAGCAGGGTGGTGGTATTATTATTCTTTGTATTATCATAGTGCCTAGGAACCCTAGTAATGGACCGGGACCTCACTTTGATAGGTGCTGTACAAGCACAGAACAAAAAGACCTGCCCTGTAGACCTTACAATGTAAGTATATGACAAGGGATAACAGATTGATATAGACAGGAGCGTGCAAAGAAATAATGAGACAATATTGGTCAGCATGCTGGGCTGTGGTTTCAGCACACTAGCAGTGAAACCATTGTCAAGTTTTTTGTAGGGATCCTGACAGAAGAGTTTAAGGAGGGCCTTCCACGAGGATGATGAGTTAGTTAGACAATGTGGAGGAGAATGGTGCTGGTTGGGAATCCCCCTGGTGGTGGTTGACTAACTGGGGCTAACCTTAGTTGGGAATTTTTAAAAAATGCATGCATATGTCACAGACTCACAGGACTCGTGTTCTCTCCCAGCTCTGTACCATCCCTGGGAGGAACCCCCTTCAGTGCGACAGCCCCTCTCGGGGTCCACTCTCTCTCGGGGTTTAAGCTGTAAGTCCCGTCATCTCCTGGAACTGCACTTCTCTGAGCCCTTAGCACTCCTGTCTCTCGCCATGGGCCCCCTCAGGGAGTCCACTCGCTCTGGACCCCTGGGGCCTCCACACCCAAAGGGAATAATGCCACCCTGATCTCCAGACCGAGGTGACTCTTAGCCAGCATAAAACAGGAGGAGCCTCTGTAAAACAGGAGGCTAAGAGTTTATTGAGTGTCTGAACACAGCACAGGAAACTCTCAGGGCCTCAGGCCTAGCAACCCTCAGAACAGTACATCTAGGTCTCTCCAGCCTCCAGGTGGGCTCTGGCTGCTCTCTCCTCTCAGCCCAGAGACCCCCTCCTTTCAGCCGAGGCATCCTATATCACAGGCCTCAACAGCTCCTCCCCTGTCCTTTGTCTTTCATCCCAGGTAAAAAGGTCTCTGGGGCCCTCTTTCTTCCATCCTTTGTTCCACTCTGGCTGGAACTGGTTGGTCAGGTCACCAGGGTCCTTTCTCTTCAGCCCTTTGTCCTCCCATGGGCCAGAACCGGCTGACTGCCACGCTGGGGTGGGCCTCTTAGTCACCAGGTCACCAGTTGTTAGGGTTCCCCATCTCCAGGCCGTTGTCTGGGGGTCCCAGCTGCTAGGCGAGGTCACACCTGGTCCTCTGCAAAAACAAACCCTCTCCCACCACCTTGTTAAACATGCAGCACGCAGGGAAACTGAGGATCGCACACACTATTAATGTAAAACACTACAAAAATCTCCAACTTCATCACAGCATATGTGGTGTATTCCAAATGGGGGAAAAAGCTCTCTGAATTATCTTTATACCTCTGGGGTAAAAATTATGCCTGGCAGGGATGGTTTAGCAGTATCCAGTGAGCTGGGATAGAGGAATTGAACTTCAAAGGCAGGAAAAATCTGCAATGAATAATATTAGGATTAATCTGGAGTCCTATCGGCAAGAGGCAGTTTAGAGCTGCCATAACATTGGATTGCAAATACTCTATCCTCATCCACTATATTCCTCAGAGCAGCTTAATACCTGTGACTGAATATCTTGAAGAATCTATTACGGAGTTTCCAGTATGCCATACATAGTGACTGTGGGTGAGTTGGCACAAGATACTTATAATTAGTGATTGTAAATTTGAAACTTCATTTACAGTTCTAATGCAATAGAAACAAATCACAATCCTCTGGTCCTGAGCTCTGAGTTGCAGAAGACACAAACTTTTGCACGGTACAGAAGCTACCCGAACTTGAGACTGAGTCAGACTTATATCATCAGCAGCAGCTGGCGAAGTGGTCTTGAACCAGTCCTTCCTCAATTTGAGGGAGGGTTCCAAAGGCAGCCTAAGTATATGGCTAACCTTTGCACGCAAGCCCTGAATGCTCACTGGGCCCTGACACAGCAAAGAACTTGAGTGTTTATATAACTTTATGCCACATGAATAATCCCATTGAAGCAAATGGGGTCATAATCAGGGTCATAATTAGATTTGTGGGGTTCTTTTAAAGTACCACTTAAGTACAAGGGCATTGGAAGCAAATAATTAAAATCTTTTACATGTCTATAATCTAGTGCATTTCATCTAGAATAATCCCCAAACATATAAAATACAGTACAAATTGGGTTTCCCTTGTATATCGCATTGCTAATAAATGCCAAGAATATTATGTGGAATTGCATACTAGATGAAAATGTTGGCAGTTAGGCCAGCAACAGGAGATTTTACAAAGAATTTTTTGTTATAGCTGTTAATCTTCTACCATGTCACACCCCTCCAGCGAAAGGAGCACAGGAAATAAAAAAACAGACAACATTACTAGATTTACATTTTTAAAGAATCTTGTTTTAATGACTTTTTGGACTTAGTAACAAGCATCAAATTATTACAAGTTGAATAGTTACTTAACGGCTATTTTTATGATAGCAAAGGCTATGCCTATAAATTGCCATTTTAGAAATTGTATTCTAATTATGTAGGTGCCTTGCAGGTGAATGTATTTGCTTGGAATATTAATATCAATTTTATTTGATGTGAACATGAACACTAACAGTTTTGAGTCTTCATTTCTTTTCTGAACAATGTGATATCTTTTAGGAGAGTTTTATTTGTGAGGTAAAGGAACAAAACTGAATTAGCAAAAGTGGATTGTTAAAGAAACTTTCTGTGTAATATGAGAAAAGGCCAAGTTAGTCTTTTCTACTTTATATATACATTTCACACAATTCTTCTTGGATCCAAAGTAACAGTATTTCTCCTAATGCTCATTAGCCCCTCCCTCCCATAAACTGGTCTGATTTTACGCAGTGCAGTGAGTTCTGAAATAAAAAATAAAAAAAAACTCCTGTAGAGGTAGACAAGTGAATATTTACTTTCCAGGGACAAGTCCTCCCTACATGTTTGCTCTTAAATTCTTTCTTCCCTCAGCTTCCTCCCACCAAAAGTCAGGGAGGTTTGAGTGTGCAAGAAAGTCTGTATTGTGCCTGAACAGCATATTCTACCAGATTCTCACGTACCTACCAAAACAGTCAGCCAAAACTCAGCCAAAATAGAAGCAGGTGCTTGATGGTGTTAATTAAGCTATAGAAGTAATTTCACAAACTCAAGTCCTCTGGTGACTGTTGTAGCAAAAATAAAAAATCTTAGTGAAAATAGGAGTAGGAATTTACATAAAGTGGAGACAATAGAATTTGTATCACAAATCAGCCTTGGTGGTTAATGAAGTTCCTACTAGGAAAATTGATTCCTTCCTCTGTTTTCTTTTGTTAGTTAGGAGACGTTCTATTGCTGCCCAATGGCATAATCCCCATGTTTCTTCTAGGAGTGTCTTGTTTAATAAAGCATGGAATGTCCTGCATCGAAAAAACTTCCTCACTTACAATAATTAAAAATACATATATTATCTTGCTATGTTGGCACTGTTTGTTATTCTTTACTGAATCTAATACAGTGTATTTATCTCAAAGCCGGAAACACTGTTGTCCTTTGATTCCTATAAAAATATGTGTTGCCTGTTTTCCAACTTATGTTCGCATCTGTATGTGAATAGTCCTTGTACACCATTTACTCCTGTCTGGTAATTTTCCAATTATGCATTTTAGTATTTGCCACTCCCCAAAATAAATTTTAAGAAGCCTTAAACTGAGTGAAATAAGATAATCATGAATAATTAAACTGCTTGTTTGTGATAGAACCAAGAACAAAATTTAGCATAGGTATGCTGTGAATAATAATACAGCAAAGCCTGCATTAAGGGATTGACACTAACTGCTTGTTAGAAATACCCTTCAAATAAAAATGGGAAGCAGAATTGTACCCAATACATTTGGAGGTAATCTGGGCTGTCCCCTAAAACAGTGTATTCTTTTGTAAAAGGTTTCACTACAGTTCCAATCAGATAGCATTTATTTGCATCAGTGAAGAAATGGTACACGGGTCAGTTTGGAGAGACACTGAGCTCTGCTGTGCATTTATTAAAAGAGAAGGAAAGGGACCTGTTGTGGCATTTACATAATATGTTCTTAAAACAAACAAACCCCACTTTGATAGCCTAGCCTGAATTCTGTGAAATGTTAGTGCTTGATTAAAGATGTTCACTGTATAATTTAGGGCTTCCCCTTTCAGCATACCAGAGCAAATGCAGAATTCTTCCTATCCCATTAAGGTTTCATGTTACTATTTTGATCCTCATGACTTGGTTTTAAGCAGAGAATAGCTTGCCTCACAATGACTGCTCAGCATGTTGCTTCATGTTTTCCACTATCTACCTTTGCCAGTTCTTTTAAACAGCTCATGAAACAAAATAGCCTCATTAAGGATTAGGGTAGGATGGGGTCTGAGTTGCAAAATACAGATTGGGCTTTCAGACACCCCACAGTTCAGGAGGAGGGTTGTATGAGTCCAGGATTTTTGGTTTTACTCATTATAGAAATGGGACCAGCTATGAAAGTTAGATCCATATCCATGTTCACATTTCTATCCCCTTCAAAATGCAAGTGTATTCAAAACTAGGATTTTAGTTTGCACTTATGACTAATTAGGTGTTAAATGGTCAGACTACGTCTCCCATAATACAACTTGATCTCCTATACAGGTAAGGGGATGAGGTGCATCCTGGGAGATACAGAACTGGTTTGGAACCCTAGCCCATTGAAGAGAATGGGAACATGAGGAAATTGAACAATTCCCATAATACACTCCAGTGGTATTTCTCTAATTAAAATATTTTGGTTTTCAGTGCTTACTGTTTTGTTTGGTTTTCTCTAACAAGTTTGGGCAGCTGAAAAGCAGGAGGTCCTGATTAATATATTAATCTTTTGTACACAGATGTAAAATGTGATGGTTCAATAGACATTTTAGTCATTTTGTGATCCTTTCAATGAATCAGCCCTCAACAAGTTGCTGTGTATTAGCTAACACCTTTTTAGTATTGGCTTTGTTCTTTTAGTTGTGCTTGTCAGTCTGCTATGGCTTAAGGGCCTGATTCTGAAAGGCTCCTAGGGCCCACTGAAAATGCATCTTGCAGGATTAGATTTAGGATAAGGATCCTTATTCAACCAGATCTGGACTTTGTTTAGATAAGGAGATAAACCAAAACCCAGAATCTGGGTGCCTTTCAGCATGGTGTTTCAAACTACAGATCTGAATTTAAATTTTCCCAGAGTTAATATGGAGAGAGACTAAGCTACATACTTGGACCCCCCCGCCCCAGTTTAGATTCCCTGCCATCTCTAGTTTCAGGGTGTATTAATGTGTGATATGGGACTGGTACAGACACTGCCTGTATTACCCAGGAGCACCATTCTTTGAATTGTCTGGTCCTTACTAGCTCTTCTTAGCATGTCTTTCTGTGGGCTGTTCCTTGAAATTGGCCAGAGGCAAAAAACTGCAATCTAAAATGAACAGTTTGTAACAGGCTGCTGCTCCCTGCATTACTCTGCCACTATACTTAGCTTCTGTTGTGTTTTTTCCTTTTCTAATTCCAGAGTAGATGGCACATTCCCATCTAACAGTTCAACTTCAAACCTCTAGGTTTACTATAACTTGGGTGAACAAGTTAACCTCTGTGTGAGGGACAGATTCCTGGGCACAAGCAAGTATGCTGGAAGTGTACAGAGCTAATATAATGGAGAGAGTCCCCAGGATGGTTTCTGATTTATATTATTGGTGTGTGCTAGCAGTTGAGGGAGAAGATCCCAAGACTAAACAGCAAAAGTCAGTCAGTTCTGCAAGGACAGCCAGCTTTGTAGATGCCAACTGTATTTATCTGTTAAATTTCTAGAATGATGAGTTGAGACCCTTCCTTTCATGTATACTCAGCTGCTCAAGTGCAGTTGATCTCAAAAGAGACTATATGTGGTAATATATGTCTGCATATCTGAGGCCAGGATCAATCTCTTACTAGCTCACAGATAAATTAGGGTAAACGTAATAATGGGCGAAATTTCCAGCCCATCTCTGTTTTGTACATTTCCTTTGCACATGCAGCTGATTGCTGCTGTGACTGGATGCACAGAAATTGAGAGTGCTTGAGGCTGATTTACAAATTTGTCCCAGTATCTTTGGATCATTGCAGTTAATAACTGGCAGTCTTAGGGTTGCAAGCAGGCACACATTATATAGACCAGTTGGCAGAGGGTGTTTTCCAAAATGCTACTCTGTATAAACTCTGAATGACAAAAATAAAGCTAAGAATATGTACTCTTCACTTCTCTTACAACCTGTGTCCAGTGATCTGAGAGCCTTACAGTACTAATTAAACAGGTTTTAATTATTGGTGTTATTAATAGGTATGAATCATCACAGAAATATACTATACCAACGGTAAGCACCTTTATACTAGTATAACTGTATCCATGATAGGAGGTTGTACCACTTTATGTCAGGTTCTTAGTTAAAGCAGTATAAACCCTACGTATAGAGCAGCCCTAAATTTCTAACCTGTTGTTTATTATTAAAGGTATGTAATAATAATCAGTTTATAAACATTCATCTTTAGTGAAACATTCTAGAGCAGGTTTAGGATTAGGGTCTAGGGCTTTTGCTTTCAGTCAGTAACACACACAACTTCATGGAGAACATTGTACTTTCCTGCTAACCCAGCAGTTAAACAATGAAAAATGATATACTACAGTAACACTTCCATGAACTGAATCTACTATCAAAGGGCTTGATTCTGGAAGCAATGAGAGGTGTTGAGCACTGAAGACAGGAGGAGTTATGGATACTCACAGCAATCAAGTGCAGGCTCAGAATGTTAGGTTACCCCAATGGCTTACCAAAAGGATGTGAAGAGGAAGCAGTCGACACAAGATAAACACATTTATAAACAAAATGGGAAGTCTAAATCCACTATTTTGATCTACAGAGCTCACCGGTCTGTGGGTACCTACAGGAGGGTTATCTCACCTACAGCATCTAGACAGTAGGGATAAATTAAAATACGATTTTTACATTTTTGGACGTATTGGTATGAGCCAGAGTAAGCCTATTGCTTGATTTTCAGAGACCATTATATGTTTAAAACCATAGGGAAAAGGCTCTTCTTGCCAAACAGAGATGCATTTTCAGATAATTAATAGGAAGTTTTAAGGAAAGGAGCACTTTTGTGACTGCTAATTTGCTTTTAAAAGTTATTCATTACATACACATGTCCAGTATAAAACAGGTTCTCATTTTTCTTCCATGCAAAGATGAAAACAACGGAACTGTTGTATTCTGCTCTTAAATTTCCTCTTGCAACTATATGCCAACTCCATTTTATTAAACAGGTCTGTCTTTTCCTAACGTATACAGAAATGCATGCAGTATAAACAGCTTAACTAGACATCTGTCTTTACCTAAATATAAAAGGCAGTTAACTTTTTGCCCTGTTTCTGTTCACTAGTGCTGATAAGTTATTCTGCTAGCCAGATGAAATAAAATTGGTTTAAATACCAGATGTAACACAGTTGAAGTTTCTATTATGCAGGTGTTCCCCCAGCTGGAAAGTATGGACACTTGCCATTTTGCTGAGATGAGGATTTGTGTTAGAAATGTGAGCGTGTTAAAAATAATTCTACATGTTAACAGTGGGCTTTGTCCCTGGTGGGCTCCATGTGCCTAGCATATGACCAGAGCAGCAGCTGCTCTATATTTTAATAGGAGAATTATAAAGTTAGCAACATGTATAGCCATTCAAAACATAAGCAACTGCTTGCAGTCATGGAAACAGGATTCAACAATAAACTCTTATTTTGAGTCTTCCAAACAAAATAATCCCATTGCATTACATTCAGGTGGTCTAGGATAAGTGAATGAACTTGGTTTCTATTTCCTTATGTCTTGTTTACTTAAAGTTCTGTTTGACAGAAAATATCAATATTTCTGAGAAGACATGAAGCATTTTAGCACTGTGCTCACGAAGGAAAAAAAGGAAATTTGCATTGGATTTTTCACTGAAATGCATTTTAGGTATTACTATAGCTTTGTAAGAGAGAACCTAGACCTAGAGAGAATTGCTTGTGCATATCTGATTACTCAAGCTATACAGGTATGCTGCAAGCAGCCTACTCCACACTAGTGAGCTGTATTTTAGCCTCAGTAAAATTCTTATCTGGTTTTACATACCAAAAGGCCAACCACATGGAGGACTCATATAATACATGTGAATCATAGTCAGCGTGTGTGATGGCTAAGAGTATGCTTTGTGCCAAAAAGTTGTTCCATCTTGCCTTGCAGTGTATTAAGCCAAATATATGAGTATGCTGAGACTTGGAGATCTACCAGATGGGGTATGGTTAGGCCAAAAGTAGGAGGTTATAGTCTTCTGCACCATTTATTTTCATGTTTATATGTGAAAATAGCATGTGAAAATGAGTGCAGTATATTTCATACAGTACCGTCAATAAACATGAATCTTATTAGACGCATAATCATTAGGGATCTATTTACCTACATGGACTTTTGACTCTTTCTGTTAATCCAGAGACCCAAATAAAAATCCATCATGCAGACAACAGGTGGATTGGTGACATCCACAAGGGATTCTGGATCCATACGTTAATTAACAGACTATACACAGCTTTGTGGAATTTACATGAGCTAGATATAATGGTTTCAATCCTAGGGTCCAATATGGCTTCTTGGCTCTGTGCTTACCTGTGCATTAGAGTACTCCTTCAGCCTAGGGGACTGTCTGACTGGTATAATTTTGCCATAATGAGCCTATGCTTTCTGTCAGTGAGTGTCAGTGAGGAAATGGGTGAAAGAGGGCAACCTATATGTATATTCTGGCTGCCAGAATGGCCCATTGGAACTGTGGGCAGCTGGGCATAAATTAGAGCAATCCTGAGACTGTTTAATTTATGATGGCGAACAGACTTGCTCTCTTTCAGCCCCAGGATTGGTGGAGTGTAAAGGTTGCTTCAGTCACCTTAAACTCTGGTCTTGCACCACGTGCAGCTCCGCTGGATGGGAGAATCTAACTCAGTATGTATTAGGTATCCCATCCCAAAGCTTTGGGGCCCCCCAGACAAATATGTTATCCCAGCTGATATTCTGCCCTTTTCTTGAATATGTCCCCCTTATTCTTTAGCCTGTGCTGCACACATACCATCCTGTTACTGTTAATCATTTTACAGATGAAATACTGTGGTAATTCTGACTTTTTGATTTAACTAGCCCTGGGTGTTAGTGTGTTGCAACTTTTGCATAATATTTTAATCTATACAAAACATTGCACCGCAGTTAGGAAGCTTGCTTTTTACTCTTGTTCATGACAAAAAATAGTCCCCTTTCAGTTTTCTATGAATTGAAATAATACATGGGTCAAGACTTTCTGGGCCAATCGCATGTAAATTGAAATACCACTATGGAAGTCAATGGATCTATGCTGATTCACACCAGCTGAGGATCTGGCCAATTTACAGTTATTCAGTATAAAATATCTTAAAAGACTAAATAACTCACTGTAGGAGAGAGATTTATTTATTAAAAAACTTTGTACACCAAAGTATAAACTATTACATTTTAAACCAGAAATAAGAGAAGGTCTTACATATTACAAGGAAAATGTATTAATTCTTGAATTACTATGAACACTGTACATGAGAAACAAAAATCCAAGTTATAGAAAACAGAATTAGGACCAATTGCTTGAAAATATGGCATAAAACATAATCAAGCAAATGTGCTGAATTCTAGGTATACAATTTTGTATTTCTGGAAGAGTAGCATTTAAATTCTGTCTAGAAATGCAATATCCCTCTACACAAAAACTAGTAGTACCATTCTGATAAACAAGTACTGATATTCATACAGAAATATTTCTCAGTTTGATGATTTTCCTTTGAGAGTTTCACTTACTGTTGAAGTTTTTCTATCATATCCCATTTTTCTTGGAAAGATGACATGTTACTGTATGGTATATTTTAAAAGTCTTTACATTTATCAGGTCCTTAAGAAACATCTAATGCAAAATATTTATGCCAAACCAGATTAAAAAACCAACTTGATAGTGCATAAGTGTCTAAAGAGATAATTTTTTATTGACCTTTATCCTTTCTTACAAGGCAATTAAAAAGAAGAAATACATTTTAACCTATCAGAAAGCTTTTATTTTGTATTTCATTAATGCTATATTATCTTTTTGAGATTCAGTGTAACTGTGCTAGAACTTAAAATCTATTATAAACAACACAGGAGATCACCTTTTAATTGTATGACCTACTTGGCTAGGAAAAGTGAAGTTTTACAAAATACTGTAAGCATATATTTCTTGTACAAAAGTGTAATATGTAGCTGTCTAATCCAAGTACAGTAATTAAGGCAAGACTTTAGTCTTTATACAGAAAGTGACAATATCCACATTATAATATGGAACACATGTATTAATTTTGAATTACAGGTATATTGTGTGAATAATAGATATTGATTTACTAAATAAATCTTTTTTAAAAAAGCAAAATCTATAAATAAAATAGTAAGTGCTTTCTTTAAGATAATATTCTTTGGCTGCTTTAGGTGCCTGTGAAGGGTTAATAACTAAAATGCGTAAGGTCCCACTATTATTGTTAATCTTAGCACTGAACTTGTACGATAGTTCAAACTGTTGACCGTCAGCATCTCCAGATCGACAATATGTTCTCTTGGTCCTGATAGCGATTTCACCAGTACAAGCATTGCACTTATTGCACTTGTTTGCTGAAAAAAAAAAATAGCAAAGATAAAACTGTTTCATTCAGGCAAATCTGAAATCATTCTTTAGTTACCTCCAGACACTGCTTCACTGTAAAATGGTTTATCTCTGACATCATCAGATGCATAACTCAAGCATTATTTTAACATTCTAAAATAACCATGACAATATTAAACCGGATTGTTTGATGATTGTACATAGCAGATGTAAGGTAATATGTGAGGCAAAAATTGGATTTCAGGAGCTTACAAATAATTTTCCAAAAGGAACCAAAGAAAGGTGAGATCTCTTTCAAACATTTATAAAAGTAGTTGTTTTTGACATCTTATTATTCCATTTGCATCAGCCCAGTCTACAGAGAACCATCACAAAATGGTCAACTGACACAGTGAATTCTAATTTCTGTGGTTTGTTTCCTGAAACTTTTATAATCCTCCTGAAAAATAAAGGTCTTCAAACCCCATCAAAATGAAACCTTTGCTGCAACCTTAGCTGCGGCGTTGCTACCACTCCATCATAATATGTATATTTTAATGAAAGCTGAGATTCTGATCTCATCATATGACTGAAGGAGCTGGGGCCATAGGCATGGATTTATAGTGCAAATGTCTTAATCCAGCTCTGGTCTGAGGTTAGAGCATTAGATCCCAGACTATGGCCATTTTTACTTTTTACAATAGAGAAAAGAAATGTCATACAAATAAAATATATTAAAAGCTAAGAGCCAATGGTGACCACTATAGTACAGATACACTGGAGAACAGAGTGAGGCATAAGGAATCCTTTCATAACTCTCCCCTCCAAATGCAGGACAGCCATAACCTGGGTGCTGACCTTGGGAATGCAAGATGTAGAGGGGTGCCATCTGGACCTCTGGCAGGGATAGCAACCCCTCTCTGCATGCTAGGATATCTATGGTGGGTATATTTAAGCAGCTGAAGCAAAAGGGGGAAGCCCTCCCCTCATTCCCCCTTTCAGGGACTTAATGCCTACAGACACCATGCTGTGCCCAGAGCAGAACCTCCTCCTTGCCAATCTCAGCATGGCTCTGCCTTATAAGAGTCATAATTGAACATCAGCTTTGACCCGTTACACTGAGGGCATCTTTCAGCCCCAAGGATAGACTGTCACTAAATCACATCTCAGTTTCCCCAAACCAGCAGTCTAATAGTTCATTTTCTGGTACCAAAGAATTCTTCTCCTAGCCATTTGGTTGTCATATGGTCATTTGGGCATCTACAGCTCAGAAGACCACAGCAGTCTTTATAGCTCTCCTTTTTCATCAAGGACTTGCCTCTGTATTTATTTTCCAGGTGATTATAGTGAATACTTCCTCTTATAAAAGGGAACATAATTTGAAGACAATGGGTTTACATGGGAATAACTGAGGTCTTAATCTGTTTTGCTGAATCTTATTATCAGTGATGATGCACTGGATGAAAAGAACCCAACTTGATTCTCAGATCAGAGATTGAGTTTGCAGGACTAATAGAAGAGAACATCTTTTTACTTGTAAAGTGAGCACATTTAATAGGGAAATTATAGAGAGACAATAAATATAGGATGCCAAAATACCATTTTTTACAGAGCAGAATTGTTTTTATGGCTATGAAAAACAGCCAAAGCACTGTAGCACTTGGCTGTACCAACACATCTCCCAATTCTCTTTGCACCCTTGCACTGGTCTGCCTCCCTACAATACTTACTCGCAGGTAGAACTCTCCATTTTCATTTCCGGACTTAATCCGGAAAGTGTTTATAGTATTGGGATAAATAGTGGTTGCCTGAATTTGGAAGATATCAGAGGGCACAGTTCTGTCTGAACGGATGCTCATGTATTTGTACACAATAGAGTATGGCAGCTCTCGACAAATGGCATTGGAAACTGGGCAAACACAGCGACTGAAAAACAAACAAAAATGGATCAAACTTCATTCATGTGCAAATTAGCAAGATGCTCTTTCAGTTGTAATTAGCAATGCTGCCTATTAAGGATAATCCTACAAACTATGTGTGGTTTTTCTTACTTCTCAGATGTCAGGACATAAGGTTCTTGACAAGGATTTCTTGGGTAACAACGAAATCCACCATGATAATTCCAGCACATTTCATCCTCTCTGCATTCATTAGCAGTCTCACATTCATTTATATCTAGATAGGAAGGAAGGAACCATATCAATTTCCAGTCTAAGTAAATGTAGATGGAATGCAAAGTTGGTATGAAAAAACCTATAGGGAGTGTTTTAGTTTAAAAACAAACAAAATGCCTCCTGCTTCTGCACTGAGGAAACCCAACACCTCTGCTCCCCACCTCTCTTCTAAGGCCTTCTGAAGTAGGATTCTTCTATGCAGAAACTGAATGTATTTATCGAGTTGACTCTTGGTTTAAATTGACTGAACACATCCAGTAGACCAGAGGTTCTTAAACTGTGGTCTGTGGATCACCAGTGGTCTGCGAGCTCCATTCAGGTGGTCCGTGGATAGTTCCCTCTAAGGTGTGTGCCTGGGCAGCTGCACACGAGAGAAAGAAGGGCCACCCACCTAGTTAGTGGAGACAAGCAGGTCTGGATCCGCTAATTAGGTCCCACCCTGGAGAAGATGCACTTGTAAGGTGAGATGGTGGGGGGGAGGGGAATAAGAGGTAGGTGAGAGCAGGCAGTGGGATGAGAAGAGAGAGTGGGGGTAATTTGGGATGTGTAGGGCTGTGGCGGCCGGAGAAAGTGATGACTTTCCCCTGCTCCAGGACTGAGGCTGCTGGGGAGAGAGGGCCCTCCTTCCCAGCCCCAGCTCAGGGGCTGCCACGGCAGGGGAGAGAGGGAGAGACCCCACTCCTTCCCAGCCCCAGCTCGGGGGCTGCCACAGCAGGGGAGAGAGGGCACATTCATTGCATTAGAAAGGTAAGACTACTGATATTAAAATATGAGTTGTGTGCTTTTATTTGTAGAACAAAAAAAGTTAAGTTCTTTTTTATATAGTGCTTTTATCCAAAGCCCTTTACAATAGTTAGGTAATAGTACAAGCAACATTTGGAAAGATCATTAAGTGGTCCGCCGAGACCCTCAGCAATTTTCAAGTGGTCCGTGCAAAAAAAAGTTTGAGAATCACTGCAATAGACTAAAGAAATATATTAAATTATACTATAGAGTACAAATGTACTGATGTATTAAGAGTTTGTTGAGATATTTGTGGTTAGAAGATTTCTGGTGGACAGGTAAAGGGTGGGCAACAATAAAGGAAGAGGATCAGGCTTAGTTTGTGGGGCCTCATTTATGCATTGCCTGGCTTTCAAAGGCTTATTTTAATTTTTATATACATAGAACATTCTGTCAATTAGGTTTTATTTAACTGATATATTTTTCATCTTTAACTCTTAAAGTTTTTTTGTCTGAGAATACCCTTTGGTTTTTTAGAAAGCGTTTAAAATACAGATGGGTGCAAATCTGACCCAGGGTTTCCCTCCCGCCACCTTCCTTTCATAGGTTTCTTGAACCTGAAGCTGGTAGAGCACTTACATTCTGTAGACTGACAGTAAGGAAGGTAGTAGATTAATTCTGGGGAAGAGACGGTTCCTGTGCTCCAGCACTGACAGGGTGACTTACAGGGGGTGAACTGGGGTTTTGACATTCCCTTTACCAATCCAGGGCCACAACTGGCTCAGTGAGCCTCACCTATCTTCTTGACTTTCTAGTCTCCTGCCCCTACCCATATGCCTTCTAGTGGTTCTGCCAGTTTGCTGTGCCTGCCGTTTCTTCTCTCCCAGCCTTTCTGCCCCACTGTACCCATACCTACAAGCCCAGAGCTTATTCTCTAAATGTCGTTGGAGCCCAGCTGCCCTGTGCTGGGCTCCTGTGATGTTTTGCATTCAGTGTATGCCATGCCAACCCCATTTATCTGTAGATTGCCGCCTATTCTAAACATCAAGTCATCTTTGTCTTGCATGACTGGTAGGGAAGTAAATATGCCACAAGGCTTCAAATAATCAGGGACAGGAATGGAGATTCTACCTTTCTGATGGGGTTGGGTGTGTTCACCTGCCTCTTATACTTTCACCTCTTGCAGAAGGTGAAAGTCCTGTCCCAGAAGGCAAAGCACAGCAGTACCTGCTCTATCTCACCAGAGAGGAGTTGGGAGAAGCAGGGAGAATCTTCTAAGAGTGGTGCTGAAGGAGCTGCTATGTCAAAGAGCAAGGATTTGAGGGGAGTGAGTGGGTTTGTGAAGATTTCACCACTCTCTGACCCTCCTGACTGGAGCTATGAGTGCTTGCAGTTAGGGGAGAACAGCTGTGAGTGCAGCTGAGAGTGTCTGGAGCAGAAAAAGTGCAGGTAAGGGGAACGCTGGGCTATGAGGAGGTGGGGATGTTAAGGAAATAATGACTAGTGCACTTTCTGCTCATGTAGTCAGTATTAATGTTCAAGACTTCTTTTAAAAAGTGGCAAAAATGAGATCACACAAGTCTGAAGGGTTAGCTGAATCTATAATTTCTGCCAAGACATACCAAAGTTTTCAAAACACCAAATAATAATAACAAATAACCCTCTAAAATTAATCACCAATCCATCCTCAAAATACTCAAAACCACTCATTATCCTTGAGAAGAACTGAATGAAATGTTTGAAGTTTCTAGACCAAATCTCTTAAAGGAGATGAGTTTCTAAAAAAACCCCACTCTTACAAAACTGAAAAGTTATTTTGTCAACTTAAGCTCTAGTTAAAAACAAACAAAACCAACTTAGTCTAAGACGACAGTATGCATGAGAAATTTATGGTGGAGGGCAGCTTGTAGATAAGAATTGTTATATTCAGATTTAGAACGGAAGCTTAGTTACAACTTCAGTTATGGAGTTACTGCGGAACCTCCAAAATAGTGACAGAATCCATAGGTGTTATTTCCTTGTTCTTTATTGAGAATAATTTGCAAAATTATTAAATTCTAAAAATCAAGACTGCTTCAACAATTTTATGGCTTATATAAAGTACAGCTCTTGTAATTAGTATACTGTGCTGTTTGTTTGATTTGACAATACAGACTACTTGCCGAGGTGAGAGATCACTTCTTGTATTTAACATAAGCCCCATCTGGCCTGTAGTAGAGGAAGGGAAAGAAAACTGATTTGAATGTTGATATGAGTACATTTGTTTTATAAATATACCATACAGTCAATATGCTTTTGAAAAATTGTCACACCTTTTTTCTGTTATTGGAAAGTACAGTTGTCTTTCACTTGTGGTGTGATGAGACTTAGGAGTCTATGTAAAATGAAACAGTTGATGTAAATCCATATTTAGATACTGAGACAAAGCTCTGTCCTTGCCTCCGTGGGTCCCACGTTTCCTGGTGGATTTCACTAGCCTCAGAGGCTCACTGTGACCCTCTACGTAACCCTTCTCTCTAGAGACAAGGGTCACAGTCTATTGAGCCATTTTCATCATAAGCCAGCGAGGGAGGTGAGGAGAAGCTATCCTTCCTTGCACAGTCTCTGTTGTCTCCCAGTCTCAGTGATTAATCGGGGGCAAAGCCGGGGGGGAGCCCGGGCCCACCCTCTACTCCAAGCTCCAGCCCAGGGACCCTAATAGTATCAGCTATGGTAGCTGACCTTTTAGAAACATGACATGTACAATTCCCTGGGCTACTTCCCCCACAGCAGCCCTCACTTCCTCAAGCTCCACTTCACCCTTACCTCAGGGCCTCCTTCCTTGTGTCTGATATGGTGTGTACTACTCAGCCTCTCCAATAGCACAACTTCCTTCCACAGCTCCTGACCTGCCCACCCACCTGACTGACTAGGAGGCTTTTAACTAGTTTCAGCCAGCCTCTGATTGGCTTCAGGTGTCCCAGTCAACCTAGCATTCTCCCTGCCTTCTGGAAAGTTCTTAATTGGCCCCAGGTGTCTTAATTGACCTGGAGCAGCGGCCATTTCACTTATCCTGGTACCAGGGATTTGTTTAGCCGGGAGCTAATATATCTATCTCCCACTACTTTTCTATAACCATCTGGCCTTGCCCCGTCACATATCGCCCCCCTCTGCTCAACACCATAGAATTGGGCAACTTGGGACGCCAGGCAGCATGCTCGTGACAGACCATCAGCTTTGCCATGGTGGCATCCAGCCCTGTGCCTGTGCGGAACTGGAATGGTTGGAGGGATAAGAACCACCTGGTGACCCTTGCATTCTTTTCCTTATTCCACTCCATCCACTGGAGGGGTGCATGGTCCGTCACAAGAGTAAATCGCCAGCCTAAGAGGTAATAATGCAGTGTCTCCATAGCCCATTTGACAGCAAGGCATTCTCTCTCGACTACTACATATTCATGTTCTCTTGGGAGAAGCTTTCTGCTTAGGCAGAGGATCGGGTGTTACTCTTCTCCCACCATTTGTGACAGAACTGCCCCCAACCCCACCTCGGAAGCGTCTGTTTGTAAAATAAATTCCCTGTTAAAGTCCGGGGCTATGAGTACGGGGTCATTACAGAGGGCCGTCCGAAGGTCTGTGAATGCCCCCTCTGCTGCGTCGGTCCACTTTACCATGTCTGGACCTCGGGCCTTCACCAGGTCCATTAGGGGACTTGCCCTAGTGGCGAAGTGGGGAATAAAACATCGGTAGTAACCTACCACGCCTAGGAACGCACGGACCTGCTTCTTTCGGGTCGGCTGGGGCCAGTTTTGAATTGCCTCTAGCTTATTCGTTTGGGGCTTCACTATGCCCCTTCCCACAATATATCCGAGATACCTAGCCTCTGCTAGCCCTATGGCACATTTAGCGGGATTAGCAGTGAGGCCATCCCGCCTTAAGGTGCGCAGTACTGCCTCAACTTTCTCCAAGTGGGTTCCCCAGTCTGGCATCTGGATGATGACATCATCCAGGTATGCAGCTGCATAACTAGTATGGGGGCACAGCAGCTTATCCATGAGGTGCTGGAATGTGGCTGGGGCCCCATGTAGCCCAAAAGGGAGGACGGTGTACTGGAATAACCATCCAGGGTGGAGACTGCTGTCTTTTCTTTAACTTCTTTGGTCAGAGGAATCTGCCAGTACCCTTTTGTCAGATCCAGTGTAGTCAAGAATCAGGCACTACCCAGTCGATCAACCAGTTCGTCGATGCGTGGTATGGGGTATGCATCAAACTGGGATATTTCATTCAGTTGGCGAAAGTCATTACAGAATCTCATGGCACCATCAGGTTTAGGCACTAGAACAATTGGACTGGGCCACGGACTGTAAGATTCTTCAATAACCCCTAATTCTAACATTTTCTTTACTTCAGCCTTGATTTCTTCTCTTTTGGCTGCTGGGATTCGGTAGGGTCTCAATGTTACCTTGGCTCCGGGGATCGTGCGGATATGGTGATAGGTCTCAGTCGTCCGTCCTGGTTTTGTAGAGAATGCATCTCGGTTGCGATTAATCATGTCGGCTGCCTCGATCTTTTGGATCGGTGTCAAGTTGGATGATATCCTTACTTGCTCGTGTAAGTTATCCTCCTGGGGAAGGGTCTCCTGCATGACTAAGCATGCCTCTCAATTGTGCCAAGGTTTTAGAAGATTGATGTGGTAAATTTGCTCCGATTTGTGGCGGCCTGGCTGCCGCACCTGATAGTTCACCTCTCCCACAGCTTCGATTACTTCATAGGGTCCCTGCCACTGGGCCAACAGTTTACTTTCTGCCGTGGGCACCAGTACCATTACCCGATCCCCTGGTTGGAACCGTCGAAGCTTCGCTTGGTGATTATAATGGGTTTGTTGGGTCTCCTGTGCTCTCTCCAAGTGTTCCTGTACAACGGGCGTAACTTGGGCTTTCTGATCTCTCATCTGCAGTACATGCTCAACTATATTCCTTCCGGGATTTGACTCCTCTTCCCAGGCCTCTCTGGCTATATCCAATATGCCCCAAGGGTAGCGCCCATATGGTAGTTCGAATGGAGAGAAACCCGTGGAGGCTTGTGGAACCTCCCGGATGGCGAACATGAGATAAGGCAATAGGGTATCCCAATCTTTCCCATCCCGGCTCACCACTTTCCTGATCATGGCCTTGAGGGTCCTATTGAACCTTTCCACAAGGTCATCTGTTTGCGGGTGGTATACAGAGGTCCGTAGGGCTTGTACGTGGAGCAATGAACAGAGATCTTTCATCAACTTGGACATGGAAGGTGCCCCTTGATCAGTCAATATCTCCTTGGGTAGCCCAACCCGGACAAAGATCTGTACTAGCTCCTTAGCTATGGTCTTGGAAGCTGTGTTGCGTAGGGGAATAGCTTCCGGGTACCCGGGTTGCATAGTCCAGTACAACAAGCACATGTTGGTGGCCCCGAGCTGTCTTCTCTAGGGGCCCTACCAGATCCACGGCTATCCGTTCGAAAGGAACCTCTATTATTGGAAGAGGTATCAAAGGAGCCTGCAAGTGTGGGCAAGGGCTATGTAACTGACACTCCGGACAAGAGGTGCAGTATCGCCGGACATCTTCATGTACTCCTGGCCAGAAGAACCTCCGCAGGATCTGTGCCTGGGTTTTCTCTACCCCTAGGTGTCCTCCAAACAGGTGACTGTGGGCGAGACTCAATAAGGCTTTTTGATGTTTTTGTGGCACCAGAAGTTGTTGTATCTCTTGCTCCTGCATTTGCACCACGCGGTATAGGAGATCTTTCTTCGCTATAAAGTAAGGTCCGGGACCCTGGACCTTCCCATCCACGGGTATCCCATCGATCTCTGCCACCTCTTTCCTGGCGTTATCATATCTGGGGTCCTCCACCTGGTCCTGCCCAAAAATCTCTCTCCCGGGACTAACCTGCCCAAGCTCCCAGGGGCCGGCTTCTGCTTCTTCCAACGGCTTGCCGCCATCATGGCGGGGGCAGCCTCTGGCTCACCTTCTGTGGTGGAAGTTTCTCTGTTGGCTGCTCGCGTCCATCTGCCTACTAGGGAGGTCTCCTGGCCCTGGGTCAGGATCCGGGTTCCCAAGGCCTTCGCGGCCTTCCTCTCTTTATTTGTCTTCCGGGTCTTTCGGGGGGCTGAGAACAGATCCTGAGAAATCTCAGCGAACATCGGGGGTTGACATTCCCCCGGTGACGAGTCGCTGTCCTCAGGGTCCCCACCTCCCTCCAGCCTCTCCGGGGGGAGTAAATTATCAAATCCTGGATAGTTCCTCCCAATGACTATAGGATATGGGAGTTTAGGAACTATGCCCACGGTCACCTCAATGGGGTTTCCCTGAACCTCTATCTCCACTGGGATGGTGGGGTAATGGCTCATGGCCCCATGCACACACGTCACTGCTACGTGTTTAGCTTGTAGCAGCTGACTACTTTTTACCAGCTTACCCGATATGAGGGTGATAGCACTCCCAGAGTCCACAAGCACTGTAGTCTGCTCCATTTATCCTCACTGGCCTGGTGTAATTATGTGGGGCTAATGCAACCCCCCGCGAGGTGGATAAGGGAGCATGGGACCTCCCAATCCCCCAAGTTACATTGCATAGGCTCCTTGGTGCTGGGACACTGTGCTGCTATGTGTCCCCACTCCCCACATGCATAACATCTATAATTGCCTTTAATCATTCCCCTATCCCGGGGGTTCGGATTTAGTTCCGGGGTTCCCCCGGCTCAGGCCAATCCCTTCCTTCTGGGGTCCCTGCTGGTTTTCGCCCCCCCCTTCTTCCACCTAGGACTCCCCGGGGGTTTGGCTGCCCAACCTTCCAGGGTTGGGGTCGGGTGCTTGCTTCGAAAGGGGCCTTCCTTGGGTAGTCGGGTCAGTTCCCTGGCTGTCATCCGTCTTTCTACCAGTGTGATCATCTCATCGTACGTGGACGGATTGTTCTGGCCTACCCATTTGCGGAGATCTGGCGGCAGTCCCCCCATGTAATGGTCTATGACCAGGGTCTCCAAAATCTCCTCCAGCCTGCACACCTCGGGCTGTAATCACTTCCATGCGAGGTATATGAGGTCGAATAGCTGGGACCTCGGGGGTTTGTTCTCCTGGTATTTCCACTCATGGAACCTCTGGGCCCTCACCGCTGCCGTTACCCCGATCGTGCTAGGATCTCTGCCTTCAGATGGGTATAGTCAGTGGCATCCGCGGGAGGCAAGTCAAAGTAGGTCTTCTGGGCCTCTCCACACAAAAAAAGGGGTGAGAATGCTGGCCCACTGCTCCTGGGGCCACGCCTCACGCTGAGCAGTCCTTTTGAATGAGAGGAGATATGCCTCTATGTCATCTCTTGACGTCATCTTTGGCAGACAACCAGTGGCCCTCAGGGTTCGCGTCCTGTCAGACCCCCGGGCCTGGGTGGTGAGGATCTTCAGCTAGTCCACCACCTCTCTCAAGAGGGCACGATCTTGGGGCACCTGGCTCATCAATAATTGATTGGTTTCCTGCTGTAGCTGCATAGACTCCTGCTGTGCCATTGCCTGAACCCGGGTGGCCTCCTGTTGGGCTGCCATGGCTTGTACCAGAGCTCTTACCACCTCCTCCACTGTCGTACAAAGCAAACAAACAAACCAACAATCCAAAACCCCAGTGCACTTTTTTTTTAAAAAAACCTCTTTCTTCCACCACGCTGTGAACGAAATCCCACTCCTGACACCAGTTGTGAAAAGCTCTGTCCTTGCCTCCGTGGGTCCCGCGTTTCCTGGCAGATTTTGCTAGCCTCAGAGGCTCTATGTAACCCTTCTCTCTGTAGAGACAAGGGTCACAGTCTATTGAGCCATTTTCATCATAAGCCAGCGAGGGAGGTGAGGAGAAGCTATCCTTCCTTGCACAGTCTCTGTTGTCTCCCAGTCTCAGTGATTAATTGGGGGCAAAGCCGGGGGGAGCCCGGGCCCACCCTCTACGCCAAGCTCCAGCCCAGGGACCCTAATAGTATCAGCTATGGTAGCTGACCTTTTAGAAACATGACATGTACAATTCCCTGGGCTACTTCCCCCACAGCAGCCCTCACTTCCTCAAGCTCCACTTCACCCTTACCTCAGGGCCTCCTTCCTTGTGTCTGATATGGTGTGTACTACTCAGCCTCTCCAATAGCACAACTTCCTTCCACAGCTCCTGACATGCACACCCACCTGACTGACTGGGAGGCTTTTAACTAGTTTCAGCCAGCCCCTGATTGGCTTCAGGTGTCCCAGTCAACCTAGCGTTCTCCCTGCCTTCTGGAAAGTTCTTAATTGGCCCCAGGTGTCTTAATTGACCTGGAGCAGCTGCCATTTCGCTTATCCTGGTACCAGGGATTTGTTTAGCTGGGAGCTAATATATCTATCTCCCACTACTTTTCTATAGCCATCTGGTCTTGTCCCGTCACAATACCTGAACAACTGGCTTGATTCTCAGAGGTACTCATCTCTCTCTGTATCAGGCTGCTTGTTTAAGTGCCTAACTATGGATGTAGGGGTCTAAATTTACTACACACCCTTGTTTGAAAATTTTGTTCTGAAATCATAAAAATTCCAAGAGAGAGATCAGAATTTTTAAAAAAATGTAACTCATGTAAATTATGTGGCAATTGTCAAGCAATGTTGTACCCTTTCTTACTCTAGTATATGGGTAATCCTGTTACAAAAGATACACACATACACTATTGCAGTACTTTAAAATGTTAAAATCAGTTCACTTACCTTGACATGTTCTAGCTCCTACCACCTGGTATCCCTCAGGGCAGATGCATGAAAATTTCCCAGGCTCATTGACACACTGATACTGGCATATGTAACTTGAAGTTCTGCATTCATCAATATCTGGAGAACAGCAAAATAGCTTGAACTTAGAATCATAGAATCATAGAATATCAGGGTTGGAAGGGACCCCAGAAGGTCATCTAGTCCAACCCCCTGCTCGAAGCAGGACCAATTCCCAGTTAAATCATCCCAGCCAGGGCTTTGTCAAGCCTGACCTTAAAAACCTCTAAGGAAGGAGATTCTACCACCTCCCTAGGTAATGCATTCCAGTGTTTCACCACCCTCTTAGTGAAAAAGTTTTTCCTAATATCCAATCTAAACCTCCCCCATTGCAACTTGAGACCATTACTCCTCGTTCTGTCGTCTGCTACCATTGAGAACAGTCTAGAGCCATCCTCTTTGGAACCCCCTTTCAGGTAGTTGAAAGCAGCTGTCAAATCCCCCCTCATTCTTCTCTTCTGCAGACTAAACAATCCCAGCTCCCTCAGCCTCTCCTCATAAGTCATGTGCTCTAGACCCCTAATCATTTTTGTTGCCCTTCGCTGGACTCTCTCCAATTTATCCACATCCTTCTTGTAGTGTGGGGCCCAAAACTGGACACAGTACTCCAGATGAGGCCTCACCAGTGTCGAATAGAGGGGAACGATCACGTCCCTCGATCTGCTCGCTATGCCCCTACTTATACATCCCAAAATGCCATTGGCCTTCTTGGCAACAAGGGCACACTGCTGACTCATATCCAGCTTCTCGTCCACTGTCACCCCTAGGTCCTTTTCCGCAGAACTGCTGCCTAGCCATTCGGTCCCTAGTCTGTAGCGGTGCATTGGATTCTTCCATCCTAAGTGTAGGACCCTGCACTTATCCTTATTGAACCTCATCAGATTTCTTTTGGCCCAAACCTCCAATTTGTCTAGGTCCTTCTGTATCCTATCCCTCCCCTCCAGCGTATCTACCACTCCTCCCAGTTTAGTATCATCCGCAAATTTGCTGAGAGTGCAATCCACACCATCCTCCAGATCATTTATGAAGATATTGAACAAAACCGGCCCCAGGACCGACCCCTGGGGCACTCCACTTGACACCGGCTGCCAACTAGACATGGAGCCATTGATCACTACCCGTTGAGCCCGACAATCTAGCCAGCTTTCTACCCACCTTATAGTGCATTCATCCAGCCCATACGTCCTTAATTTGCTGACAAGAATACTGTGGGAGACCGTGTCAAAAGCTTTGCTAAAGTCAAGAAACAATACATCCACTGCTTTCCCTTCATCCACAGAACCAGTAATCTCATCATAAAAGGCAATTAGATTAGTCAGGCATGACCTTCCCTTGGTGAATCCATGCTGACTGTTCCTGATCACTTTCCTCTCATGTAAGTGCTTCAGGATTGATTCTTTGAGGACCTGCTCCATGATTTTTCCAGGGACTGAGGTGAGGCTGACTGGCCTGTAGTTCCCAGGATCCTCCTCCTTCCCTTTTTTAAAGATTGGCACTACATTAGCCTTTTTCCAGTCATCCGGGACTTCCCCCGTTCGCCACGAGTTTTCAAAGATAATGGCCAAGGGCTCTGCAATCACAGCCGCCAATTCCTTCAGCACTCTCGGATGCAACTCGTCCGGCCCCATGGACTTGTGCACGTCCAGCTTTTCTAAATAGTCCCTAACCACCTCTATCTCCACAGAGGGCTGGCCATCTCTTCCCCATTTTGTGATGCCCAGCGCAGCAGTCTGGGAGCTGACCTTGTTAGTGAAAACAGAGGCAAAAAAAGCATTGAGTACATTAGCTTTTTCCACATCCTCTGTCACTAGGTTGCCTCCCTCATTCAGTAAGGGGCCCACACTTTCCTTGACTTTCTTCTTGTTGCCAACTTACCTGAAGAAACCCTTCTTGTTACTCTTGACATCTCTTGCTAGCTGCAGCTCCAGGTGCGATTTGGCCCTCCTGATATCTTTCCTACATGCCCGAGCAATATTTTTATACTCTTCCCTGGTCATATGTCCAACCTTCCACTTCTTGTAAGCTTCTTTTTTATGTTTAAGATCTGCTAGGATTTCACCATTAAGCCAAGCTGGTCGCCTGCCATATTTACTATTCTTTCGACTCATTGGGATGGTTTGTCCCTGTAACCTCAACAGGGATTCCTTGAAATACAGCCAGCTCTCCTGGACTCCCTTCCCCTTCATGTTAGTCCCCCAGGGGATCCTGGCCATCTGTTCCCTGAGGGAGTCGAAGTCTGTTTTCCTGAAGTCCAGGGTCCGTATCCTGCTGCTTACCTTTCTTCCCTGCGTCAGGATCCTGAACTCAACCAACTCATGGTCACTGCCTCCCAGATTCCCATCCACTTTTGCTTCCCCCACTAATTCTACCCGGTTTGTGAGCAGCAGGTCAAGAAAAGCGCCCCCCCTAGTTGGCTCCCCTAGCACTTGCGCCAGGAAATTGTCCCCTGCGCTTTCCAAAAACTTCCTGGATTGTCTATGCACCGCTGTATTGCTCTCCCAGCAGATGTCAGGAAAATTAAAGTCACCCATGAGAATCAGGGCATGCGATCTAGTAGCTTCCGCGAGTTGCCGGAAGAAAGCCTCATCCACCTCATCCCCCTGGTCCGGTGGTCTATAGCAGACTCCCACCACTACATCACTCTTGTTGCACACACTTCTAAACTTAATCCAGAGACACTCAGGTTTTTCCACAGTTTCGTACCGGAGCTCTGAGCAGTCATACTGCTCCCTTACATACAGTGCCACTCCCCCACCTTTTCTGCCCTGCCTGTCCTTCCTGAACAGTTTATAACCATCCATGACTGTACTCCAGTCATGTGAGTTATCCCACCAAGTCTCTGTTATTCCAATCACGTCATAGTCTTATTGTCTTAAAAACCTGTCTTCTCACAGAAAGTATTAATATATTAATTTACAATTACTACACATTAGCTTTAACAGAAGTAAAATATATCCAGTCTGAAAGAAGGAAGTTCTCCATAATCTGAAATGAATGCGCTACGCTTAAGCAACTTAAAGTTGTCACCAAAAAAGCTAATTCTACTGGGTATATGTAACTCTCTCTAAAGATCAGATTTTTAAGAAATATACTCTAGGAAACAGAGATTAAATGACAAAGTGTTCAGAACAGGTTTGGGAAAATAATTTTAGAAAGTCATTTTTTAGTGTTCCAAAATGTGGGTGGTTCCCCCCCCCAAACCTTGATCAAAGCATTGACCACTTTGGTTATTAGTTCAGGGAAAATATTTTGCCCTGACATATGTATGCAACTCCCAGTGTAGTCAGTGTGAACTGCTCTTGAGAAGAGGATAAGGATCATTTTCTCCCTTCAAATAGTATTGGCTGCATCCTATTCTCTTCTGGCTTCCGTAGCTTTCCCTAACTGATTAGCTGTCAGTAAAAGCAATTTAGGATGGAATTTAATTTTATTTAACAACTTATGTGATATTTCTGAAAAAATAGATGAATCAGTAGAATTAGGGGGTGTCTTGACATTAGCATAATGTGTTTTATCATATTGGAGACCTGAGCTTAGTCTTTTACTCTTGAACTGGGAGCTCTTTGGAGACATCATGTCTAAGGCTTGCTCCTGCTCCCTATGATCCAGTGGGGCTCGGACAGAGAAAATTAAGTGCTGATTGTATAATCGTCAGGAGATGTATGCTGTTTGGACATCCACTTGCATAAAAGCAACTCAAAGGCACAACTGTCTCTTCTTTAGAATGACAAATGTAAGAGGATTTGTTTAGAGCAATTTTACACCACACAAAGTTATCCTTGTTTAGGTTTGCCTTCATTTCTAGTTTGTCATGATCATCTGTATTAGATCAAACACCATTCAAGTTAGTTTCAGGAGTAAGTTTTCAGAAGTGTGTCCCCCAACCCAGGTGTTGCCTGAAAAATGTGTGTATGCAATTTTGTGTTTGCAACTGAATTGTGAGTACACATCTGAGTAGCAGCATCTCTACCTACCTGAATATAGGTACAACTACTCACACTTGTGCCTGCAATTCATTCTGGCAGGTGCAAAAATATGTCAAATTTTATGGCTGCAAATTTTATGGCCACTAATAGGGATGCCAGACCTCAGTCTGACTAGAACCACCCCATACCTCTTAATTCACAGAATAACTTCTCAGAAAAAATGCAGAATCAGGAAAATGGCAGTTATCATGTACTATCATCTTTCTATTATGACATTATGTATAAAGCGTAGTTTACCTTCACAGTTGATTCTGTCACTGCTTAACTCAAATCCCGGATTACACTGACAGATAAAAGAACCAAGTATATTGTAGCATTGTTGTGCACATGGGTTGTTGGCATCACATTCGTTTATATCTGAAAGGAAAGGTAACATATCTTCATGCACATCTTGTTCTTTGTATCTGATAATTAAGATGATCAAATTATTAGTCCTTAGATTGGGTCCACCACTTTGCAAAAGTGAGAAGAATATATCAATAAAGATTTTGCAGTTGCTGGAACAGTGTCAGATCTGTGCTCTTCATTCCTTGTAGAAAAACTGGAATATTTTTCCAGGAATGAGAGTTATTCTAACATGTAATGAACTCTTCCAAAAATGTTTAGTACAGCTATTAAACTCCACATTCCAGCATCTTTTTTTCCAGGTATGAAATGCCAAGTCTATAAATAATTGATATAAGGAACACATACTGATAAGACCTCTCAGCATGCAGTGGTTAAGATTTTATCTGAGATATTTATTACTCTTAAAATCTGTTCTTTTAAATTCCATTACAATTATAACATGAGCCATTTAGACCAGTAGAGAGTTTTGCAGAGCTCTAAGGCATAGACCATATTGGGGGAAGGCATTTTTTTGATGCTAGATTCTTTCCATGATGTGCCCATCTTAAGAACATGTGTGAGGATACTGCAATCTGAAAAAGGGGGCATTTTCAATGGAAAGTTATGCACAGGAACCTGCAATACCCCTCTCTGGAGTCTTTAACACTTATTTTCCATACACAGTTGACTAATTTATTTATGTGTACCAACTTGAATATAGATTTTTTTAGTGTACACAGAAGACGAATACAAGAGAAAATACTTTTCATTCACATCCTAATGTGTTTTGTCAGATGCAACCATTATTGAACTTTTACAGTTTTAATATATAAACAATGTCAGAAATATTCAGGTGCAGATATAACTAATATAACTGACAAAATTCACTTCTCTATCAAAATGTCTATTAAAATCAACCATTCATCAAAAATTCAACTGGGGAGTAAAACATTTAGCCCATATATGTTTAAAAAGTGGATAGGGAGGAATGTCTGTGAAGCATTTTTTCTGTTAAATAGTTTTTGATAAAAGTGCAGTGACATTTGTGAGAACAATGTTATCAGAAACACTAAACAAAAAGACAGAAAAAACAAATTTATGTATATGCTTCTCTAAAGTTTATCCACTCTCAAGAGATACAAAAGTTGTTACACGAATGTATCCACTCTGGATTTCTGAGGTGTCATACGAATATTACAGTTAACAGAGATACCCATTGCAAACAACAGTTCGCCACATAATATAGCAAAAATTGCAATCAGCCATTTGTAAAGTTTCCTTTTGAGATGAAACATGTTGAGCTTCGAGGCTGGTAACAGGAGAAGGATGTGCTGTAAAGGATCTTTCACATTTCTTGGTGCTATAGTAATACAAATACCTGAAGAAATATTCCTTGTAAGCTATGGGTTCCCCTCTGCTCACACAGCTTGGAGAGAATTGAATGGTTCAGTACCTGTGAAGGGATCTGGGCATGGGAAAGTGTGTGGAGGGTGTCTTCCTTTTCACAGCCACCCCAGGAAGCTGCCTCTCCCATTGCACTGTGGACGTGTTCCACTCAGCAATAGTGGAGTGGAGCGAGGGGATAGGAAGCAGCCAGGGGGAATAGCAGCTCTGTGTGATGTATACCACCTCAAGACAATCTGAAATTATAACTAAACCACTGTAAAAGTAGAAGTAGCTTGCCTTCTGTGGCATTTCAACACCATGGAGAAGGTCTATGTATGTATATGGCATATCGCATGGCAATGCTTTGGAGCAGTGGTGGCAGCTGTGAAACCCCTGGAGAAGCCCAGTGATTGGTGGGCTTGTTCCCTGCCAGTCACAACATCCATACGTTTCAATGGCCAATTCCCTTCCCAAATCATCATACCCTGAGTAAAATCTCAGCTCCACTCATGTCAACGGCAAACACTCCACAGATTTCAGTGGGGCCAGGACTTCTGCAACATCCTCTCTTGGGGCCTGAAGATCTGTTTTCCCCTGATGGTCATTTCAACCTCAAAGTGGGGGAGGATTTAGCTTTATGTATCATATAACTATTTAGCTTAGTCATATTCAGTCAAAACAGATCTCCCCCCGCCCACTTACTTATTAATTTGAACCCACACAATAGCAGTGGATGAAATGGAAACATTAGTTCCCTTCTTCATAAATTCTTTCATAGACTGCATGTATCTTCATTGGTGTGACTGAGTAGTTTTTGCCACATATGGAAATAAATCTGTTCTTGGCTCCTGGAAAATCACATTTTTTATCTACTTCACTTTCGAAATAACAGCCCTCTACCAAAAAGTTACATTCAACATGACTATTTCTTTTAGTATCTTGCACCTCATTAGGCAAATCTGCTTGCAGCCGAATGTCCTCCTTTCTTCTTCTTAACTCTAAGTCTTCCAATAAAAAATCCTGTAGATTCCATCAAACTCAGTAACGGTCTATTGGCTCATAGAATCATAAAATATTAGGGTTGGAAGAGACCTCAGGAGGTCATCTAGTCCAATCCCCTGCTCAAAGCAGGACCAACACCAACAAAATCATCCCAGCCAAGGCTTTATCAGGCTGGGCCTTAAAATACTCTAAGGATGGAGATTCCACCACCTCCGTAGGTAACCCATTCCAGTGCTTCACCACCCTCCTAGTGAAATAGTGTTTCCTAATATCCAATCGAGACCTCCCCCACTGAAACTTGAAACGATTGCTTCTTGTTCTGTCATCTGCCGCCACTGAGAACAGCCGACCTCCATCTTTTGGAACCCCCCTGTAGGTAATTGAAGGCTGCTATCAAATCCCCCCTCACTCTTCTCTTCTGCAGACTAAATAACCCCAGTTCCCTCAGCTTCTCCTCGTAAGTCATGTGCCCAAAGCCCTCTAATCATTTTCGTTGTCTTCTGCTGGACTCTCTCCAATTTATCCACATCCCTTTTGTAGTGGGGGGACCAAAACTGGACACAATACTCCAGGTGTAGCCTCACCAGTGTCGAATAGAGGGAAATAATCACTTCCCTTGATTTGCTGGCAATGCTCCTACTAATACAGCCCAATATACCGTTGGCCTTCTTGGTAACAAGGGCACACTGCTGACTCATATCCAGCTTCTCAT
This sequence comes from Chelonia mydas, assembly GCF_015237465.2. Lineage (NCBI taxonomy): Eukaryota > Metazoa > Chordata > Testudines > Cheloniidae > Chelonia > Chelonia mydas. Next base: position 179,731,304 of record NC_057851.1, read on the forward strand.
CCACTGTAATCCCCAGGTCCTTTTCTGAAGAACTGCTGTTTAGCCAGTTGATCCCCAGCCGGTAGTGGTGTATGGGATTCTTCCTTCCGAGTGCAGAACTCTGCACTTGTCCTTGTTGAACCTCATCAGATTTCTTTTGGCCCAATCCTCCAATTTGTCTCGGTCACTCTGGACCCTATCCCTACCCTCCATCATATCTACCTCTCCCCACAATTTAGTGTCATCTGCAAACTTGCTGAGGGTGCAATTAATCCCATCATCCAGATCATTAATAAAGATCTTGAATAAAACCGGCCCTAGGACCAACTCCTGGGGCACTCTGCTTGATACTAGCTGCCAACTAGACATGAAGTCATTGATCACTACCCATTGAGCCCGACAATCTAGTCAGCTTTCTATCCACCCTATAGTCCATTCATCCAATCCATACTTTTTTAACTTGCTAGCAAGAATACTTTGGGAGACCATATCAAAAGCTTTGCTAAAGTCAAGATATATCACATCCACTGCTTTCCCCATATCCACAGAGCCAGTTATCTCATAATAGAAGGCAATCTGGTTGGTCAGGCATGACTTAGGACGGAAGAACCCAATGCACAGCTACAGACTAGGGACCGAATGGCTAGGCAGCAGTTCTGCCTAAAAGGACCTAGGGGTTACAGTGGATGATAAGCTGGATATGAGTCAGCAGTGTGCCCTTGTTGCCAAGAAGGCCAATGGCATTTTAGGATGTATAAGTAGGGGCATAGCGAGCAGATCGAGGGACGTGATTGTTCCCCTCTATTCGACATTGGTGAGGCCTCATCTGGAGTACTGTGTCCAGTTTTGGGCCCCACACTACAAGAAGGACGTGGATAAATTGGAGAGAGTCCAGCGAAGGGCAACAAAAATGATTAGGGGTCTGGAACACATGACTTATGAGGAGAGGCTGAGGGAACTGGGATTGTTTAGTCTGCGGAAGAGAAGAATCAGGGGGGATTTGATAGCTGCTTTCAACTACCTGAGAGGTGGTTCCAGAGAGGATGGTTCTAGACTATTCTCAGTGGTAGAAGAGGACAGGACAAGGAGTAATGGTCTCAAGTTGCAGTGGGGGAGGTTTAGGTTGGATATTAGGAAAAACTTTTTCACTAAGAGGGTGGTGAAACACTGGAATGCGTTACCTAGGGAGGTGGTAGAATCTCCTTCCTTGGAAGTTTTTAAGGTCAGGCTTGACAAAGCCTTGGCTGGGATGATTTGATTGGGGATTGGTCCTGCTTTGAGCAGGGGGTTGGACTAGATGACCTCCTGAGGTCCCTTCCAACCCTGATATTCTATGAGACCTATGAGACTTGCCCTTGGTGAATCCATGTTGACTGTTCCTGATCACCTTCCTCTCCTCCAAGTGCTTCAAAATGGATTCCTTGAGGACCTGCTCCATGATTTTGCCGGGGACTGAAGTGAGGCTGACTGGTCCCTTTTTAAAATATGAACACTTTTTGCCTTTTCCCAATTGTTGCAAGGATCCCTTTAGCATTTTATTTACAATCACACTAGTCCTCAGCATGCCCCAAATCACTCATTTTAATTTTTAATACTATTTCCCAAGGATTCATATTTGAAATGCCAAGTCGTGTTTTCTTTTATCATGTGCTGCAGCGAATTAACCTTAGCTGTAAGAACTTGGCATTTCTTTCCCCAGTTTCCAGTTCTGCCTGATTCTGATCTCAAGCTGCTGTAAATCAGAAGTAACTCCATTAAAGTCAATGGAGCACTAGTGTAAAACCAGCGTAACTGAGAGGAGAGTCAGGCCCAAGATTTAATAATGAATTCAGTACCCTGATGACCAGATTGCCAAACTCATGGCCCACAGAAACCAGTCTGCCAACAAAATAATCCATTTTCAAAGTGAGTCTCCATTTTTGTGTCCAAGGATTCTGTGTTCCTCAAGATTATTACTTTGATTAGTTCCAAGAGTCTGTAAGCCTAGGAAAGCATGACATACTTTAAAGTATTCTGTCCGGTGACTTGAGCTGATGAAAGCTAGCAATGAGTCAGTAGTTGTCTTTTGTAACCACATGGGCTGGTTCATATGGATATACAGAGAAGTGCTTACCTACACAAGTGTGATTGTTGGCTGCTAACTGGAACCCAGAGTTGCACTGGCAGTAATAGGAACCTGGAGTGTTCACACATCTATGGTGGCAGTATGGAGGGAGATTGCATTCATCTATGTCTGTTACCATAACAAGAGCAAAACAGTAAAAATGTTAGCTCAAATGTAATAACAAAAGTTCACTGTTGCCATCTTGTGCCCAAATAAATAGTGTAAAGTGATCTGATTAAATGAAAAGAGAGAAGCTAATTTGCAACTCAATTCTGCTCCAACTTAAGTTCCCTCCTTTACTTCAATGGGAGCAGCATTGTGTTCTTTCTCTTGTCTTCATGTCTTAAGTTTCGTTAAAATCAGCTTTACACTGAGTGTGTTTGCTCAGCCAATGATGTCAATACACATAAACATTATCCTTTATTCAGTGTTTAAATTACACCCTTACTGTAGTATTGATCTCTGTATTTGTTCTGTAAACTTAGAACATGCTTCCTGACCAGATCTTGACCAGACATAAAGTGGATGAGCAGAGTGGCTCTCATGATCCTTTCCTGTACAAAAGTACACATAGCAGCAACTTATTGCTAAACCTCTGTAGCTCCATTAGCAATTCAGAATCCAAGCACTCTCTCTGTCCCCAGTCCATGGGAGAGACAGGGGTCTGAAGTGAGCAGGGAAAGAAGCGGAGAGCTGGGATTTCAGGGGAATGTGGGCTCCATCCCCCCACAGGACTTGGCCAGCTACTCAGAAGACTCCCCTCACTCCCCACCATCTCTTCCTAGGCAAGACAGCACAGCAGTTCCCTATAGCCACTGACTGCCGGCCCCTGGCTGTGCTCTCTGACTCTGTGGAGGAAATAAGATTGCATGATTGAAGCCAATGCTATCTCAGGCAGTATTAACTTTCCCTGCAGACTGGCCATAACTCTGGGGTGGAGTATGCTGCCTTTCCCAGTTTCAGCATTCCTAAAGTGCAGCCGAGCGGGTATTCCACCTACAAACTGTATAAAGTGTTCAACAGCCCTACCTTGACCTCTTGGCACGTTGCAAGCTATGCATGGGTCAAGCCACAGGCACTGATGGGCCCCTGCCTCAGCTCGTGCATCTGCAGAACAGTTTCTATGACTAATAGCTAAGTTGGCCATGCATGCACGGGAGAATCTTCTTTAGCTTAGCAAAAGAAATCCATGCAAAGTCCTATGCATGTAGAGAATGTGATCTCTAAAAGGCTCAGCACTCAGTCAAATAAATCCCAGTTTTCACTGGAACACAGTGAAAGGCAGTTTTCATTTTCATGCCAAATTTAGAGTTTCCTACCCCCAGCTGTTTCTGTTGTAGATATGTTTTTAAAGATGTATTTTTTTACAATGGGGAAAGTGTTCATTTTTTCACTTTAATATTCAAAAATGACTTTACCCCTTTTTTCAAAAACTTAGTAGTCTCATGTCCAAAAGCTGAGAATTTTAGACAGTTATGAGTGATGGGAAACAGGGCTTCGATTGGACAGGGTTTGGCAATCTTAACTACAGGGGGTGCTCACTACAGCTCTTGTATTTCAGAGAAACAGTAGTCCCATTGAATCTTTTGAGTTCCATAAGACTATGCTTGTGCTTAAAGTTACTCCTCTGTGTGTATATATTTGCAAGCTCAGACCCTAAGTCAGTGTGAGTTTAGTGTGAAGGACTTGGCTATACCATTTGTGCGCATGATTCTATGAAAGACTATGGGAAACCTTAGCTAGGCAGGATTCAATCAGAGAACCAAATTTTCTGTTTGAAAGAATGTTGCCAAAAAAAGTTTCCTTGTATCTGCAGTCTCCATGTTTCAGAAAATAATATCGTTGTTGCATCTGAACAAACTTTATAAAAAAATCAAACCCTTAAATCAAATAATAAAAAAAAACCTCAACCAGACACATTTTTTGAGTAAATTAAAAATAAATTAAAGTTAGAAAAGGGTCTTTTTCTGTCTTCAAGCCAGAAAAAGTCTGGAACAATTTTGTTCAAACTTTAAAGGATAATTTCCTCCCAGGATAAGAGACTTTATCAAGGTTTTGCCCCAAATGATTTTTTCTGGCTCACTTAGGAGTGTTTTTATTATGAAGTGCTGACAGTACTTAACTGTAGCATTGTTTTTGCGCTGTTTTATACTCTGACCTAAGTCACACAGAGGGAAGTAGGAGAAGGGAAACTTTCCCTTCTAGAGAGCGTATGTATATTTTAATTTAAACATACATATAAAACTTTGACTTTTAGTAATTTATCATGATGGTTCTTTACTTTCAATGTTACATTAGACCTTTATGTACAAGCTGAACCCTAATTCTGTTGAAATGAAAAGGAGTTACTGTACAATGGGAATATACCTTCTAGTGAAAGCATAACTTTTTTTATAAGAATCAACAACTTGTCAAAATGATTCCCCTATCTATATGCCAAACTACCCATCCTGGTCCTGCACAGAAAACTGGCAAATATAAGTCATTGAGAATCTTTCCATTGACTTCAAGCCAGGGGGTGTGACAGCATCCCCAGCACCCTAGTTCCAGCACCTATGCCATCACCTTGTCTGATCCAGTGTATATTGCAGAGGTACTATTAGACATCAGCTAATGATATGCCTTTTATTCTACTATTTCACACTTTTCTTACATGTGACAAATGTATGGCCTAATCTTGTGGCCCTTGTGAAGGCAAAACTTCCAGTGAAGTCAAGATTTGAATCCAGTTCCTTCATGAATTAGGGCTTATTATTATGTGAGTAGTTCAGAGTTTACAGCCCCTGCTCTTGGCTCTCAGGGATTCAGAACAGTGGCTGATATGTCACAAAGATAAGACATCTGGACCCAAAATTTCCACTGAGTATAAGCTCTTCAAGGCAGGGACTGTGTTGTCTTGTGTGTCCACACAGTGCCTAGGCCTGTAATGCTGGATCTAACTCTTACTAAAGTCAATGGAAAGACTCCCACTGATATTAATGGGAGTTGCACTTGGCTCATGATTGTGCCGAGGGCAATCGGGCACTACCCCCATACAAGTAATAAATATAGTAACAGCTAAATTCAATTAAAAGTATTGAAAATGCTTAAAATAGTTTGCAGCTACATCCTTTAGAAACTATTTACTTTTCATCCATTATCTTTCTAAACAGGCCCTCTGACAGCAATTCTGGGCCCCAGGGCAGAACAGTCAATGGACCCCCAGCCTGCGCGGATGCGTCCGCCTGACATTTAGGTGGTGATGCCGCCTGCGCTGGCTGGTGCCCAGCAAGCTGCTGCCAGCTGTGCTGCTGGGCACGCTCTTCTGGCATGGCCATGGCTTCTACGCGCCCACCTGGCTGCCTTCGCCGCTGCTGGGACCATCCTACGTGTGCCTAGGAGCCCTGAGAGAGATGACTAGTGGGAGGGACTCAAAGTGGGGCACCAGCTAAGGGGAGGATGTGTGACACCCCCACAAGACCCCTCCCACGTTACTCCTCCCCACCCTAAGCCCAGCCTGGGCCCCCCACGCTCTCCCCAGCCCACATTACCTGAGTGGGGGGGCTCTGTCCTCCTGCTGTGCCAGCCCTGCTGTTCAGCTGCTCTTCTGGCCACCAGGCTCTGGAGCCATTCCCGAATGCTGCAAGGTGCAGCACAGCAGCTGCCTGGGAGAGTGCCTGGCTGCGGCAGCAGTAGGCCACTCCCCTCAGGCTCTGCTTCTGATGATAGTGGCCAAGTGAGCCGGAGTCCCCTGCCCTCCCTGGCATGCTCAGAGTCAGCTCCTGTCCCCAGGAGCTGAGCCTGGGCAGGGAGAGGGCTGCCGCTGTTGCCGCTCCCTGCCTTGCCCAGGCCTAGCTTCTGGGGATGGGAGCTGACTCTGAGCATGCCAGGGAGAGTTCTGGCTCGCTCGGCCACTGTCACTAGAGAAGCTGAACCCCAGGGCAGCTGCTGCGCTGCACCAGGCAGCGTGGCCAGAAGAGGAGAGGCTCTGTCTCCTCCTTTTCCCTTCCGGCTCTGGCCCCACCCCTTTCTCTCCCCAGCCAAGGCTGGCTGCTGGGTCAAGTGCCCTGAGCAGGTGTCTGGGGAGAGTGGGTGGCCGACCCTTCCTGCCCCCCGCCCCCGGTGTCACCTCTGAGCCTTGAGCTACAGTGGTGGATAATGGGTCCCCCTGGCCCTTTTAAATTACCCTGGCCCCTGGGCAATTGCCCCCTTTGCCCACCCCGTTGGCAGGCTGTTTCTAAACTATGTGGAGTTACTTTATAATTCCACATAAAGTTTGAAAATGAACCTTGATAGCCAATGAACATTGCTTATGCTAGTTCAGAACTTACCAACACACTGTTCCCCTCGTTTCTGGTAACCTGAGGGACACTGGCAGCTGAAAGACCCTCTTAAATTGACGCATACTTGATCTGCCCTGCAGTTATGGGTTCCTGTTGCACATTCATCTATATCTTCATAAAAAAGCAAACACTTCATTAGTCAGAAACTTTGGTTCAAATTTAAAAATTTTTACCCATCTCCAAACCATGCTTTAAATGAAGATAGCAAGTTTCAAATCCATTCAAAAGATTTTTATGCCAGGGTTTATTCTATTTACAGAACACACAACACTGTTGTGACATTCCCCTCTGGTGTTATCTGGACTGGTGATCTGCTAGGTCACTCCAATCCTTGACTCTGGGAGCCAGCCTTACCCTGCTCTGCTATGAGAACCCCCACTCATGGGCTGTTCACGCACAGCCTCTGGTAAGCTGCTCCTTGGATTGTGCAACTGAATGACACTAGCCAATACCTCCGATCTCAGACACAACCCTAGGAACCTCCATCTTGCAGTGCCCAGTTTTGCCCACTGGATGCTGCAAGCTTATATGAGTTTGTCAATTTAACAAAAAAATTAATATGTACCAGGCTTGTTATCCTAAGGGAAGTCTCTGACATGCTTCAAACCAAATGCACTGCTTCAGGTAGAATAAACAAACAGATTTATTACTACAAAGATAAATGTTAAGTGACTATGAATCAAAGCATAACAAGTCAGGTTTGGTCAAATGAAATAAAAGCAAAATGCATTCTAAGCTGATCGTAACACTTTCAGTGCCCTTACAAACTTAGATGCTTCTCACCACAGGCTGGCTGGTTGCTCTTCAGCCAGGCTCTCCCCTTTGATCAGCGCTTCAGTCATTTGGTGTGGTGTCTGTAGATGTAGGTGGAAAAGAGAGGAAGAGCATGGCAAAGTCTCTCCCTTTTATAATATTCTTTCTTCCCTCTTGGCTTTGCCCTCCTGCCTTCAGAATCAGATGAGCATTACCTCATCGCGGTCCCAAACTGGCCAAAGAAAGGGGGGGGGGTGACTCACTCAAGAGTCCAACAAATCCTTTTGTTGCTGCCTAGGCCAGCATCCTTTGTTCCTGTGAGGCTGGGCTGGGTTTGTCCCATACCTGCCCTGATGAGGTTTGAACTGCCTCTCTGCTTTTGGAGAGTTTTTCACTGGGCTTATTTTACGCCATGAGGATACATTTTCAGCCTCATAACTACGTAGATGAAATTATAACCTATAACATTACTTGAACAACAATGCTCAGTGCACCATGAGCCTTCCAAAGACACCTGACATGACAAACTTTGCACTGGATACCACACAATCATTTTACAAGGATGAACATGGGGGTGCTGGGTGTTTCGCCGAGGTACAGAGCATCACAACTGTCTTATTCCTTTGGGTCACAAAACAAAGATTTCTAACTGTTCTTAAGTCTGACTGATTGTGTCTTAAAATATTTCCAGTATTAATTTTTTTCTCCATAGGAATTTATTCTATGTGGGGCTGGTAGCACCACTTATTAATGTTGCTGGATGCTCCCCATTATAAGACCTGTTTTCAATTGCTTACAACTTTGCCAAATATTAACTATTTGGGATGAAACTGTCACTGCTGGATATCTTTTGTAGGTTGCATATTTTGGAAAATTTCAGCTATAATGCTTCAACTGTTTCCAAGAATGAGACTAGTGAAAAATATGTTGTTCTGTGCATGTTAAAAAAAATTCTGGTGACCTCTTTTTGTTCTGAGAAGGAGACAAGTTTCATTTAGAAGCCCAAGCGCAGGGCTGGAGTTTAAAGGGCTCTAGGATGGGGCTGAAGACCTGGCAGTGGGCTAACCATTTGTTGAACTTTGTTACCCTGGGAAGGCAACTGAAGTGAAGGAGTGACCTGGCTGGAGAGCTGGGTACATCACAGGACCCTAAAGGCGAAGAGTCTTCAGGGAGAAAGCCCTGGGGGCATTGTTCCATACCAGGGCAGGGACAGACTTAAAGCTAGCTCAGAAGGTGCTGAGAACTGAGCCCAGAGACAGTGCTGCAGGTACCAAGGGCATAGTGATGGGCCCTGTTGTACTTTTGTTACCCCGGAAGGGACATGCTTGTTTCTTCATATATCGACAGTGTGTGAACTGGCTGGAGGGCTGGGCCACTGAAGACCCACCTGACGAGGTTAACAGCTGACAGGGGGTGCCGGGAGCAGAAAGAGAGAGAGTGCAGGTTCACACCCAACTGAGAGGAGGCACTCACGAGCGGTGAGTGTCCCCCATCACAAATCCATTGGCAAAATGTCTCATCCTTCTGTAGTGCTGGTCTATGTACAGGACTAAACAAACTACTACTATCAGTTACTTGTTAGCTCAAGTGGCAGAGGTCTGTGTAGCATATCTAAAGATTCCAACCCTGCTGATGAACCAGGTGAATGTCACTATAAGGCCACACAATGAATTTTTTTTTAAGTTAGGAAATTACACACACAAAATGACATCAAGAGAACATTATTAAGTTTGCAAAGTTAAAACACTTAAAGCTAGGAAATGACAGAATTAAGGTTGTTCGTACACCTGAATCTGCCCTCCTTCTACATACACATTATTATAGTGGTTTAGATAATGGCATCAAGAGCATACTTATGAAGTTTGGGGTTGATACCAAGTTAGGAGGGTGCAAAGTGCTTTGGAAGTTAGGATTAAAATTCAAAATGATCTGGACAATCTGGAGAAATGGTCTGCAGTAAATAGGATGAAATTCAATAAGGACAAATGCAAAGGACTCCACTTAGGATGGAACAATCAGTTGCACACATACAAAATGGGAAATGACTGCCTTGGCAAGAGTGCTGCAGAAAGGGATCAAAATGGATCACAAGCTAAATATGAGTCAACAGTGTAACACTGTTGCAAAAAAAAAAAAAAAAGAAGCAAATATCATTCTGGGATGTATTAGCAGGAGTATTGAGATCAGACAGGAGAAGTAATTTTTCCACTCTACTCTGCTCTGATAATTAGGGCCCTACCAAATTCAAGGTCCATTTTGGTCAATTTCATGGTCATATGATTTTAAAAATAATAAACTTCATGATATCAGCTATTTAAATCTGAAATTATACAGTGTTGTAATTGTAGGGGTCCTGACCCAAAAAGGAGTTGTGGGAGGGTCGCAAGGTTCATAGAATAGAATATCATAGAATCATAGAATATCAGGGTTGGAAGGTATCTCAGGAGGTCATCTAGTCCAACCCCCTGCTCAAAGCAGGACTAATCCCCAACTAAATCATCCCAGTCAGGGCTTTGTCAAGCCTGACCTTAAAAACTTCTAAGGAAGGAGATTCCACCACCTCCCTAGGTAACCCATTCCAGTGCTTCACCACCCTCCTAGTGAAAAAGTTTTTCCTAATAGCCAACCTAAACCTCCCCCATTGCAACTTGAGACCATTACTCCTTGTTCTGTCATCTGCTACCACTGAGAACAGTCTAGATCCATCCTCTTTGGAACCCCCTTTCACGTAGTTCAAAGCAGCTATCAAATCCCCCCTCATTCTTTTCTTCTGCAGACTAAATAATTCCAGTCCCCTCAGCCTCTCCTCATAAGTCATGTGCTCCAGCCCCCTAATCATTTTTGTTGCCCTCCGCTGGACTCTTTCCAATTTTTCCACATCATTCTTGTACTGTGGGGCCCCAAACTTGACACAGTACTCCAGATGAGGCCTCACCAATGCCGAATAGAGGGGAATGATCACGTCCCTCGATCTGCTGGCAATGCCCCTACATATACATCCCAAAATACCACTGGCCTTCTTGGCAACAAGGGCACACTGTTGACTCATATCCAGCTTCTCGTCCACTGTAACCACTAGGTCCTTTTCTGCAGAACTGCTGTCTAGCCACTCGGTCCCTAGTCTGTAGCAGTGCATGGGATTCTTCCGTCCTAAGTGCAGGACTCTGCACTTGTCCTTGTTGAACCTCATCAGATTTCTTTTGGCCCAATCCTCTAATTTGTCTAGGTCCCTCTGTATCCTATCCCTACCCTCCAGCATATCTACCACTCCTCCCAGTTTAGTGTCATCTGCAAACTTGCTGAGGGTGCAATCCACACCATCCTCCAGATCATTAATGAAGATATTGAACAAAACCGTTATGAACAAAACCCAAAAGGGAGATGCAGGTGGGTCACAAGGTTATTGTAGGGGGCATTGCGGTACTGCTACCCTTACTTCTGCATTGCTGCTGGCAGCGGCGCTGCCTTCAGATCTGGGCAGCTGGAGAGCGGTGGCTTCTGGCTGTGAGTTCAGCTCTGAAGGCAGAGCCACCACCAGCAGCAGTGCAGAAGTCAGGATGGCATGGTATGGTATTGTCACCCTGACTTCTGTGCTGCTGCCTATAGAGCTGGGCCCTCAGTCAGCAGCTGCCACTGTCTGGCAGCCCAGCTCTGAAGGCATCAGTGCAGAAGTAAAGGGTGGCATGGTATGGTGCTGCCTGCAGAGCTGGGTGCCCAGCCAACGGCCACCACTCTCCAGCTGCCCAGCTCTGAAGGCAGCAGAGAACTAAGGGTGGCAATACTGCAACCCCCCTAAAATAACCTTGTGACCCACCTGCAATTGCCTTTTGGGTCAGGAACCCCAATTTAAGAAGCGCTGGTCTCCCCCATTAAATCTGTATAGTATAGGGTAAAAGCACACAAAAGACCAGATTTCACGGTCTGTGACACATTTTTCATGGCCACAAATTTGGTGTGGCCCTACTGATATGGCCTCAACTGGAGTATTGTGTCCAGTTTTGGGTGCCACATTTCAGGAAAGATGTGGACAAATTGGAAAAAGTCCAGAGAACAGTAACAAAAATGATTAAAGGTCTATAAAACATGACCTATGAGGGAAGATTGAAAAAATTGGGTTTGTTTAGTCTGGAGAAGAGAAGACTGAGAGGGGACATGATAACAGTTTTCAAGTACATAAAAGGTTTTTACAAGGAGGAGGGGAAAAATTATTCTCATTAACCTCTGAGGATAGGAGAAGAAGCAATGGTCTTAAATTGAAGCAAGGGTGGTTTAGGTTGGACTTTAGGAAAAACTTCCTAACTGTCAGGGTGGTTAAGTGCTGGAATAAATTGCCTAGGGAGGTTGTGGAATCTCCATCATTGGAGATTTTAAAGAGCAGGTTAGACAAACACCTGTCAGGGATGGTCTAGATAATACTTAGTCCTGCCATGAGTGCAGGGGACTGGACTAGATGACCTCTCGAGGTCCCTTCCAGTCCTATGATTCTATTATTCTATTTTTTCACAGAACCCTGGCCAAATTCCGTACAGAGGATGGATCTGCTCTGGGGATGATCAGGTTAGTGTCCAAAGAAGGCTGTTATATGTAGAATCCCTGCCTCATTTCTTGCAGAAGCTGGAAAGTGTATACTATTTGTACCACTGGGGCAGGTGGGTCTAGGCCTGCCCATAAGTAAAGGCTTGCCCTTCAGATAAGGAGAAGGGACCACAAAGCCCAGGCTCCAAATGAGTTATTGAGACAACGAATGAAAAAAACAGGAGTGGGTGTGAGGTGAGAGTTTAAAAATGAGGGATCCAGAGGAGAACCCCAAGCAGGGAACCCTGGACAGTGCCCACTGCTTCTCTAAAGTGTCCAAGGAATCTGTGGATGCTGCCCAGAGGAACTCTGCCTGGAGACGTGAGCAGACAAGGTACAGTAAATAGGCCCCACATTCACGGTTGTGCCCAGCTTCCTCCTCTTGGAGTGATGGATGGCCATCTTGGCTAGTTCTAGGCTGACGATGAGGTCCTTTGACTTGGTGGGGCCAGGGATGGGGTGTGCATAGATCAGGAGGAACAGGGATGGAAAATGTGTAGCAAATGAGGCAGGGTATTGCATGAAGAGAAAGGAGGGTCTCATGGTTAAGGCAGCTGAATGCTGCCCTAGAGCAGCAGTTCTCAAACTGTGGGTCAGGACCCCAAAGTGGGACACAACCCCATTTTAATGGGGTCGCCAGGGCTGGCATTAGACTTGCTGGGACCTGGGGCCGAAGACAAAGTCCGAGCCCCCCACTGCTTCAGCCCTGGTGGTGGGGCTTGAGTTTTGGCTTCAGCCCTGGGTGATGGGACTCAGGCTACAGGCCCTCTGCCCAAGGCTGAAGTCCTTGGACTTTGGCTTTGGAGCCCCCGCCCACTGTGGTGGAGCTCAGGCTTCAGCTTTGACCACCTCCTTTCCCCCACCCAAGGCGGGGCTTGGGCGGCCTCAGGGCTCAGTCCTCTCTCCTGGGGTCGTGTAGTAATTTTTGTTGTCAAAAAGGGGTTGTGGTGCAATGAAGTTTGAGAATCCCTACCCTAGAGACATTGATTCTACCCCTGCTTCTGGCAGAGAGAACCTACATGATGCTACTCAAATCACTTAAACCAAACTTTTCACATGTGGGTGGCCACTAATTATTTTCCTCATTTTCTGATTGCCTGACTTCAGACCGTGACTTGAGAAGTTCTGAGCACTCACAGCTGCAATTGAAGCCAATGGAAGCTGTGGTTTGAACATATAAATGCTATATAATGTTCAGTACTCTGACAAATCAGGTTGTAGGAATTTCAAATTGGGCACCCAGAATTAGTGGATGGTTTTGACCTTATTTTGTGTGCCTCAGTTCCCAATCTTTAAAGCAGAAATAATAGTACTCTCTCACACACAAGGGGGCTGAATAAAGTTTGCACAGGCAACTGAATTCTGGCATTTTCTAACTTTTAAATGCTTGACTTTGCAATCTTAACAATGTTCTTTTAATGTAGTCTTTTGTGTATGTAATTACATGTATGATTCAATGCAGTTTCTAAATCAGACTGCATGCAGATATATAAAAGTATACAAAAGAGTAACTCTTGTGTTTTTCTGATATTCTGATTTGTTTTCTTCATAATATCTTGGTATACTTAGTTGTAATTACACTGTGTGTGTTGATAAGGATTGTATAAAACTAAATTACAATTTGCTTTATCGTTGATCAGCCAACTTGTTTCTTAGAGTTTCTTATTGTAACCTGACATAGAACAGTGAAAGAACTGGAGGGAGAGGGATAGCTCAGTGGTTCGAGCATTGGCCTGCTAAATCCAGGATTGTGAGCTCAATCCTTGAGGGGGCCATTTTGGGATCTGGGGCAAAAATGGGGGATTGGTCCTGCTTTGAGCAGGGGGTTGGACTAGATGACCTCCTGAGGTCCCTTCCAACCCTGATATTCTATGACTTTGTAATGCTGGCATTCTACACAAACTGGTGGCTGTAGGCTGAATAAACAACTTCCTTATAACTCATGATCTCTAGTTTACAAATCTCAGCTGAACTCTCTCTTTGTAAAAGTGGCAAAGAGTCCTGTGGCACCTTATAGACTATCATCCATGAAAGCTTATGCTCCAAAACGTCTGTTAGTCTATAAAGTGCCACAGGACTCTTTGCTACTTTTACAGATCCAGACTAACATGGCTACTCCTCTGATACTCTCTATTTGTACAGGCACTGGGGATCTTAGAACATCACCTGTGGAAGATTCTGGGTGATGCCTTGGAAAAAGTGATGGATTCTTTATGGATGGATTATTGTCTGGCCCCTCCCTCACAGACATATCAAATGAAAATAATTTTGACCACAAAATTCAATAAAAAATAAACTATCAGCAGTTTGAATTAATTCTCAGTATTTGCCCTTTTCTCAAATGTCCAAATATTTGCTGAATACTTCCTCTCTATCTGACAGCTCAAATAAAGGTCTAACTCTTGTGCTGTCTTTTTCATTTCTGCATGTTACCAGTTCTGAAGTCAGTATACTAATACAGAAGTAGCTGGCTCCACTGTCCTGGACTGACAGTTGAGAAGCTCGTGCTCAGATGCAGAGCAGGTTTTTCACGCACTAGACCAGGCTGCCCAGGCTGTCACAGAGCAGACAGGCCATTAAGGGCTTGATCCAAAGTGCAGTGAAGTCAATATGACTCTTTGCATTGACTTCAATGTGCTTTGTATGAGACTCCTAGTCTTTGCATAAAAATGGAGGAAAGCTGTTTATACTTTCACCTTTTTGATAATATTCCTGGAACGAGGCACATTTAATCTCTGATTATAAGTAAATGGGTAGAAGTGTCACTGCTCCAGAGCAAGCAATGGTCTGGACAAACAGCCTTGCCAGAGGGACAGAGGCTTCTCAGTAACAGTAAAGCATTCTGCAATAAGATAGTGTAAATAAATGTTAATTTTATTTCTTCTTTATGAACTCATCAGTCTTTCATGAGAAACTTGGTACAACTCACTTTTGTTAAAGGCTTTTACACATACTCCATCACATCCTGTGCTATTGTTGCTTTCTCAGAGTTCAGTTTTTAAATGACTGGGCCACTTTAACACTATCTCACTAATGGAGAGTTAGGTTTGTCATGAATGCTTGCTTTATCGGATTGTGAAGTAGACTAGCCTTGTAAGTAGTGGCTACCTTTGCTGGAAAACTTAGCTTCAGCTCTAACAAGTAGATCTGTGCTGGGGTGTATAGGCCCACATGGACAAGTAAGGGGCCAGAAAGGTCCTGGCAGCAGGGCTAGCCCCACTCTTCTGGCCTTTTCAATTATGCATGATAGGGAGGAGGCCTTTAAAAGGAAGGAAAAAGCAGGCAGGGGTAGGGGCAGGAGTGGGAGGAGAGAGGAGAGCCCTAAACAGCAGACTGCAGGAGTGATTCCTGAAGCTGTACAGGGAACTCTTCCTCAGGGTCTGGGTGAAGGTTTCCTGCCTAGAATACAGTGGACTCTTAAGGTAAGACAGACAGACCCAGTCAGAGCGATTTCCCCAAACCCATTACACTGGAGCTGGATCATTGGCAGCACTATAGACTAGCCAGTTCCTCCCCAACCCTTTTTTCAGGTACTACAGGGAGGGAGTATCCCTGAATGCATGGGGTTTGTGACTTTCATTTTGATCCCTCAGCTGGAGAGATTTAAGGAGGACCATACAGGGCAGACTCCTGAAGCCATCACACACAGTAATGGTCGATTTCTCCGCTACTGTCTCTGTAACATATTTTGTTTTTTTATGAGACAGGGTTGTTAGCCCTGTGCCTAACCCCCAACCTGTAGGACCAGAGTGTCTGTATTGTCTGGCCCCTCCCTCGCAGACCAAGCCGGCATGACTGAATGTGCCAGGAGCAGAAAGCCCCCACCGACACAGACTCTGGGGATCTTTGGAGCATGCATGCTGTCCTGCCACGACAAGGCACAGACACCAGAAACAGGAGTATGTCAGGGGTGTGTCATGTTTGCGATCCTCTTCAGCATTCCCATTGACTGGGTAATGCTACGTATAACTGAAGACATGCGAAGAGGCATTAGATGGACACCCTTCTCATCCCTTGAAGACCTGGACTTTGCAGATGATCTCACTCTCCTATCACATACCCAACATCATATACAAGAATAAACAACCTGACTCAACACATTCAGCCAGCAAATTGGACTGAAAATCAACCGCAATAAGATAAATATCATAACCTTTAATATTGCCTCACCATCACCAGTGCGGATAGAGGATCATGTTCTCACCAGTGCAGAAACATTCACATACTTGGGCAGCACCATCAGCAAGGACAGTGGAACAAGCCAGGACATCCGGAACAGAATCAATAAAGCCAGGAACACCTTCAGGAGCTTAAATACAGTCTGGAAATCACCAGAATACAACACCAAAACCAAGCTCAAGATTTATCAGAGCTGAGTACTTTCAACACTATTTTATTGTGTGGAATGCTGGGGAATGACAAAGTATGACATGTCCAAAAAGTCTTCATTCCACACAACCTGCCTCAGAAAAATCCTCCATATCTTTTGGCCTAGAGTAATTTCAAACCAAGACCTATTCACACAGTGCAGCCAAGAAGATATGAGCACCATCATTGCCAGGAGGCGTTGGAGATGGATTAGGCATGTGATTCAGATGGAAACTGATTCCATCACCAGAATAGCAATAAGATGGACACCTGAAGGCAAGTGAAAATGAGGCTGCCCGAAAACAACATGGAGAAGAGCTGTGGAAGCTCAGCTGAAAAACCTGGGGCACAGTTGGGAACCATTGAAAGACTTGCCAGAAACAGACAGGTGTGGAGGAGCTTCATCGCTGCCCTAAACACCAGAGGTGTAATGGGAACTAACTAACCAACTAACTACAAAGGGAAGAGCTCCCCTTGTAAATAGGGAAGTGGGCCTATATTGTGACCATCCCATGTAGATAAATGGATGTGGTCAGGTTCCCCCACTTTCTGAGGGAGGAATCACCAAGGACTCTGTTACAAGGTAATTTTTTAGTCCATTGCTATTGCAAACACCATTGTGTGGACTTCTCCATTGGCTTTTTACCCTCTATGATTAAACTTGATATGTGCATTTCCTAAGCTCTTAACTAAAGACAACTTGACAGAGCTATCAATAATTCATTTAAGTGATAATAGCCCTCAAATATAGGGCCTTGTGTCAATCTGATGATGTGGGTTGTTCCTTTGTATATGGTACAAGGATCCTCCTACTGCCATCTGTCGTTTGGTTGGTGATGGCAATAGATCATACACCTCAATTCTATATATATCTAATATAAGCTAAGAGTTTTCTGTTCCCAGACTATTTCACTCACACTGTTTTTTACCATCAATCTTCTCTGATCACTATTTTTCTTTAAATGGAAAACTTTTATTAGGATAAATGGTATAGAAATCCAGCTCAGAATCAAACACAGAAACAAGAGTGTCTGATCCGAGAGTGTCATTAAATCTGACAAATCAGTCATGTTTCCAGTAATTTTTATTTCACTTCTGCTTCTTCACATTAAATGAACCACGTATCTCATTTAGTACCAGCTCACTCATTGTGTATGTCTGCACTGAAGCTTAGGGTTAGAGGAGCAACTTCTAGCTCAGGTAGATGTATATATGCTTTAATTGAGTTAGCATGCTAAAAAATAGCAGTTTACACATGCTATTCCCCGGATCACACCTCTTTGTTCCCCTTGATCTTTCAGGACAAACCCTCCCCAGCAGAATATGAATAGCAATGAGGCTATGGGGAATCCATGCCTTTTGGCCTCTATCTAAAGCGGACACCTATGACTGGAGCTTATTTGTTACCACTGAGGGAATGCAGTTTGCAGAAGACAGGATTTTCTCGGGGGTTGGCCCATGGCTGTGGAATGAACTCCCGCAGGAAATAAGGATCATCAGAAACCTTCTGCTCTAAGTGCAAGGCATGTTTCTTTGACCTTGCCTTCTCTAACATAGACATATAGTAATGCGAGTGTACATTTGTGTGTATAAATAAACTGTATTTTCCAAAACAAAACACCCAACTGCACACACACTTCTCTCTTTGGGAAGGTGATGAGAGAACAAACACATGATGGATGTTAGTCACATTATTTAGTGCACTACTGGAAGGTGCTCATATACTATGATGATGAGTATGGTATAAGAACCTGATTAGAATAGAAAAGAATGTACTTTTATGACCTCATTCTTGGGCATCTCTCTACTCCCTCTGCAACCCCCCCCCCCCAAAAAAAAAACCAACCCCCTCAGTGTCATCATCATACTAATGTTTGTTTTCTTGAGTGTTTCAGAAATAGCTGCTATCTTATATAAATTTATCTTGGGAAATGCCTAAATCTATCCCCATCAGGGGTGACAGATTCTTCCTAGAAGTAGGGAGGCCACAAGGCCCCACCCGTTCTGTGGCCCTGCCCCTCCTCTTCTTCCCCAGAAGTCCCCTGGAACCGGGTCAGGGAGCAGGGGCGGGCAAGAAGGTCCAGAGAGCAGCCCTTGGCCCATGTCCCCACCCCCAGGTCCCCGGCCCAGGGCAAGTGGAGTGTCCGCGGCTTCCCACAGCTTTCCGCGTGACTCTTATACTGACCTGGCTCCTGCTTCTGGCCGAGGGATGGGGCCTCAGGGGCTGAAGAGCCACAGCCGGGCCATGGTAAGAGCCGCCTGAGCAGCTGTGGGGTGCTGTGAACCCTCCACCTGCCCTGGGTGGGGAGTCTGAGAGGTGGGGACATGGGGAGCTGCTCTTGGGCCCCCCACCCTCGGCAGGTGGAGGGTCCACGGCTCCCCACAGCTGCCCGGGCTCCTGGACCCAGGGCCGCTCTTACCTGGGCCGGGCTCCAGCTTCCGGCCTGGTCAGGGGGCAAGGCCTCAGGGGGAAGAGAAGGGGCAAGGGGCTGGGCCCGTGGCGAAGAGTGGACTGACCAGGCTCGTTTACTTTAAAAACTGGGAGGGCCATGGTCCCTTGGCCCCCTGTGTTCTGGTGCCCCGACCCCTACCACTTTCTTAGTGACTGGGGACTGTATTTTTCTATTCCCTTTCCGTATGCTAAGCATATATATCTATATCTATACTCTGATAGCCACTTCAGATTAGATCAGTAACCCATAGTTAACACTGTCTTGTACTTTGCCAATATCCTTTCTTTATTCCTTTATATTTTCTAATCTCACCTATCATTGTAGCTGATGACGGTGTATATAAATCAACAACTGCATGCCTGTGCCAAATTGTTAAATGTCTTGTATCATGTTTGATAGTGGAAGCATGCAGAGTACACATTGTATTTAGTATTTTATAACTTAAGGAACCTATTGCAGTCTCATCATTGCAAATCACTCACAAAAACAAACAGAAGTTTGGGCAGCGATACTAACTTTGTGGCAACTAGCCACTCGCTCACCAGAAGTGATAGCAGAAAAGTGAGAACATATAAGACAATATCATAGCCAAAACACATCCAGCAAATGCTTGGCTGAATAGCTGAGCTCTGCATCATTCTCGGAAGGATAATAAATGCTGACAAATTGCTAGAGGAAGTAAGCTTCATAGTAAGGGACCCTCCACTGAGATTACTCTGTCTCCAGTCCTCAAGCATAAATATCTAGGAGCTGTTACTGAAAGCACAGTGGTTAATGTCAGCCATCATGAAGCGCATGGCAGTGTCTAATATATGCCTTTATTTAAATTTTCATCTTTTTTTGTGATAGGGACTCCTTGTGTATTTTCCCCTCCTATATAAAAATGTGTTCCAAGGAGACTCTCAGTTCTTCAGGGCTATCTAGTCTATCCCAAATAGAGCCAGTAAGCTTTTTATCATGTCACAACTCAACATTTTGGGCCTCCATTTTTTATCTTGTTTTAAACCCAATTCCCCCCACCCTCAACACGTACACTAACCCTACACAATTTCTTTTGAATAGCTGTATTTTCTCTAGCAATAGAGATACACTTATTTATTTTAAAATTCATTTTGAGTTAAGCCACTTTCTTTATTTGCAATGCCTTAAACAATTTAAGAGGGTTGCATGAGAACTAAGTTGTGTTGCTAGATTTTTTTGTACTTGCTTTACATAGTTATAAGTGTTTGGTAGTTTTTATTTTACTGTAACTTGCATTGGAATTGAGTAGTTTGTTTACCATGTACTGTTTGTAATTATTACAAAAAACTACCTTAAAAGAATGTTAAGGTTGCAAAGTCAAACACTCAGAAGTTAGGAAATGCAATGTGTTCAACTTTAATTCAGCCCACTTGTGCGTGTGCACATACCATTTTTTCCACAGACTTGCACTCAATCAAATCCCATTCCCATTCCCAGAGTGGGATCAGGTGTCATGGCTTTCTCTATTCAGGTAGAATGTACCCAGATGCTACAAAAGATTAATGGTATATAAAGTTCTTAGTTAGATGTTATGGGTCAAAATGATGGTGGGGAAAAAAGTAACTGAAATTAACTACATTAAAATTTAGGGTAATGGGCTCTGAGTAAAAATGCATTTCAATATCTCTTTCAGAAATGTTTATGATGGTATACTATGGTATTGCCACCAGACCCCAATCATTCATCATAATACAAATACTGCCTTTTGCAATAATCTCCAAGACATTTAAAAATCTATTGTGGAAGGCTTTCATATATGTAAATATCTATAGATTCAGAAAGTGCTCACTGATTTGCATTGCTACTGTTTGAAATTTGTAGGATGCTGCAAAAATAGTGTGAGAACCATTAAGGGCAGCAGAGCTTGCCCCTTGCATTCTTGCGAAATATAAATCAGCTTGTGTTTCATAGTTTTAATTCCACAAGCTTCGCTAATAGCTAGACCCACTGATTCCCTCACTTTCCAAAAATGTACCCACGCTCCCTCTTGAAGTGATTTACACAATTATGTCCTTCCATTGCTGACTTTGGCAGCCTGCTCCATATTTCAGCTGCTAGTTGTGTACAGAAATTTTGCCTGACCTGCTTTTAGCTATAATCTTAGCTATAGTTCCCCCTAAATCTAATCCATAGCTCCTTGCTGTAGAGATAGTTAGTTTTTCAAAATCCCTACTATATCTATCCTGTAAATTTCGTATCTGTAATCCACAAAATCCTCTCTTAGTCTCTCTCTTTCTGAATTACAAGCCTGGCTCTATTCTTTCCATGCTGTGACTCATTCCTCCCAAGCCCCTGACTCATGCTGCTTGCTCATTTATGCAACTTTTTAATCTCTGCAGCTTTCTTCCTATAACTTGGAATCAGAACTGCACACAGTATTTCAGTGTGTATTTCACCAGTACTTTACACTTCTGTGGAAAAATGAATTCAGTTCATAGCTACTTTGCACCTTTATCTAACCAATCAAAGCTCCTTTTTCTCTTTTAACCACTACCAAGTATTGAGGCCATGGCTAGAGAACAATATCCACTATCAACCCAGATATATGCTACATTTAGGACAGTCCATTATTAATATAGTTTGCACATGACACAGATGGGAGGTGGTGGTAAATAATGAAGGAGACATGTCCCTGATCCAGAGCAGAGTGTAAGCAAAGCTGGGCATAAGCAAACAATATGCATTTTAATATTGCCAAATGTAAAGTTATACATCTAGGAACACAGAATGTAGGCCTTACTTGCAGGATGGGGGACTCTATCCTGGGAAGCAGTGACTCTGAAAAAGAGTGATGGTGGGTAATTAGCTGAATGTGAGCTTCCAGTGTGATGGTGTGGCCAAAAGGGCTAATGCAATCCTTGTACGAATGAACAGGGGAATATCGAGTAGGAGTAGAGAGGTTATATCACCTCTGTATTTGGAATTAGTATGACTGCAAGTGGAATACTGTGTCCAGTTCTGGTGTCCACAATTCAAGAAGGATGGTGGTAAATTGGAGAGGATTCTGAGAAGGGCCAAGAGAATGATTAAAGCATTGGAAAACATGCCTTTTAGTTAGGCTTGGCAGAATTAGATATTTTTTTAAACAATTTTGATGGATAATATCAATGTTTATTTTTAGTCAGTTTTTTTTATTTTTATTGACTTATAATTTTGCACAACTGTGAAAAAATTTTTTTGGGGGGGAGCGAAGGGCATTCAGTATCACATGGCAAAATATACAAAATAAATACCCAGAAGTATTCTGAACTCTAATAAGTTCTGAATTTTTCTTCCTTTGCCTATCTGTAACCTTCAATTATTATCAATGAAAATATTTTTGTTGGTTTATATGTGCATGGTGAATTGACATTTAATGACATTTACTGAATAAAAAACTTGAATCTTTCCAAGCCTATTTATAGTGATAAACTCAAGGAGCTCAATCGATTCAGCTTGACAAAGAAGGTTAAGGGGTGACTTGAGCACAGTTTATAAGAACCTATATGGGAAACGGTTTATAAGAACTTATATGGGAAACAGAAATATGATCATAGAGGGCTTGTCAATCTAAAAGACAAAGGTAAAATAATACCCAGTGGTTGGAAGTTGATGCTTGACAAATTCAGATTCAAAATATGGTGCACTTTACCAAAGATTGTGGTGGATTCACTGGTATTTTTTAAACCAAGACTGGATATTTTTCTAAAAGAAATGCTCTAGTTCAAATGGGAATTAATTCAGGGAAAGTCTATGGCCTGTGTTATTGAGGAGGTCAGATTAGATTATCACAGTGTGCTCTTCTAGCCTTTCTGAATGTTTACTGGCTTTGGAATGTATAGTATCACTTTGAAATACTGGCAAATTATATTTGCATTGCCTAACAGTTTAGGGAAGAGTATTCAAAGAACGTAAGGAAATACAATAGCCATAATCCTTCCATTAATTTATGCTCACTGTATTTTACCAAATTAAGTATTCTATCCCTTACTTAAATGTCTCATATCATTCTTACAACTGAAGCCAAGCTCACTGCTAGGTAGCTTCCTGGATCTTCCCTTGATCCTTTCTTACACACAAGAACAACATTAGTAACTTTCCAAACTCTCTGGTTCCCTCCCCAGCCTTAGCAAGCTATCAAAAAATTCTGTCAAAAGCTTTTCTATTTCCCTTGCTATTTCCTTCAACATTTGGGATGTTATTCATCTGGGCATGGTGCCCAGACAACTTTTAACTCATTGGTGATGGGAGACTGAATTCTCCAAGGCAAGCACCAATGGGAAAACTGTTATATAACATCCGATAAATAGACACCCAAAGGGTTAATAGTTCTAGTTGCCTATCAGTTCTGGAATGATGGAGCCTATTAATATTTCAGTGCTGCTTTAGTTCATTCAGCATAAGTTAATAAATTCCCTTGCTATTTTTTTTTGCTTTTTATGTTATGTGTATGTCAGGCTGACAGCCCTAGCAATGGTAGTTTTCAGATATTTAAGAGCAGTTTGCACAAACATCTGTTTACATGGGCAAGACACCTGTATTTGTGTGAGCCAAAACCTGTATTTGTGCACACACCTCAAGTAATTGTGAGCAAATGGAAACACAGGTTTTCATCTGATTTTCATGCAGAGATGCAATTTTTTTGCATGCATAAATATATGAACTCTCAAATTTTCTGGGCACAGCTAAGGAGGGCCCTCGTAATTGTTTCTCAGTGCTACAGACATTCCTAGCAGAGTACAAGTAACCCTTTCAGGATGACAAGCACAGTAGAGGTGAACCATAACCATCAGATGAGATTCCTATATATAGTCTCCAATAAAGTGAGCATATAGTACAGAAAACTACCCACTACAATGAATTTATGAAGAGGAAGACATAGCAAAAGTGTCCATTTGTTAAACAAAGGAGTGAGCTGTAACAGTTAAGGTTGATCTAGAGTACTTTGTCACAATTATGCATTGTCTTTCGTATGTCCAAATTGAATTGATTTAACTCGCAGATTAACTAAATAAAGAAGTGAGCCATAGTTTTCAGCACTGAAACATCTACCACATGTTTGTTTGGGAGTGGTAGGCAGCTGAAAGGAAAGCAGTGAATGAAGCTGTCAACCAATGCATGACTTCCTTTCTGCTTCCCTCTGCCTGCATCCGTGGTACCATCTTTCTTTGTTAGAAGAGTAGATAAGGTAAAGTGCTTTTGATTCAGATACTATTTTTATATGACCTGATACAAGACTAATGCAAGCCCTATACAACTGCACGTGTGCTACATGCTTCACTCCTCCCCTAGGCCCTGATTAAGGAAAATACTTAATCATTTGCTTAAATTCATGGACAGATGTTCAAGGATGTCCTAAATAGGAACATTTTCTTGAATTGGTGCCTCAGTGCATATTCTGCCTCTACAACTCCATTGAGGTTTATATTTTCTAACCTACCTAACATCATTTCTAAAATGTAAGTTTGAAACAATATTCCTTTTCTTACTTTACTTGGGGATTTGTCTTGAGTGGGATTTAAAGTTGTGTTGTTTAGAAGGTTTTAGCTAATATGTTCTAAAACTCTCCAGTAGACAAGGGTATTATATACTTTTAACAAATGCAAAGCTGATCATGTTGAATTCAAAGCTACTTGTTCCTGGGCTTCAATTCTACAAGCTTAGCACTGGCTGCACTACACTTGTAGTAGTTAGAACTTGTTAGCTAAACACCTTCAAACAACAAACCTTTAAATTGAAGTTGAGACAAATCCTGGAATTAATCAGTCCTGGGATCTACTATACTCTCCACGTGTCTAGATTGGGAAAATAGGTGTTAGTTAATGTGTTAAATAATCATTTTAAAACACCAATTAGTTCCAAACATGGACAAACTGTGATTATTTAACCCTAGGTTGACCCACTACCAGCTAACGTATTGTGGACCCCAGTTACAACAAAGCAGTGCCAAACACAGGTTAAAACATAATTTGGTCTTACAGTGCAGACCAGACCAAACAGTGATTCAACCATATTATTAAAATGTAAGTGTGCTGAAGCACAGATTGTGCTAAAACCTTGGAAGTACAGTAAGAGTGGAATGATATTGTAACCATAGTAGACACCAACATGTTATAGCTGTGTCCCATGGTAGCTCTTCAAAGTATGACAGGGATGGGATCTAACTGTCTTACTGTGAATTGTCGACAGCTGTCCATATTAGTAATACCATATTAGGTTATTTAGAAGATTTTATTGCTATGTAATAGCATTTTACACTTAGCGTGGTGTTTTATACTTCAGCAGATCTCTAGCAACACAAGTCTGTGATTCAGCAAAGTATTTAAGCATGTGCTGAATATCAAGCATGTGACTGAGTACTTTAGAGCTGGTCAGAATTCTTAACCACTTACAAAGAATCCTACCTGCAAAATATCCCTGAAATAATAGAACATTTAAGCAGTTGACCATATGTATGTAGGCAACCAATATATTAATCCAATATAGGGGCATAAAAGTTGTTCCATAAAGGCTTTTCATATGAGTGTTTTCAATTTGAGGTTCTTTTTATTAAGATAATGCAAAAATTTAAGGTCCTGTTCTTAAAATAAGCACATGGTTGTTACATTAAAAAAGAAAAAGCCTCTCAGAGGGAAGAGTAGAGTTTCCCCTAATGCAAGAATGTAAAATTAACTATTATCTTCATCATTATTCAACAAGACAAACATTCCACATTGTAAAATTGATCTACATTTACTTAAAGGGCTGTATTTTTGGCTTTCCTGGTTCTAGTGGGATTGTAAATTGAGATATATTTACTTTTATGTTGTAATCTAACAGTTGAATGCAATATATCAGTAAGCTGCAGAAAGCCTCACTGACTGGTATGTTAATACTAGCTGTCAAAATAGTAATCTGACTGATTTACACTGTAATAGCTTATTTTTACATTTAGTGGAGTATTTCCTGCTGTTACCGCCTTATGATCTTATAGTAGAGAACTAACAGTTTAGGCAGGCACGAACTAAAAAGGACAAATAAGGATTACCCACCCATGATGACCAATACAATTGGACTATATTCAAAAACAACAAGGGTGGATAAAAAAATTCTATTATTGCAGATGAAAGAGTTTTCCCCTACATCTGGCATGTCATTTTCAAAACTAATATGAAACATTTCCATAAATTCAGCTTACCATTGTTTTCACCAGTGTTTCAAAGTATTTTTTAATATGAAGTAACAGCATACAAACCCAATTTCACATCTGAAAATTAAGCTTCTAGTTCTCATTCTCTAACTAAAACACACAGTTATGAAAAAAGATGACCATTTCCTTGAGACATGATGTTTTGTTTAGTTAAGTTAATGGAAAAGCTATCCAGTGTTTGATGTAAAGCTGTCACCCTTGCATGAAAGAAAACCAACTAGTTATTTATTATGAATATCTTCTAATAGTTTCCAGAATTATCTGAAGTATGTATTTTTTCTTAATGACATCGTTTTAAATTCCAAGTTCCCTGTTCATTTAGTTTTTGTTTATTTCTCTCCTTGGAAACCTCGTAAGCATCTTCTTTTACTAGGCTTGACTGGACAAAATACTACTGTTACAACCTGCAATATTGGGAAGTAAAAGTGTGAATGTTTTTTGTGTTTTTTAACTAGGATGTTGGAGAATCACATTACATTTTTGCTGGGCTTTTCACAACACTATCACTGCACAATCTCCCCACAAAGGAAAGTCTGCATAGTATACTTTTAAAATGAAAATCTATGTATTATTTGGGGAAAAAAGCATAAAGAATCCCACAGGAAACAGTTACTTCAGAAGTTGCCTTTTTGGCAACTAGCTCAGAATGGTATTTTAAACTGAAATAAATGGTAGTTTATCAGTGTACAGAACAATTTGGTCTGTATGAAAAACTGCACATGCTGTGAACCAATGGCTCTCAACCTTTCCGGACTACTGTACCCTTTTTAGGAATCTCATTTGTCTTGCGTACCTCCAAGTTTCACCTTATTTAAAAACTACATTCTTACACAATCAGGCATAAAAATACAAAAGTGTCACAACACACTATTACTGAAAAATTGCTTACTTTCTCATTTTTACCGTATAATTATAAATCAAATCATTTGGAATATAAATATTGTACTTACATTTCAGTGTATAGTATATAAAGCAGCATAAACAAGTTGTTGTCTGTATGAAATTTAGTTTGTACTGACTTCACGAGTGCTTTTTATGTAGCCTGTTGTAAAACTAGGCAAATATATAGATGAGTTGATGTACCCCCGGGAAAACCTCTGCATAGCCCCGGGGGTACATGCATCTTTGGTTGAGAACCACTGCTGTAAATAATGACATTTAAAAAAATACACTGGGAAGCATCACTTTTCAGCGATAAATCTTCTCCAGCTGTATACTATGGCAATGTAATATACAGTATAATTCCAATTATCCAAAATTCCTAGTTATCTGAATCCACAGTGTGTCTCCCATGTAGTACTGTGTTAGTTAACCACCCACTAATAACTTCTCAATTAGCAGCTTAGCGCCTGTTAGAGCTAATCAATGAGTTTGTATTTATATAGTGGTTCTGAGTGGTTATCTGTAGTTACTGAGACCTAATTCCATTTCAGCTGCAACAGCAGCTTGCATCAGTGAAACTGTAGCTCAAAATAGCACTTCTGAAACTTTGAGATAACCAGGTATTCAGATAAATGGCTGTCCCCTAAGCCAGCATTTCTCAAATGCAGCCATCTTGACTGCATGTGGCCACCGGGGGCTTTTCTTGCAGTCACAGCCTCCTGGGCTGTGATGGGGGGGAGAAGCAGTGGCCCCTCCCTGGTGCTCCTGAATGCACCACCTTGGTGTTGGCTGCTGGGGCTGTAAACAGGGGTTGGACACTGCCCCATTCTGGAGATATCAAGGGCACAACACTGGAGGAGCAAGCAGCAGGTGAGTTCCCCACTTTGCCAGGGGTGGTGGGGTTCAGGCTTTGGGCTTCAGCACTCGGGTGGTCGGATGGCAGGCTCTGGCCGTGGGGCTTCAGTCTCCAGCCCTGGGCTCCGGCTGTGCGGCAGCAGGCACCAGGCTCCGTCCGTGGGGCTTCGGGATCCATCCCTGGACCTCGTCCACTGGGCTTCAGTTTCCAGCCCCCTGCTGCCTCCCCAAGTCACCCACCCACCCCCATCTCCCCTGGTCCCCGCTGCCTCCACCCGACCCCCCATCCACAACTTAATTTGTCCCCAGGCTTTCTGGGGCTGAGTAGGTCTGCTGTGAAAAGTGATACTTGTATGTTTGTTAATACCACTTTTCACAACAGACTTACTAGCTAGCAATAAATAAATTACAATGATTTGGATGTGTAGATTTGCATATTTATTTGTTTTTCCTAAAGCTAATTAAATATTTTAGGAAAAAGTGCGAGAGCAGCCACCAACAAGAGTTGGTGGCCACACTCTGAGGCCACTGAATAATTTGTCCTGAGAACCCCTGGGCTGTTTGGATAAATGTACTGAGTGTACTGTACCTTCACCAGCAGATAATAATGTAGGCCCTCTTTCTTCTCCCCACTAATCAAAGATATGCTATGGGAATCTATCCCTTGAGGTAGCTGTAATAAAATTTTGGAATATACCACAGGAATTGTTGGTTTCAATTTCTTTAGCTCTAGATGTTGCATCATAATTGAAATTGATAAAATAGATAATAAAGTTTTTCTATAATAATAATAATGGCTCATTATCATCATAACAAAAGTCCTACCTCTGACCAATTTAGATCCTTCAACAAATCCTCCACCTTAAAGACCTGAGTGGGTGAAAAATCCATTCTGCAGCAGACTGGAAAGTCGAAGGGAGGCTTCTTTTGTTTCAACCTTCTGGCTATCAGCTGTCCCAGTCACCCACCTAGGAGTGATCTACTTGTCTTGTAGCTAAAACAGGTCAATGGATGGCCAGCTGTTAGGCTATGATGACAAGAAAATGCCAAATGAACTGTTTGCTACAACAGTCCAAAATGTCTGAAACAATCCCTGGAATGCTTTAAGGAGTGAAACGATATAGCTTTGGGGGAACTTGAGGCCTACTTTTAAAGTCTTTTAAAATAAAATTCAGCATCTAGGCTGCTGAAGAAATTACATACATAATCTCTGTTTACTGTTTGGTATTTTGGCCCTCATGCCTTCCCCAGCTGCACGGCATCCCAACTGCATGGGTGAAAAATGTGAAAAGAGCATGCTAGAAAGACAGACTCTAGATCCCTCGTGATTGTAGGCTATCAATTCTGCAAACATCTTTTTTATTTTCATGTAAATAAATTAAACACTACCAATTTAGCAGCGTCTGACATAAAAAGCATTACAATTTCCCAGGGTTCTATTCATTATTATACTTTAAAAGAAAGTTTCTCATTTGAAGCATTAACATCTTGTTAGTACAAATGTTTGTGTGGCACCAGTAATTGATAATTTTCCATTTGTTATACTATAACTTCGCTATTACCAGGGCCCCACAGAGGTTTTTGGGGGCCCAGAGCAAAATCTGAAACTGAAAACCCCCCTTCCAAAAAACTACCACTGATGGGAGCCCCGGTGAAGACGGGGAAGTTTGGAGAGTGATCCCACATCACACTCACGCACAGTGGAGGCTCAACTCCTGTCCTGCAGGGCAGGGCCTGGTTCCCTGCAGGACAACCTGGTAAAGAAGGTCACAGTGCCACCCCAGTTTAGTCATGAGAGAGGGGCTGACAGGCCAAATTTCAGTGAGTGGCATTGCAACCTAGCACACAGGGCTGCTATGCCACTTGTTTTGGGGGCCCTCTGAAATAGGGAGCTCAGGGAAAACCATCCTCTCCCTCTCCACCCCCAGGCAGTGCTTTCTATTATTGCTCTCTGTCAAACACAATACAGTGTGCTCAGTGCTCTACAGAACAAAAAACAGACACCTCCTCCTGCAAGGCCAACAATTTCAAACCCAGATGCTTAAAAATAGGCACCTACATAATAGTAATTTGATTTTATTCAGAGATAGTAATCTCTCACTGACTTCCACTCATTCTATATTGACTTCAAAGAGACCTGTAGGTGCTTGGCATTTTTCAAAATTAAATAACTCTTCTTAGATGCTGGACTTGAGGTACTCAAGTTTTGAAAAATTTCACCTGTATTATTATTTATTTTATCATAGTGCCTGGGATCCCTTGTCATGGACCAGGACTAGGCACTATACCAGTGGTCCCCAAACTGTGGGGTGCAACATTCGGAGGGAGGGCGTGCACGGCAGGGCCAGGGCCAGCCCCCAAGAAGGGTGGGGAGAGAGTGCCACCCAGGCCAGATTCATCCCCAGCTGCAGCTCCACTCCGCTCCCAGCCCAGCTCAGGACCCAGCCACAGCCCTGTTCCCAGCCGCAGCCCCATCCTGCCCTGCCCCCTGCTCTGCTTTCATTCCCTCTCCACCCCAAGGCCAGTTTGGCCTCTAGCCCCAGCTCCTCCCCCATCCCCAGGTCTGCCCGCAACTCTGTCTGCAGTTCAAACTCCTCTGCTGAGCCTAGGGTTGCCAGGCATCTGGTTTTTGACCAGAATACCCGGTTGAAAAGAGACCCTGGCGGTTCCGGTCTGCACAGCTGATTGGGCCACTAAAAGTCTGGTTGGGGCAGGCCGGTTCCATGCCCGGATCCTCATGGATCCCAGGAAGCATCCGGCATGTCCCGCTAGCTCCTAGGCAGAGGGGCAGCCAGGAGGACTCCATGCACTGCCCCCACCCTCAGACACTGCCCTGAGTGCCAGCTCTGCAGCTCCCATTGAACCCCCTGGCCACACCGCTGCCTAGGAGCTGGAGGGACATGCCGGACACTTCTTGGGAGCCGCTTGAGGTCACTGCTGTCTGGAGCCTGCATCCCCTCCCACGCCCCAACCTCCTTCTCCAGCTCAGAACCCTCTCCTGCAGCAAAACTCCCTCCTGGAGCCTGCATCCCCAGCCCTGAGCCCCCTCCTGCACTCCAAACCCCTCATCCCTGTCCCCATCCCAGAGCCCGCATCCCAAGCCCGCATCCCCCCTGCACCCCAACCCTCTGCCTGAGCCCTGATCCCCCTCCTGCACCCTGAACCCCTAATTTCTGGTCCCACCCCAGAGCGCACACCCCCAGCCCAGAGGCTGTACCCCCTTCCACACTCCAAACCCCTTGGCCCCAACCCCTAGCCCAGAGCCCCCTGTTGCACCCCAAACGCCTCATCCCTTCCCCCCCAGAGAACACACCCCCAGCCAGAGCCCTCACCCCCTCTCGCACCCCAACCTCCTGCCCCAGTCCATTGAAAATGAGCGAGTGAATGAGGGTGGGGGAGAGAGAGTGATGAAGGGAGGGGGGGATGGAGTGAGTGGGAGGTGGGGCCTTGGAGAAGGAGTGGGACAGGGGCAGGACCTCGGGGAAGGAGTGGGGCAAGGGTGTTTGGTTTTCTGCAATTAGAAAGTTGGCAACCCTAGCTGAGCCAACTGTGCAGTAATGGAGCGGGGGTGGGGACAGATTCCATTGCTGGTAAGGTTGTGTGTGACAGAAAAAGTTTGGACACCACTGCACTATACAAACACAGAACAAAACTATGGTCCCTGCCCCAAGGAGTTTACAATCTAATCTTCACAATTTATGTCCCTAATTCAGAAAAATATTTAAGCATGTGTTTAAGTCCATCCCTATTCAAACTTTAAGTCCAAAAGACTTAAGCACACACTTCCATTCAGGAAGGTATCTTTGCTCAGGAAGGGTGCTGATGGATGAGCTTAACTTTAAGCATATGATTAGGCTCTCTGGCTCAATAGGGATACTTTCTTCAATCAGAACTTAAAGTAGACAAAGAAAACAATGCATTTAGCATTGGGTAGTAAGAAGCTGTGGGAATAACAGGGCAGTGCAAAGAGATTTTTAAATAAAAATAACACTTTGTTGAGTGGAAAATGATTGAGAGGCTTCAAGGAAAAGTGTGTTTTATGGAGGAAGAGGAGTAATATAAGAGCCAATATAGGCATGAACGCATTTGTAGTTAGAGGAAAATGAGGACAAGGATACTGAAACTCATGAAGAAGGAGCGAGAGCCATTCTTGGAGAGGAGCAGGGCTTGGACACAGAGTGACTATTTTGGATAGACTGGAGCGGGTGAATGAGGAAAGAGGGAGCCTGAAGAAAAGGGTTCAATTAGTTAATGTAAGATAAAATAATTAGATAAAAAAGTTTTACTGATAGGAATGGAAAGAAAAGGATGGGATTTGGGAACATTTCCCAAACTGGATGAAAGAGTGGTACTGAAAAGCATATAGATGTTATTCTCATGGAGAATAACAGAAATGGATATTATATTACAACATTCTGTTAAGAAAATATTACATGCATATAAAACATCAAGCATTTAAAATTCTTGTGAATGTATTATTATTTGTATTACAGTTGCACCTAGAGGACCCAGTCTAGATTGGGACCCCACTGTGCTACTGTACAAACGTATAGGAAAAAATAGTCCCTGCCCTAAAGAAATTAGAATATAAATAGACAAGATAGACAAAGAGTATTATTATCCTCATTTCATAGATGGTGAACTGTGGCAGAGAGATCAACTGACTTGCTATAGGTCACACAGCACGTCTATGGCAAAGCTGGGAATAGAACTTAGATCTCCTACAAGTCCATCCTTTCTTTCCTAGCCCCTGCATCTAATTACACTATAGATAACTATCAATTATTCTGTTCAACAATCAACAATCCCAAAAGACAAAAACAATGGTTTAAAAATTAGTTTTCAGTGTTCCTACACAGTAATCCCTTTATTAGTTTACATATCTTTTTGCAATGAATGTAAGAAGTGGTCCCATGTAGTACTAAAAGTCACAAATCATACCTTAATGTATATGCTAGAAGCTAATTAACTGCACATTCAGTAGCAATGGTCAGAAAACAGGCTGTTTTCCTACAGAGAACTTCAAATTTTTGGCAAAAAAATCAAAACCTAAAATAATTTGGTTGAAAACTGACATATTTTGATTAGGAAATGCTGGTGCCTCATGTTTCCATTCTCCTCCATGGGCTGGGCTTGGACTACGTTTCCCATTATGTACCATGTGGTGGAGGGGAGGTATCTGCATTTGTATTTGTCCCTGACCATGGTTCCTAATAAGAGATGTTGTTTGGCTGGGGTCTAATCATACTTTTATTGGCAGAACCCCTTACTCATATGTTGATTATTAAAAGTAGTTACAAAAGAATAATAGTTAACACAACAGGGAGTAGATGTGTTGAGAGAAAATAATTTAAAATCTGAGCCTACTCTGAATTATAGTGACCTAATTTTTCTAGCAGTGATGTCTCAGGCAAGGCATAACTTAACAGTCAGTGAATTTCTTTCCTTTTACTAAATTGAGATGTTATAGGTATGTACTGCTATAAGGACAACTCATGTGAATAAAGTTACTCATGTTCTTAAGATTTGGCAGGAAGATCCCCACAGTGCATAATCGCTTAATAATTTTTTTAAAAGATAACTCATGTGAGAAACCATTTAAAATTATCAGAAACATACACCAGAGTATCTGTGTGTATTTTCTTCCCCCAAATTAATTCCCTTTGGTGAATGAGCTCTTTTAGAATCTGTACCTATAACTCCCTGGGAACATTTAAGTTCAAGTTGAGTTCAGTAGCAACTATCAGAAGTAGAAGCCTTATCTAAAAGATGATATTTTTTTGAGCACTAATCATCCTATCTGTTGGCAGTACCAACATTCTAAATCTCTACAACTCCCTATGTAAATAAGCAGATTCCTGATGCTGTTCCAGCGTCAAAAAATGCCTTTCAGCTAGCCATGAATTTTTTCTACATGCTTGTGTAATACTTTAATGTGCTTCTGTGTGTACAGAGGTATGCTGTTTTGTAAGAAATATTTACTTCTAAAATGGATTATTTGGAAAACACTGTCCCATTTATGAACTTATCTAGCAGTTAAGATGGGATGAATACAGTCTAATTCTTCTGCTCTCTGCCAGTTTTAAATGACTAATTTATAGCACCAAATTATGGAAATTATTCTTTTTATAAGGAAAAATGTCAGTAGATTTGGTCCAGAGCCCAGACTTTCTGGGGATGGGGGACAAAAGACAATGATCCGGTTGCAGAGTTCAAGTAATATGTTAGGAAACGCGTAAGTTAAAGTTTCTATAGCAATGTTGTTTCAGCCATGCCACAGGCATGCAACATTATAAGGTATCATTTAACAAGAACAAGAGGAATATTATATACTCCTATATTGACAAAGTAGTGTTGCCACAGGAACCATATATCTGCATTTCCTGATTTTTTTAAATGTGAATTGTGCAACTTGAATGTTCATTAACAAAGTTTTTTTCATTTAATGTCCTTGTTCTTTAGCAAGAAAAATGGATTATAACTAAGCTCTAAGAGGCCCTAATAGATAAAAAGTTTATCAAAAATTTGCTTTATTAAATACTTCCATAGATTTTAAGGCCAGCAGGGACTGTTATGATAATCTAGTATGGCTTCCCATATAAGATATGCCATAATAATGGCCTGGCTGATGCTTTGGATGTTCACATTTTGTCTGAAAGGTTTATAGGTACTTGTCAAAATGTGAACATCATACTCCTATTCACTGTGTATATGAGGCTGTCAGGAGTGTTAGTTAGGGGGTTTGGGCTGAAGTGTTGATAACATACAGCTTTATATCTCCATCTTGTCTGTCTTGGAGAGTGCAGGTGAGGGTGTCTCCCAGTGGCTGTGCAAGACTGGTACATGGATGAGAACAAGCTAGATAAGATGAAAGTGAGTATGGTGGGTTGGGGTGGGGGAGCAAGGGGAAGGCGTGGCTGAAATTAGATAGGAACACCTTTGACATGGTGTTCACTCTACATTTGTTACTAAAGTTTATAACTAGAGCCAGTTAGGAAATGTTTTCTATTCCTATGAAAAATTTAGATGAAAATCCAAAAACAGATTGATTTTTTTTCTTGTTTCTGACAACTGAAAACCAAAAAGTTTGGCTAGAAACTGAAATTTTCTGGATTTTAGCCACACTTTTTACTGTTTGGTAACTGAAAAAATTTGGGACTTTGTTTTTTTGATGAAAACCAGAAAAAAATCTCTGAAAATTCATATTTCCCACAGAAATTTCTATTTTAATGAAAAAGCCATATTCCATCTAAAAATATTTCGAATTAAAAAAATTCGACCGGCTCTTTTCACAGGCTTGGGCTCTGGTTTAACTCCCTGATGGTTTTAGAAGATCAAATTGCTGTAGTGATCATGACAGTTTTTCTTCTGCCATTGTCTGGCCAGGAGGTTGCATCCTTTTCTCTCAAATATTGAACATGCTGCTTCCAGGATCCAGACCTTTGCCACCTTGATGGCATTACTACATTAATTAATAGATTACTACAATATGCCCTACAAGGGCTACCTCTTATACCACTTGGAGACTGAAGACAGGGCAGAATGCAGTCGCTTTGTTAAATGTCATGCTGTGAGCATATGACACCAATGCTTCATGATCTTCACTGGCTGTTTGTTGGCTTCTGGTGGAGTTTAAGATGTTGACTTTGACCTGTAAAAGCCCTAAATGGCCTAGGACTATCCTTCCTATGACACTTCCTCTTAGGGTGACCAGATGTCCCAATTTTATAGGGACAGTACCGATTTTGGGGTCTTTTTCTTATATAGGCTCCTATTACCCCCACCCTCACCCCCATCCTGATTTTTCACATTTGCTGTCTGGTCACCCTACTGCCTCTCTACCAGTGTCACTAGGGCTAGAGCTCCCTTGGTATATGTGAAAGAGAACTGCTGACCAGGTGTTCTCTGTAAGGGTCCCCCTGCTTTGAAATTCAC
This sequence comes from Chelonia mydas, assembly GCF_015237465.2. NCBI lineage: Eukaryota > Metazoa > Chordata > Testudines > Cheloniidae > Chelonia > Chelonia mydas. The sequence continues at coordinate 179,766,719 of NC_057851.1, forward strand.
TCCCCTACCCGTGGGCTGAAATAGTCAAGATGCGTTGATCTTCCAGCATGGTGCAAAGCCCCCACAGATCCCCTTGGCTTCAGCTGAATTGTGGGTGCCTAGCACCTATAAACATCAGGCCCTGTGTGTCTCAAATTGGAAATAAAAATGGAGGCACTCAAAATTAGTAGACACGTGAAAATTAGAGGCTAAATGATTTGCTCAAGGTTACAATATGTGGCAGAGCTGTGGATAAATCCACGTTCTCCTCGCTCCTAGTTGTTTGATTTAGCCTCTCAATTAATGATACTCTTGATTTTAGGGAATCTTTATTAACCTGTTCCAAGTTTAAAGTAAAAAGAGTGGCTTTGATATTTTTTAGAAAATAAGCAGAATAAAATAGAAAGGGTAAATACCAGTAAAAATTGCAGTTTATTAAAGATAAAAATGCAACATTACTGGACTGAAGGGATGAGATGCAGTAGATGGTGCTACACATTTAGGTTGTGACTTCAAGTCAGGTCACGTAATCTCTCACTGACTTGCCAGTAGCAACGGCAATTCTCTCTTTGCTATTAAGCCTATTTCTGTGTTCTATATTTGCTTTTAAGCTCGAAGGATTTTGTTTCATAAGATCCTTGTTTTACTTCCCTGTATTTACATAGCATTTAAAGAAGCATGTAAATACATTTAGAATCTAAGTAAGTGCTAAATGTTCTCCTTCCTTTGGTTTTTCTTCAGGAAGAGAAAAAGTACTCAGAAAACTGGGAGGGAGTGGGATTTTCAAGGGGGAGGAGGGCTTTTAAGCTTAGGCCATGTCTACTCTATGGGTTCTACCAAAGCTCAAGTGCAACGCAGCAGCTATGCCACTGTAGCAGCACAGTGTAGATGCTTCAGACAGCGACGGAAGGGGTTTTTCTGTCAATTTATGTAATCCTCCTCCCCAAGCACTACTAATTAGCTTGATGGAAGAATTATTGTGTTGACGTAGCTGCGTCCGCACCAGGGGTTCAGTTGGCTTAACTACGGCACTCTGAGATGTGATTTTTTCATACCCTTGAGCAACATAGCCAAATTGATGTAAATTTTAAGTGTAGACCAGGCCTTAGTGGTGAGACCACAAAACACAGCATTGAAGCCCTGCTCTTCAGAAAACCCCACAACCTTTGAGGATCAGGAAAGAAAGCTGGGCACACCATGTGCCCTTTGGGAAATCTGCTGGATCCCCAAGGTAGCCTGCCATGGAAAGCACCTGCAGTATAGCTCCATCTCTGTACCAACCACAAGTTCAAGGATCAACACTTGCGGAGTTTTAACATGGAGTTATTTTGGCAGGCTCCCTCAGAAGGGCTAGGAAGAAGGTGCAATGTGCTGATGATTCCCTGGTATTGTGACTTTTCAGCTCATATTTGGGGGACTTCTTTGCCCCCCCTTCCACAGTAGAGAACAGTGGGTAGCATGGTAAATAGTACATTTGTTTGCAAAATGTTTAAACATACTAAATAAGGTGCTTCTGAAGTTTTATACACTTGTCAATTGGAGCAGAGCAATAATGGATTGGTTAAGCTATACTAGAGCTTTGTAATTTTATATTTCTCATATAATTCCTCCAAACATAATAAAACACAAATGTAAACATGGTAGGATTTAGGATCTGAAGCTTCTATAAGCGAAAACCCCAAGAAGTGTCTGTATAAATTACTGTCTTATCATCTAAGCAGATCATCATATCTCTTGAATGAGAAACCTGTCACTAATGAGAGATTTTACAAAGGAGACTTGGTCGATCTGAGCTTGGTTCAGCTTTAGCTGAAGTCAATGAGAGTCTTCTGTTGACTTCAGTTGGACTGAGTTTTAACAGGATAAACTGGCTTCTTTTAAAAATCCTGAATGTTTTACTCTGAGTTTTGCCAAATTACTTGTGAAGTTATTCAACAGGTCACGAGGCACATAGGTGACATTGCACTAAATCTAAATCTAGTTAACATTTCATTTAAGTCCACCGTAGGTAAATTGTCTAAAGAGCTTTAAAACTGTATTTCCAACTATGACAAATCAAAATTTTCTCCTTGTTTGTTTCCTTCACCTCTGACCTCCCACTTTCCTTTTCCTCTTATTTTTCTCTGTATATTATTCTCCCTGGTTCTGCCCTTCAAAATACTGCAGGGCAGGGAATTTGTCTTCCTCTGTTTGTAAAGTGCTTATGGCATCCTATTAATTATATTTATTAATCATATCTAACTGAATTTTTCTCATAGCCCAGAAGTGTCCGTATGCCCAGCGGCATTACTGTCATTAGCTGTATTTTCTAATTCTAAGGTATATTTCAGTTTACATTAGAGGCTGAGGGAGAGACTTCTGCTTGATATCACTTCTGGCAAGTGAAATCCACAGAGAGCTTGTAGCCAAAGAAATTCTGTAAAAAAGTCCAGGATCTATAATGTTGTTCACGTGGGTGCATGGTAAAATAAATTAGCTGTCAACAAACATAAACTAAAATAGATACATCATTGTGCTAGTCTCAAAAAGATCTTGATACCCATGGGACTCAGGTAAGTGAGAACTGAAAGAGAACATATTTTGGCAAAATGCAGTTCTGTGGGAAAGTGAGCCCTGCAAGATGGCCAAGAAAGGATGGGAAGTTTCTCTGACAGTCTATTCCACTCTGCACAAGTTAATGAAATCCCAGAAATAGTAGTTTATAAGTGACTGAGAGAAAATTGTTGTTTTTGAAAATATTTATTGTTGTGACAGAAAATGTAGGTATTTGAGAAAGCATACTAAAATTAAATGTGTAGTACTGCAGGGAATAGTTAGGAATTAACCCTCTAAGTACTAGAGGGGGTCACTAGTACTGGTAGCTCCTGAGACCCCCACAGGAATTATTAATAAACTCCCTTGTACAAACAGGAAAAAAGGCAGATCCTGGCTGATCTACTGGGCAAGTTTTTTTAATTGTGTGGCAAGGGATGCTTTTCCCACTCCCGATTCCAGGGGATGGTGGTGGACAGGGATGATCTGCCCACATCAACAAGGAGTATAGCTAGTGGTGATGCCCCTTTCCCCCATTGAACTTTTTTCTGGGGTTGGGCATGATGTTTGGTCTGGTACGCCCTCATCTTCCAGAAACAACATTTCTAGGCCATAACACAACCCACTAAAAATTCTTCTCTGGCTAACTGCATATACTTAGCCAGGGATGAACCTGCCTACAACTTAGCACTTTTGAGGGATCAGCTAAGCATGCTCAGTACATCCCCCAGCATAATTGCTTCTTCATCCAATTGCCATAGAAGCCACAGCCACTAATTCTTGGAGACAGTCAGAAATGAATGTTTAATACCTAACCTGATCACCACCTGCAAGCCACTGAGATGAACTAGCCCCTCTGAAAAGGGTAGGCACAAGGAGGCTGTGTTCTGCTGGATACAGGCCAGTGCTGGCCAGTTTAAATTTTTTTCTCATGTAAAAATGTGTTCAATAAGGAGGAGGGATTTTTCACCCAATTTTAGGTTTACAAAATGATTGGAAAAGACTGTCAGAGTCACTGAAGTTTTTTTCAAATGCTTTCCAAATGGATTAGACCCGAGGTGAGTGACTGGCCACAGCTGCAGCTGTTCAGTCCAGCTGAAGAGCCTCTATCATGCTGATTCCAATGGTCGATGGCAAAAAATGTCAAAAGGATTTTTCCAGTAAGTGATGGGAGAAGAGAACAATTAAGAGGAGCGATTGCTTATGTCCAATTAACATATCCAAAAAAGAACAGGAAATAATTAAAATGAAGAGCAGGGAAAGATGTCTAAACAGTAGTGATTGATGCTTTATAAATAACTAACAGAGGAAAGGAAATCCAAGTATCTTCTGTAAAACTGCTAGAAGTATATCAACTTTATTTACAAATAACAGAATAATAGCAGAACTGCATAAAAAGACAAGTTAAAAATCATATATTTTAAACTAATAATGCCTATTATTATTACTAACTCATGAATAATCAGATTTACTCATCACCTAAATTCTCTCTAAGCTGCACGGCCACACAGCAGCCTATTAAGCACCATGCAGGCGCTCAGGGCTGTGGTGAGGAGAGATGCCTCTCCCCTAGCCCCGGACCTAGGGTGACCGGGTGTTCCAGTCAAAATGGGACCCTGGAGGCTCCAGTCAGCACTGCCGACCGAATTGTTAAAAGTCCAGTAGGTGGTGCTGTGGGGCTAAGGCACGCTAGTCCCTACCTGTCCTGGCACCGTGCTGCGCCCCAGAAGTGTCCAGCAGGACCCGCTCCTAGGAGGGGGGCCACTGGGCTCTGCACACTGCCACCACCCCGAGCACCAGCTCCACACTCCCATTGGCTGGGAACCCGCAGCCAATGGGAGCTGCGGGGGTGGTGCCTGAGGGTGAGAGCAGTGCACAGAGCCACCTGCTGCACCTCTGCCTAGGAGCCGGACCTGCTGCTGGTCACTTCCAGGGCACAGCACAGAGTCAGGAAAAGCAGGAAGCCTGCCTTAGCCCCCCACCTCTGCGCCGCTGACTGGGAGCCACCAGAGGTAAGCCCACACCCCAATCCTGAGCCCCAACACCCTGCCCCAGCCCTGAGCCCCCTCCTGCACTCCAAACCCCACCCCAGAGCTTGCACCCTCAGCCGGAGCCTTCACCCCCTCCCGCACCCCAACCCTCTGCCTCAGTCTGGAGCCCCCCCACACACCCTGAACCCCTAATTTCTGGCCCCACCCTGGAGCCCACACCCCCAGTTAGAGCCCTCACCCCCTCCCACACCCCAACTCCCTGCCCCAGCGCAGTGAAAGTGAGTGAGGGATGGGAGAGAACAAGCCACCAAGGGAGGGGGAATGTAGTGAGTGGGGGCAGGGCCTCGGGGAAGGGGTAGGGCAGGGGACATGGCCTCAGTGAAGGGGTGGGGCTAGGGTGTTCGGTTTGTGTGATTAGAAAGTTGGCAACCCTACCTGGATCTGCCATGGCGGGAAGAGGTGCCCCTCCCCCAACCCAGTCCTGGCTCTGCCGTGGATGCGGGAGAGAAACCCCACCCAGCCCAGCCCCGGACCTGCCACGGCCGGGGGAGAGGCGCCTCTTTCCCTCCCCCCCCAGCCCCGGTACTGCTGCAGTGAGAGAGGGCTGTGGGGAGTCCTCTCCCCCCATCGTAGACTGCACCCCAAACTCCTCATATGCAGCCCCTCCCCAGAGCCCACACTCCTAGCCAGAGCCCTTACCCCCATCCCCAACCCTCTGCCCCAGCCCTGAGCCCTTCATCCCCAGCCCCACCCCAAAGCCCACTCCCCCAGCCGGAGCCTTCACCCCCACACTCCAACCCTCTGCCGCAGCCCTTAGCCCTCTCCCACACGCCGAACCCCTCAGCCCCACCCCCACCATATGAATTTTGTTATGTGCACGAATATGGAGGTGATGTTACACATTGCCTCCATATTGGTGCACATAACAAAATTCCACACATGCATGGGAAAAATTAGAGAGAACACTGCTCCTCACTGTGCTCTTTGCTTTCTAAATCTCTATCTGGAAGGACAACAAAAACAGACTAGTCATTTTCATGTTTTGTTATCAATTTGACTTTCAGATTCTCATGATTGAACCAAATGCTGCAGTACTTGAATTTCAAACACTGCAGGAATATGGAAATGGAAAACCTTTCCTATGGAATTTTAAAAAGTTTACCAAAAGAGATAAGGAAAGTAAATACAGGTTAGGTACAATGTTGAGCCTGTAAAAATGAAACAGCAAAAACAATAAACTAGTCAGGTGAGTGTTGGCTCTTCTTGAATTGTAGATATCACTGAGACAAGATGGCCGCGGTAATATCTTTTATTGGACCAACTTCTGCTTGTGAAAGAGACACGCTTTTGAGCTCTATACTCTTCTTCCAGGTCATATCAGATATCAATGGCAGTTAAAGAAAGTGGATTGGGAATTGTTTCTACAGTTGTAAGAAGGCTGGAACATTGCTTATAGGACTGTTTTAATTACTCAGATGTTAGCTCAGTCAATAACTGCAAAACACAGGTGAGAAAACAATTGCAAGATTGAGTTCCATCAATTTGTTGAACATCCTACATGGATAGAGCCTATCTAGACCTAATCTTATCAAAGAGCCCAATTGATGAGAGCATCTAGAACGGGGTGCGCAAACTTTTTGGCCCGAGGGCCACGTTGGGGCTGCAAAACGGTATGGAGGGCTGGGTAGGGAAGGCTGTGCCTCCGCAAACAGCCCCCGACCCCTATCCGCCCCCTCCCACTTCCCGCCTCCTGACTGCCCCCCTCAGAACCTCCGACCCATCCAACCCCCCCCCCCGCTCCTTGTCCCCTGACTGCCCCAACCCCTATCCACACCCCCGCCCCTGACACACCCCCAGGGACTCCTGACCCATCACCACCCCCCACTCCTTGTCCCCTGACCGCCCCATCCCGGGACCCCCGTCCCTAACTGCCCCCCCCCAGGACCCCACCCCCATCCAACCCCCACTGCTCCCTGTCTCCTGACCGCCCCCCTCCCCGAACATCCACCCCATCCAACCACCCCCTGTCCCCTGACTGCCCCCCGGGACCTCCTGCCCCTTATCCAACCCCTCCCTCCCCCTGCCCCCTTACCATGCTGCTCAGAGCGGCAGGACAGGCTTATTGGAAAGCCTGGGAGGTGGGGGGGGGGGGGCGCAAGCTGTGCTGCCTGTGTGGCGGCGTGGCTGCAGGGGAGGGGGGACAGCGGGGGAGGGGCTGGGACCGTCCTGCCCAGCTGGGAGCTCAGGGGCCGGGCAGGACGGTCCTGCAGGCCAGATGTGGCCCACAGGCCGTATTTTGCCCACCTCTGATCTAGAATCTACAATAAATATCTTTATTTGCTTTGAAACCCTCACGAGAAAGTACCAAAGGAAGCAACAGATGAGCTAGTCTTTAATAAGAACTTCTGAATGGATTTCTGGTAGGGCTGTCGAGCAATTAAAAAATTAATTGTGATTAATCATGTGATTAAAATAATTAATCGCAATTAATCGTGCTGTTAAACAATATTTATTATTTTTGGACGTTTTCTACTTCTCAAATATATTGCTTTCAATTACAACACGGAATACAAAGTGCACAAAGTGCACTTTATATTTATTTTTGATAACAAATATTTGCATTGTAAAAAACAAAAGAAATAGTATTTTTCAATTCACCTAATACAAGTACTGTAGTACTTTCTTTATCACGAAAGTTGAACTATTATGTACAAAAAAACTTCATTATAAAATAACACAATGTAAAACTTTAGAGTCTGCAAGTCCACTCAGTCCTACTTCTTGTTCAGCCAATCTCTCAGACAAACAAGTTTGTTTACATTTGCAGGAGATAATGCTGCCTGATTCTTGTTTACAATGTCATCTGAAAGTGAGAACAGGCATTCACATGCCATTGTTGTAGCATTTACGTGCCAGATGCAATAAAGATTCATATGTCCCTTCATGCTTCAATCACCATTACAGAGGACATGAGTCCATGCTGATGACGGGTTCTGCTCGATAAAAACCAAAGCAGAATGGACTGACGCATGTTCATTTTCATCATCTGAGTCAGATGCCACTAGCAGAAGGTTTTTTGGTGGTTTGGGTTCTGTAGTTTCCGCACTGGAGTGTTGCTCTTTTAAGACTTGTGAAAGCATGCTCCACACCTCATCCCTCTCAGATTTTGGAAGGCACTTCAGATTCTTAAACCTTGGGTTGAGTGGTGTAGCTATTTTTAGAAATCTCACATTGGTATCTTCTTTGCATTTTGTCAAATCTGCAGTGAAAGTGTTCTTAAAATGAATAACATGTGCTGGGTCATCATCCGAGACTGCCATAACATGAAATATATGGCAGAATGCGGGTAAAACAGAGCAGAAGACATACTGTTCTCCCGCAAGGAGTTCAGTCAAAAATTTAATCAATGTATTATTTTTTTAACAAGCGCAATCAGCATAGAGGCATGTCCTCTGGAATGGTGGCTGAAGCATGAAGGAGAATATGAATCTTTAGTGCATCTGGCACGTAAATATCTTGCTATGCTGGCTGCAAAAGTGCCATGTGAATGCCTGTCCTCACTTTCAGGTGACATTGTAAATAAGAAGCAGGCAGCATTATCTCCCGTAAATGTAAATAAGCTTGTTTGTCTTAGCGATTGGCTGAACAAGAAGTAGGACTAAATGGACTTGTAGGCTCTAAAGTTTTACATTGTTTTGTTTTTGAGTTATAACAAAAAAAAATCTACTTTTGTAAGTTGCACTTTCATGATAAAGAGATTGCACTACAGTACTTGTATGAGGAGAATTGAAAAATACTGTTTCTTTTGTTTAGCATTTTTACTGTGCAAATATTTGTAATAAAAATAATATAAGTAAACACTGTACGCTTTGTATTCTGTGTTGTAATTAAAATCAATATATTTAAAAATGTAGAAAAACAGTCAAAATATTTAATACATTTCAGTTGGTATTCTATTGTTTAATAGTGCAATTAAAACTGAGATTAATCATGATTAATTTTTTAATCATGATTAATTGTTTTGAGTTAATCATGTGAGTAAACTGTGATTAATCGACAGCCCTAATTTCTAGGTTTCAAATATACTTCAGAACAGCGGAAGCTAAGGCCCTATCCTGAGACGTCCCGAGTGTCTTCTAGTCCCATGGATTTCAGTGGGAGTGGAAAATGCTCAGTGTCTTTCAGGTCCAAGTCCATATTTAAGTGACTTCTAAGAAGACCACATGTAGAATGGTTTCATTTTTTTAAATGGGGGAGGGGACGGAAATGAAAAAAGAGGCTACAATGTAACAAATGGGTAGGAAGTAAACAAATACTATAAGAGAAAAGTTGAAGACTCTTTGGGGTAAAAATAAGCAACAATCTGGTAATGGGCATATGGCAAAAAGTGTAGGGTTTGAGGCTGTTTTGGATGCTTATCTGAACCTCCTGGGCCTGAATCTCCACTCATTTTCACCTTGTGTAGTCACTGACTCCTGTAGTTAAAATCTTAAGACTTCACTCCTATTCTGAACATGTGTAAGTTTCTGCACAAGGTGCCAGGCAGTGGAGAATCAGGTCTCTTGAGTCTGAAAAATTAGTCTGAAAAGATAAAGAAAACAACTCTCTTGTAAGCTTTCTGATACTCACTTGCATTCCCTGCCAGGAGTAATGCCAGAGGAACTGTCCTTGCAGTGTTCTGTCATTTCTAGTTCTGATCCTGGCTAGCAAATGGTAGTGTAAGGAACTTATCCGAATGTTTCATGTCGTGACTAGATTTCACTTCTAAAAATGGGTGTGGAGTAGTAGGGAGATGGTTATTTTGCGAACCTGACTGAACACAATCCAGGTAAAGTTCACAATGGGACCTGTTTTTAAAGGTATTTTTAGGTGCCTAAAGATGCAGATAGGTGCCTGAGGGATTTTCAAAAGTGCCTAGATACCTAACTCCCACTGATTTAAATTATCGAGAGAAACAGGGGAGTAAAATGTAGTGACATAATAGTGTTGGGGAGACAGAGAAATTTAGACTTATTGGTCCAAATGGTCTTTTCCTATTCAGCAGCTTCTTTTGTCTATTATTGTAACTGAATAATGAATGGTATACATGTCCTCATCTGTTAATAGTAACAGAATATATAGAGTATCTTTTATGTACTTGGCTAAAGTACAAGTTCCAGATTTCTTACAGAAATACAGTGTTCTGTAAGCAATATTTGATACTAGTGAGATTTCTGCAATAATAAATGTATGAAGACTGAGTCATAAATCTAATCCTTATGCAAACTAAGCACTAAACTAAAGAAGATTAGGACAGCTGTGAAATAGAGGCCAATAAAAATCTTAAAAGAAACAATTTGCTTGCCATTATGCTAAATAGTAAAAATAGTGTTAAGCTAAGGGTCTTATATGCAGGACTGCTAATGAAGGAAAGGGAAAAGATTAAGCACAGAAGCACAGAGGACTTGGGAGCTGTGAAGTGTGTCAAAGATGAAAACGGAAGAGTGCTGGTTGAAGACAATGAAATCACTAGCAGGTGGCAGTGGTTTTAGGAAATACTGCCCTGTGAAGAGAATGCACAGAAACCATGGAGGGAGTATGAGCAAGCAACAGTCTCAAGGCCCATCTCCATCGTGGAGGTAAAGATGGTGCTAAAGATGATGAAACACGGGGAAGGCAGTGAGTGTACTCATGGAGGCATTTAAAGCATTAGGCCATGAGGGAGCGGTGATGATGACAAACTTTTAAAACTGAGTTCTCTGCCCTGGAAAAATGCCTGAGTACATTGGTCCCTATCTTCAAGCATAAAGGAGATGTGCAAGAATGTAGTAATTAACAACCCATCAAGTTAATGAGTCACATGATGAAATGGCTGGGAAGAATTATCAAGAAAAGACTAGGAGGAACTGGAGCATCAAGTAAGTGACAACCAATTCGGATTTATGCCAAGAAGGTCAACAATGGATGCACTGTTTGCAGCCTGAATATTTTAGGAGAAGTACAGGGGGAAATGCAAGGAACTGCACTTAGTGTTTCTTGATTTAAAGAAGGCTTATGACAGGGTTCCTAGAGAACTGTTATTGTGGTGTCTGTGATCATACCATCTGCCAGAGATGTCTATTCAGACTATCATGGACATTTACAAGGGTAGCAAAACAGTATTGTAGCTGCAGCTACAGTGAGTCATTCATTGTGACAGTAAGTATTCATCAAGGATCAGCCTTAAGCCCATTCCTATCTGATTGTGATGGACACCTTGAGGCAGGAGATTAGAGGAAAGACTCCATGGAGCATGCTTTTCGCTGATGACACTATGTGGTGATGTGAAGATAAATCCAAACTGGAAAGGGACATGGAACTATGGCTTACATTGTAAGCTATGAGAAAATGGCTTACAAATCATCTGTGAAAAGACGGAACAGGAGCAATGCTTTGTTGTGTCATGACCAGGATGTGGACAGTCTGACCAAGAGGTCTTCTGGGAGCCAGGCTGCATCAGGTATAGATCATCATATATCATCAGGTATAGATCATAGCTGCATCAGGTATTAGACTCTGAAATATGCCAGAGGACAGACTGAGAGTCAGGTGTCAGGAGGCAGGCAGGATCAGGTTAACAGGAGATCAGAGTCAGGCAGTAGGAGCAGGCAGTGCAGGGGAGATAGTCCTAAGCCGGAGAAACCCAGTTGCATGGACTGCTTCCTGTTCCTGTACTTGGTTTAATAGAAGCAGGGAACCAGTCAAGACCCCCAGAATTCTGCCAGTCAGATCCCAGGACTAAAGTCCTCTGTCAGAGTTGAGCTTTTAGTTCTGGCAACTGTTAGCAGATCACTGGGTGATCGTTCGGAACTTACTACCTCTTAAAAACCCTGCGGACCTGTGTTCAAGACCCATGATCTCTGATATTTTAAGAGGGATTAGAAGCAGCCAGTAAAGATAGATGGTATAGAATTAAAGTCTGTATAACAATCTAAATACTTCAGTGTACCACCATGATGTGGATATTATAGGCTTCATGAAAAGTGCTTTGGTGTAAATGGAGGGAGGTGACAGGAATTCTCTGTGATAAGAATATGCCAAGTAAACTAAAGAGCAGTGTGTATAAGATCATGATTAGGCCAGCCATAATGTAAGGGTTCGCATGCTGGCCAATGAGGAAGAGAGAAGAGCAGCTACTTCACACTACCGAAAGGAGAATGCTCAGGTGGATGCTGGGTCAGACAAGAACTGCACAAAGAAACCATATAAGCTTTGATGCAAGTGGCCCGCATCACAGAAAAGCTGAAGGTGTTCCAACTGAGATGAGTGGGTCATGTGAGATAATATGTGGTGGGGAGGGATAGCTCAGTGGTTTGAGCATTGGCCTGCTAAACCTAGGGTTGTGAGTTCAATCCTTGAGGGGGCCATTTGGGGCAAAAATTGGGGTTTGGTCCTGCTTTGAGCAGGGGGTTGGACTAGATGATCTCCTGAGGTCCCTTCTAACCCTGATATTCTATATGATGACCAAAGAGTACATGAGCTAGCATCCCCCTGGTTCAAGATGCTGCAGGGGGAAATAAAGAAGGGTGATGTCAGCTTGGAAAACACATTTTTCCAAGAATGCTTGGAGATGAAGAACAAGAGCTGCCAACCCTAGTTGATGGGACAAAAAGCAGACTTAATCTCAAGAACTGAACAGAGAGATTTTCTTTTTCAAATTAATATAAATGCTGATAGGCTCACTTATACAAGCCATGTAGTAATTTTCAATCATAGATTATCTGTATATCTTAGAATCAAAATCATGCATTACTATTTTCTTAGACTTCTTTGGTAAATTATTTTTAATATAAACTATAAAGCCTATGCAGGAAATACTGCAGATGGAACTGGAACATTTAAAAATGTGTTAACAATCCTAGTTTACTCTTAACATGCTCTGAAAACACAGTGACAGAGGCATGGGCAAAACTGCCTATTTTCACTTAAGATTCTAAGGGCCATCAGTCTCTGCATCTACATCCTTGTATCTCCTGGGGATATTAATACCGTCTTGAATCTGAAGTTGTAGAGTAAAGGAGGTTCTGCATGGAGCAGGAGTGTGTTTTTGTTTGGTGTGTTACGTAAGTTTCTGCAGTATTCTGAATAGGTCAGCCTGTGATAGATCCCGCGCCCATGGCTATTCAGCTTGGAACGTTATGGATAAAACCTCCTCTCCATTGCCATTTGTCTTATTTTCAGGCAATGAAGATATATTTTTCTGCCTGGCTGAACCCCCAGAATGGAGTACTCAGTCTGGGAAAACCCCAGATTGTCCCATTGGTCTCTTTAATTTTTTTTTCTCTCAGCCTACTGTTCAAAACTGTCATGAGTTTGCCTCTTCCTCAGGGTGGGGTCAATATGCAATGGCCCATCTGGCACCATGTGGTCACAGATGAGGAATGCATATGGAACCCAAGAGGCCCACGCAGCTTCTGAGAACCATCAGTTGCTGAGACCATGTTTTGGCTACACTGGATACAAGAGATATTCATTAAAACTTTAAAGAATCAAATCCAAAGAAAAGCAATTGAGGAAGAAATCACTTTAGTCCCCATGTGTAATGTTAAACATGTGTAAAGCACTTGATTATTCATTTTCACATGTGTAAGCGCTTGCAGCATCAGGGTCTTAGATTGTAAGGCAGGGGCCATCTGTTCATTCTATATGTGTACGTTGCCTAGAACAATGGAACCCTCATTAGTGTCTGTAGGTGCTACTGCAGAACAAAAAATTATAGTTTTAGTCTGAGAGCTGAATTCCAGGCATTAAATATATAAATGACTAAACTAACATATTTCAGTATTGTGCATATTTCCTTACATTAGGACTCTGGCTCTTTTGCTGAAAGCATTCTGATATTCCTATCTGATTTCTGTTTATTGATACGGAAACACATTACATTCTACTAGGTAGCTAATGTACTGATTTATATGTGATTATTTGTACATAAGCGTAACAATGTTACAGAAAAATGTCTGTATTTTACTCTCTTTTCCCTGATTTCTTCATGGCATATTAGTTTTATGACAAAAATATACTGGTTTGCTGACAGTGAAGCTGAAAATCGAATCCTGGTCTTTGTTCATGTGGCAGAATGGGGATAGGACTCCCATATGAATACACAAACCAGTTCTTCACTAGGTTTACTGATCTGAGATCCAGTGCACAGAGAGGTGGAGAGGATCACTGCAGATTATGTGGCTCTGGGAAGAAGGATAAAGGAGTTTGAGGTGCAAGTGGTGTTCTCGTCCATCCTCCCTGTGGAAGGAAAAGGCCCGGGTAGAGACTGTCGAATCGTGGAAGTCAATGAATGGCTATGCAGGTGGTATTGGAGAGAAGGCTTTGGATTCTTTGACCATGGGATGGTGTTCCAAGAAGGAGGAGTGCTAGGCAGAGACGGGCTCCACCTAATGAAGAGAGGGAAGAGCATCTTTGCAAGCAGGCTGGCTAACCTAGTGAGGAGGGCTTTAAACTAGGTTCACCGGGGGAAGGAGACCAAAGCCCTGAGGTAAGTGGGGAAGTGGGATACCTGGAGGAAGCACGAGCAGGAGAGCGCAAGAGGGGAGGGCTCCTGCCTCATACTGAGAAAGCGGGATGATCAGTGAGTTATCTTAAGTGCCTATATGCAAATGCAAGAAGCCTGGGAAACAAGCAGGGAGAACTGGAAGTCCTGGCACAGTCAAGGAATTATGATGTGATTGGAATAACAGAGACTTGGTGGGATAACTCACATGACTGGAGTACTGTCATGGATGGATATAAACTGTTCAGGGAGGACAGGCAGGGCAGAAAAGGTGGGGGAGTGGCATTGTATGTAAGAGAGCAGTATGACTGCTCAGAGCTCCAGTATGAAACTGCAGAAAAACCTGAGAGTCTCTGGATTAAGTTTAGAAGTGTGAGCAACAAAGGTGATGTCGTGGTGGGAGTCTACTGTAGACCACCAGACCAGGGGGATGAGGTGGACGAGGCTTTCTTCCGGCAACTAACGGAAGTTACTAGATCGCAGGCCCTGGTTCTCATGGGAGACTTCAATCACCCTGATATCTGCTGGGCAATACAGCAGTGCACTGACAATCCAAGAAGTTTTTGGAAAGTGTAGGGGACAATTTCCTGGTGCAAGTGCTGGAGGAACAAACTAGGGGAAGAGCTCTTCTTGACCTGCTGCTCACAAACCAGGAAGAATTAGTAGGGGAAGCAAAAGTGGATGGGAACCTGGCAGTGACCATGAGATGGTAGAGTTCAGGATCCTGACACAAGGAAGAAAGGAGAGCAGCAGAATATGGACCCTGGACTTCAGAAAAGCAGACTTTGACTCCCTCAGGGAACTGATGGGCAGGATCCCCTGGGAGAATAACATGAGAGAGAAGGGAGTCCAGGAGAGCTGGCTATATTTTAAAGAATCCTTATTGAGGTTACAGGAACAAACCATCCTGATGTGTAGAAAGAACAGTAAATATGGCAGGCGACCAGCTTGGCTTAACAGTGAAATCCTTGCTGATCTTAAACACAAAAAAGAAGCTAACAAGAAGTGGAAGATTGGACAAATGACCAGGGAGGCGAATAAAAATATTGCTCAGGCATGCAGGAGTGAAATCAGGAAGGCCAAATCACACTTGGAGTTGCAGCTAGCAAGAGATGTTACGAGTAACAAGAAGGGTTTCTTCAGGTATGTTAGCAACAAGAAGAAAGTCAAGGAAAGTGTGGGCCCCTTACTGAATGAGGGAGGCAACCTAGTGACAGAGGATGTGGAAAAAGCTAAGGTACTCAATGCTTTTTTTGCCTCTGTCTTCACAAATAAGGTCAGCTCCCAGACTATTGCACTGGGCAGCACAGCCTGTTTACCCCTTTCTCCAGATCATTTATGAGTAGGTTGAATAGGATTGGTCCTAGGACTGACCCTTGGGGAACACCACTAGTTACCCCTCTCCATTCTGAAAATTTACCATTTATTCCTACCCTTTGTTCCCTCTCTTTTAACCAGTTCTCAATCCGTGAAAGGATCTTCCCTCTTATCCCATGACAACTTAATTTACGTAAGAGGCTTTGGTGAGGGACCTTGTCAAAGGCTTTTTGGAAATCTAAGTACACTATGTCCACTGGATCCCCCTTGTCCACCTGTTTGTTGACCCCCTCAAAGAACCCTAATGGATTAGTAAGACATGATCTCCCTTTACAGAAACCATGTTGACTTTTGCACAACAATTTTATGTTGTTCTATGTGTCTGACAATTCTATTCTTTACTATTGTTTCAACTAATTTGCCAGTACTGACATTAGACTTACCAGTCTGTAATTGCCAGGATCACCTCTAGAGCCCTTCTTAAATATTGGCGTTACATTAGCTATCTTCCAGTCACTGGGTACAATAGCTGATTTAAAGGACAGGTTACAAACTATAGTTAATAGTTCTGCAATTTCACATTTGAGTTCCTTCAGAACTCTTGGGTGAATGCCATCTGATCCCGGTGACTTGTTACTGTTATGTTTCTTAATTAATTCCAAAACCTCCTCTAGTGACACTTCAATCTGTGACAATTCCTCAGATTTGTCACCTACAAAAGACGGCTCAGGTTTGGGAATCTCCCTAACATCCTCAGCCGTGAAGACTGAAGCAAAGTATTCATTTAGTTTTTCTGCGATAACTTTATCGTCTTTAAGTGCTCCTTTTGTATCTTGATCGTCCGGGGGCCCCACTGGTTGTTTAGCAGGCTTACTGCTTCTGATGTACTTAAAAAACATTTTGTTATTACCTTTTGAGTTTTTGGCTAGCTGTTCTTCAAACTCCTTTTTAGCTTTTTTTATTACATTTTTACATTTAATTTGGCAGTGTTTATGCTCCTTTCTATTTACCTCACTAGGATTTGACTGCCACTTTTTAAAAGATGCCTTTTTATCTCTCACTGCTTCTTTTACATGGTTGTTAAGCCACGGTGGCGCTCTTTTAGTTCTTTTACTGTGTTTTTTAATTTAAATTTTAATTTAATTTAATACATTTAACTTGAGCCTCTATTATGGTGTCTTTGAAAAGTGTCCATGCAGCTTGCAGGGATTTCATTCTAGTCACTGTACCTTTTAATTTCTGTTTAACTAACCTCCTCATTTTTGCATAGGTCCCCTTTCTGAAATTAAATGCCACAGCGTTGGGCTGCTGAGGTGTTCTTCCCACTACAGGAATGTTAAATGTTATTATATTATGGTCACTATTTCCAAGCGGTCCTGTTATAGTTACTTCTTGCACCAGATCCTGCACTCCACTCAGGACTAGATCGAGAGTTGCGTCTCCTCTTCTGGGTTCCTGTACCAGCTGCTCCAAGAAGCAGTCATTTAAAGTATTGAGAAATTTTGTCTCTGCATTTCATCCTGAGGTGACGTACCCAGTCAATATGGGGATAATTGAAACCCCCCACTATTATTGAGTTTTTTATTTTGATAGCCTCTCTAATCTTCCTTAGCATTTCATCGTCACTATCACTGTCCTGGTCAGGTGGTCGATACTAGATCTCTACTGTTATATTCTTATTAGAGCATGGAATTACTATCCATAGAGATTCTATGGAACATGTGGATTAATTTAAGATTTTTATTTCATTTGATTCTACATTTTCTTTCACATATAGTGTCACTCCTCCCCCCACATGACTTGTTCTGTCCTTCCGATATATTTTGTACCCCGGAATGATTGTGTCCCATTGATTGTCCTCACTCCACCAGGTTTCTGTAAGCCTATTATATCAATATCCTATTATATATGCCTATTATATATCCTATTATATATGCCTATTATATCAATATCCTCCTTTATATATATTATATCAATATCCTCCTTTAACATGAGGCACTCTAATTCACCCTTATTATTATTTAGACTTCTAGCATTTATGTAAAAGCACTTTAAAAATTGAATGTCCCCTTGTTCTTGTGTTATGAGACAAGGAGAACAGAAGTCCCCAATCTATTTTCTTTAGAGTATTCATTATTTTAGATACTTTTAACACATCCCCTCTTATTCATCTCCTGTCTGAGGTAGACAATTCCAATCTTTTCAATCTCTCTTCATCTGAGAGTGTCTCAGGCTCTTGATCGTTCTCTTTGCCCTTCTCTGAACTGTCTCTAATTCTGCAATATCTGTTCTGAGATGGGGTGACCAGTGCTGCACATAGTATTCCAGATGAGCTGTTCAACAGATGAGAAACTTATGCAAGTGTACTGGAGCAGTCTTAGCATCTCCATCTGGAGCAGTCTTAGCATATCCTGGTCCTGCTTCTCCCTGAACTGGGCTATAAAAACTCCCTTGCAGTGACAACAAGGGTGCGGAAGGCAGAAGCAGGGTAAGGAAGTGGTGACTGGAGGGGTTTCTCTGGTTTGTTAGTTTCTGGTTTTGGCTTTATATATTACATGGCCTATCCTTTTAATTAAAAGAAACGTGCCTGGAGCCTTATTAATCTAAATAAATCAATATGTATTAAGGAAAGTAATCTTTTGACTGGTGAATAGTGAAATTCCAAATGAATACCATTTGGGGGATGGTTATACTGAAATATAGACTGAAGCAACCTTTCCATAAAGATGTTTTCTATTAAGCTAGACACACAGTTTTGTAGCCTTCAATTGATGTACAACATTAGTACAGTGTAAGCTTTGTTATCTGGCATGTTGGGGGAATGTGGGGTACCAGTAAGTCAAAAATTCCAGTTAAGTAAGACTTATACTTAATGATGGGAGGGAGTTTGGGTGCGGGAGGGGGCTTGGGGCAAAGGGTTGGGGCATGGGTGCTGGATCTGGGTGGTGCTCACCTCGGGCAGTTCCCCGCAAGTGGTGATGTGTCCCTGCTGCTCCTAGGTGGAGACCTGGCCAGGCGGCTCTGGTTCCTGGCCAATCGGAGCTGCAGAGCCAGCGTGTGGGGTGGGGCGGGGGCAGTGCACGGAGCCCCCGTGGCCATTCCTCTGCTTAGGAGCAGCACGGACACATCGTTGCTTCTGGGAAGCCACGCAGACCCAGGTAGGGAGCCTGCCAGCCCTGCGCCAACTGGACTTTTAATGGATATCAGAAATGCCAGTTTCTAGAGCTTTCCAGTTGGTAAAGTGCCAGATAACATAGCTTTCACTGTACTTCTGATATTTGATGGTTACAGTTGACATTTAAAAAAAAATCTGTTCAGTACATGGACCAAATTTATAAACGCCTTTTCAGGATCCTTTGGATTGCAGCTGAATTGCTAAAGCACTGGAAGACAATACTCTTGAAGATGGAGGACCAGATTCACTGCTGCATCTAGCCTTTGCAGAAGAGATGGGAGACATCAGGGAGATGCTTCTAACTTCCAAATTTGCTGCCCCATACTAGGCGTAGATCTGAGAAGTCTGGTGGCTGTTCTAACATACACCAGTGGACAATGGCCTCTAAGGGACCACCTGCCAGCATGGGATTGCTGGAGTGCATCATGCTGTGGCCACTCTTCCTTCGCACTCCCACCAGGGCCTCCACACTAGGGGCTCTGGAGAGGGAGGTGTAGGAGCTGGCCCCACAACTACTGGGGAGATCCTCACCAGAGATTTTGCAGTCAGTCTCTACTTGTGCTGCATGAGTGGTGCAAAGGGTATGAGGTGGGGCAGAAAATCTGTGTCTGAGTCTTCAAATCAACCCAGTGAGGGCTGGGCAAGATCTGGGCCCAAGAATTATGTAGGCTACATCACTAAATGTATCACTAAACATATGCCCTTATCTCAGGGGAAAAGATAGGAATGAGGTCTCCTTGACCCCTTAGAAAAGTGAATCAATGCTTTGGGCTCTTCACCCTTTGAGAAAAAGGGACAGTGACACATTTTCTCTTCTCGATTTTCTTTACTCCAGAAAATTACTGAAGAGATTAAGAATACAAGAACTGGTATCTTCAGAAGCACTGGATGATCTACATTGTTGTTTGTCTCTTCCTTTTGTAACTATATACAGGTCTCAACAAGGTCAATTGCAAGATCATTGTTTGCAATTCTGACACCCTCCAAATGTGACAACACAGCAGAGGGTTAAGCCTATTTGTTATTTAAGGTGGCTCACCTATACCTTTGACAAATCCTCACTGAGAACTTGCACTTGATAAAGTTGCTCAGACCAGTTTTTCAGTATTGGGAAGAAGCCAGAAATATGGGTAAAATATAATGGAAGTACAAATAAAAACCTAGCAATGCAGGTCCTAAATAATCAAATGTTTCAAAGCAGTGGTGTATTAAGTAAGTTGCAATAGATTGCTTTTGTGATACAGCATGGCCAGAGAGCAACAGGAGAGTGTTAGAAGGGAGCCTTATTCCCTGTAGAGGGAAGAAAGTTTGCTGTAGATTAATTAAAGCACCTGAAGCCAATTAGAGCACCTGAAGCCAGTCACCTGATAACCTCCCCCTGCTTCAATCAGACAAGAGGAAGAGTTGAAACAGAGTGGATTGGCGTTGGAGCAAAGAGCAGTTTGGAGGAGTTGAAACAGAGTGGATTGGTGTTGGAGCAGAGAGCAGTTTGGCTTGGATGCAGAGTAGGGTACTGTCAAGGTTCCTTCCCCACTCTGAACTCTAGGGTACAGATGTGGGGACCTGCTTGAAAACCTCCTAAGCTTACTTTTACCAGCTTAGGTTAAAACTTCCCCAAGGTACAAACTATTTTACCTTTTGCCCTTGGACTTTCGCTGCCACCACCAAACGTCTAACACTGATCACTGGGAACGAGTCTGTTTGAAAATGTCTTTCCCCCCAAAATCCTCCCAAATCTTACACCCCCTTTCCTGGGGAAGGTTTGATAAAAATCCTCACCAATTTACATAGGTGACCCCAGACCCAAACCCTTGGATCTTAAGAACAATAAAAAAACATTCAGTTTCTTAAAAGAAGAATTTTAATAGAAGAAAAAGTAAAAAGAATCACCTCTGTAAAATCAGGATGGTAAATACCTTACAGGGTAATTAGATTCAAACATAGAGAATCCCTCTAGGCAAAACCTTAAGTTACAAAAAGACACAAAAACAGGAATATCCATTCCGTTCAGCACAGCTTATTTTCTCAGCCATTTAAAGAAATCCGAATCTAGCGCATATCTAGCTAGATTACTTACTAAGTTCTAAGATTCCATTCCTGTTCTGTCCCCGGCAAAGGCATCACACAGACAGAGAGAGAGAGGCTTTGTTTCTCCCTCCCCCCAGCTTTTGAAAGTATCTTGTCTCCTCATTGGTCATTTTGGTCAGGTGCCAGCGAGGTTATCCTAGCTTCTTAACCCCTTACAGGTGAAAGGGTTTTTCCTCTGGCCAGGAGGGATTTTAAAGGTGTTTACCCTTCCCTTTATATTTATGACAGGTACATAAGTCTTTCATTAATTTTGACATGAAAGGGGTTCCTTGGTCTGTCAGGATCTCCTTAGGGATGCCCACTCTGGCAAAAACCTGGAGTAGTTCTTTTGCTATTGCCTTGGATGTGGGGTTTCTTAAAGGAATGGCTTCTGGATACCGCACGGCATAGTCAAGGATGACTAGTACGTTTCGGTGGCCCTGTGCCGATCTTTCCAGTGGGCTCACTATGTCCATGGCTATCCTCTCGAAAGGGACTTCAATAATAGGCAAAGGTACTTATGGGCCCACAAGTGAGGTCGGGGGCTATGCAACTGGTATTTAGGGCAGGAGGCACAATAGCGCTGGACCTCTGCACATATTCCTGGCTAATAAAACCTTCTTCGGACTCTATCCAGCGTCTTGTCTACTCCTAGATGTCCCCTAAATAGATGACTGTGAGCTAACTCTAGTACTTCCCTTGTGTGTTTCCATGGGACTAAGAGTTGCTCTACTTCTTCCCCTCATATTTGCGCTATCCTGTACAACAGATCACGTTTGAGCACATAATATGGCCTTGGGCCTTTGGTCTTTCCTTCCACAGGTACGCTATTTATTTCCACTACCTCCTCCCTCACATTCACATATAGCGGGTCATTGGCTTGGTCCTGCCCTGTCATAAATACAAAGGGAAGGGTAACCACCTTTCTGTATACAGTGCTATAAAATCCCTCCTGGCCAGAGGCAAAACCCTTTCACCTGTAAAGGGTTAAGAAGCTAAGGTAACCTTGCTGACACCTGACCCAAAATGACCAACGAGGGGACAAAATACTTTCAAATCTGGATGGGTAGGGGAACAAAGGGCTCTGTCTGTCTGTGTGATGCTTTTGCTGGGAACAGATCAGGAATGCAACCTTACAACTCCTGTTAAGATACTAAGTAATCTAGCTAGAACATGCGTTAGATTTCCTTTTGTTTAATGGCTGGTAAAATAAGCTGTGCTGGATAGAATGTATATTCCTGTTTTTGTGTCTTTTTGTAACTTAAGGTTTTTGCCTAGAGGGATTCTCTATGTTTTGAATCTGAGTACCCTGTAAGGTATTTATCATCCTGATTTTACAGAGGTGATTCTTTTACCTTTTCTTTAATTAAAACTCTTCTTTTAAGAACCTGATTGATTTTTCATTGTTCTTAAGAGCTAAGGGTTTGGGTCTGTGTTCACCTGTACCAATTGGTGAGGATTATTATCAAGCCTTCCCCAGGAAAGGGGGTGTAGGGCTTGGAGGGATATTTTGGGGGAAGACATCTCCAAGTGGTCTCTTTCCCTGTTCTTTGTTTAAAACGCTTGGTGGTTGCAGCATACGGTTCAAGGATAAGGCAAAGTTTGTACCTTGGGGAAGTTTTTAACCGAAGCTGGTAAGAATAAGCTTAGAGGGTCTTTCATGCAGGTCCCCACATCTGTACCCTAGAGTTCAGAGTGGGGAAGGAACCTTGACATGCCCGAAATTCTCATGTGCAGTACCGATCTGACCTAATTCCAGGGGGCCTGTTTCTACTCCGCCCCCTGTGTTGCCCCTATTTGGGCTAGGAACCGCCTCCCAGTCCTCACTGGCCTGAATTATCTCCTGGCCTCCTGAACAGGTTCTCCTACCAACAAGGGAGGTTTTCTGGTTCTCTGCTAGAATTCTGGTCCCTAATCTTTTATCTGCCCTCCTTTCCCACCTAGACTTTCGGGGTTTTCCAGGGGATGAGAATAACTCTGGGGCAAATTCGGCAAACATTGCGGTGAAGCTATCTGTAGGTGCCTCCATCTCAGCCCGGGGGTTGCTACCCTCCCCTGGTTCTATTGCGGGGAGTAAGCTCTTAAACCTGGGGACGTCCCTACCAATTAAGACAGGGTAGGGGAGCCTGGGGACCTGCCTGCAGTCACCCTGGGAGTATTCCCCTGGATCTCAATCTGTACCGGGATTGTGGGGTAGAAATTTATGGTACTATGTACGCACGTTACCCCTGTGTTTTTGGCCTGGGTTAGTTGGTCTTGCCCCACCAACTTCCCCGAGACCAGCGTGACAGCACTCCCAGAATCTACTAATGCTATGATCTGAATACCATTCATTTTTACTGATCTTGTATACCCATGCGAGGTCATTGTGACCCCTACTAGGCTGATTAGGCTACATTGCTCCTCGTGATCCCACAGATTACATTGTATAGGCTCTTCCCTGTTGGGGCACTGGGCTGATGTATGCCCCAATTCCCCACACTCATAACACCTCCCCGTATTCTGGTTGCCGCCCTCTGCCTGGGGCTATTTGGCCAGCCCCCCCAGCCGTCTCTTTCCAAACCCCCAGGTCCCTTCTTGGCCTCGGGCCATTCCTTGGTGTCTTTCCTCCCAGTTATGGTTCTCCTGGAGTTCTCGACAGTCCGGGGCCTTGGGTTTGGGACTGGCTTCCTAGTTTGCCGTGTCTCACCCCCTGGGGTCTGGAACAGTTCGCGGGCTGCCAGCTGTCTTTCCACAAGGGAGACCAACTCATCCTAGGTGGAGGGGTCATTCTGGCCAACCCAAGCCCTGAGGCCTATTGGTAGCCCCCTCATATACCGGTCCAGTACCAGGAGCTCCATCATCTTCTCAGAGCTGAGGGCCTCAGGGTGCAGCCATTTCCGGGTCAGGTGGATCAGTTCAAACAATTGCGATCGGGGTGTCTTGTCCTCTGTGTACTGTCACTCATGGAACCTGTGGGCTTGCAATGCTGTTGTTACTCCAGATCTGGCCAGGATCTCTGCCTTCAGCTGTGGGTAATTTGCTGCAGTCTCCGCGGCCATATTGTAATAGACCTTCTGGGCCTCCCCACACAGGAACGGGGCGAGGATACCAAACCACTGGTCTAAAGGCCAGCCTCCCTCAGGGCTGCTCTTTCAAAAGCCAGGAGGTATGCCTCCACATCATCCTCCCATGTCATTTTCTGTAGGCAGTGGCTGTCCTGTACGGTCCGGGTCCCATCGCAGTTGTGGTTCAGCTCCCTAAGGGCCTTCATCTGGTTCACCAGCTCTTGCAGCAGGGCTCGGTCCTGGGCAGCCTGACTCATCAACAGACGATTAGTCTCCTGCTGCATCCGAGTCACCTCCTGTTGGGTGCTTGCTTGGATCCGGGTAGCCTCCTGCTGGGCTGCGGTAGCTTGTATTAGGGCCTTGACCATGTTGTCCATCTTAGGGATGGGAGGGTTTTGGCTAACCCTGGTTTAAGTCTCAGCTCATAGATACCACCGCTGACACCATGTGTGGCAAACTGCCGGCACTACTATGATGGGTCTCGTGCTTTCTCTTCTTGGGGGTGGGGGGTTCAGGGCACTGTTTCTTGCCCCTGAACTGGGGTATTAACTGCCCCACTAGTGTCCTAGAGGAGGTGAGTGGAGAGGGAGGGACCCAGGCCCATACGGACCTCAGTCTACCATCCACAAACAGATGGACTGGTCGAGCGGTTTAACCGTACCCTTAAAAGTATGATCCGGAAGGTGGTAGCACAGGACGGAAAAGACTGGGATACCCTTCTACCATATCTAACGTTTGCTATATGGGAAGTCCCGCAGGTGTCCACTGGTTTCTCTCCCTTTGAACTACTATACGGATGCCACCCGCGCGAAATGTTAGATATTGCCAAGGAAGATTGGGAAGAACAACCCAACCCAAGAAAGAATGTCATTGAGCATGTGACACAGATGAGAGAGTGAATAACTTGAGTAACCCCTATAGTATGAGAACATTTGGAAAAAGCACAAGAGGCCCATATTACAACCGTCGGGCGAAAGTATGGAGATTTCAGCCGGGGGAATGGGTAATGGTGCTAGTGCTGATAGCAGAAAGCAAACTCCTAACCAGCTGGCATGGACCATATGAGATAGTTGAAGCCATTGGGGAGGTGGACTATAAGGTCAGACAACCCCAGACCACCGAAGGCCGGAGCAAATCTACCACATCAACCTACTGAAGCCCTGGTGTGACCGAGAGACGTGCCTGGTCATTCGGGGAGCTCCATCCCAGACAGATGACCCACAGGGGCAGGTGAAGATATCTCCTGAGTTAACTCCAGAACAATGAACAGAAGTCATTGATATGATCCAATGGAACCAGGACGTGTTCTGTACACAGCTGGGCCGTACGACACTGGTCCAACATCATATTGTCACCAGTCCCGGAGTAAGGGTGATGATAAGACCGTACCGAATACTGGAAGCTAAAAGGGAAGAAATTAGGACAGAAGTGAAGAAGATGCTGGAACTTGGGTTATTTAAGAATCCCACAGCCAGTGGTCCAGGCCTATCGTCCGAGTCCCCAAGCCTGACAGCACTCTGAGGTTGTGCAATGACTTCCGGAAGTTGAATGAAGTATCCCAATTTGATGCCTATCTGATACCACGCATTGACGAGCTAGTTGATCAGTTAGGCAAGGCCCGATACCTAACCACTCTGGACCTGACCAAAGGATATTGGCAAATTCCCCTGGCCGAGAATGCCAAGGAAAAGACTGCCTTCTCTACATCCGATGGCCTGTTCCAATACACTGTCCTCCCTTTTGGACTCCATGGCCCCCTGCAATATTCCAATGACTTATGGACAAATTGCTGCCACCCCATGCCAAGTATGCTGCCGCCTATCTAGATGACATAAGTCATCCATAGCCCTGACTGGGAAATGCACCTAGGAAAAGTAGAAGCGGTGCTAGATGCCCTGCGGAAGGCCATCCTCACTGCCAACCCTCTCAAGTGCGTGATAGGACTAGCTGAGGCCAGATACCTCGGGTATGTAGTTGGGAGGGGTTTGGTGAAACCCCAATGGAACAAAGTGGAGGCGATACAAGGTTGGCCTCGACCAGTCCGCAAAAAGCAGGTCAGAGCATGTCAAGTGATAGCAGGATACTACCAGAGATTCATCCCTCATTTAGCCACAAGAGCAGGGCCATTGACGGATTTGATAAAGGCTCGAGGCCCCGAGATAATAAAGTGGACTGATGCGGCAGAAGGAGCATTTGCAGATTTAAGGACAGCCCTTTGCTGCCATCCAGTACTCATAGCCCCAGACTTCGAGAAGGAATTCGTCCGACAAACAGATGCCTTGGAGGTAGGGCTAGGAGCCATCCTTTCGCAGATGGTAGGGGAGGAGGAACACCCAATCTCGTACCTCAGCCTGAAACTCCTCCCCAGGGAACAAAAGTACGCCGTCGTTGAAAAGGAATGTCTGGTAGTAAAATGGGCTATGGAGACTCTCTGTAACTACCTAGGGGGAGGCGGTTTACCCTCGTGACAGACCACGCCCCTCTCCAGTGGATGCACAGAAACAAGGAGAAGAACACAAGCATGACTAGATGGTTCCTATCCCTGCAGCTCTTCCATTTCCGGGTACAGCATAGGCCCGGAAGCCAACATGGCAATGCTGATGACCTATCACGACAGCACTGCCTCTCGTCCCAAGTAGCCCAACCCCATGGTGTTGAGCGGGGGTGGGGCGATGGGGGGAAGATATGTGATACAGCATGGCCAGAGGGCAACAGGAGAGTGTCAGAAGGGAGCCTTGTTCCCTGTAGAGGGAAGAAAGTTTGCTATAGATTAATTAAAGCACCTGAAGCCAGTCACCTGATAAACCCCCCCTGCTTCAATCAGATAAGAGGAGGAGTTGAAGCAGAGTGGTTTGGTGTTGGAGCAGAGAGCAGTTTGGAGGGAAGCAGAGGAGAGTTTGGATAAGTGCTGCGGTAGGCTAAGAAGACCAAGACCCTAGGTAAAGGGACACCTGGTTTGTGCAGAGGGAGGGCAGGAAGCCCCGCAAGCTGAAGGGCAGGAGAGGGAAGTAGTCCAGGGGAAGGAACCGCTAGTTCAAGCAGTTTACTGCTATCCCTAGGGCCCCTGGGCTGGGACCCGGAGTACAGGGCGGGCCCGGGTCCCTCCCTCTCCACTCCCCTCCTCCAGGACACTAGTGGGGCAGTTAATACCCCCCAGTTCAGGGGCAAGAAACGGTGCCCTGAACCCCCCCACAAGAAGACAAAGCGCAAGACCCATCATAGTAGTGCTGGCAATTTGCCACACTGTATTTTAAGACACTTGGTGAAAATAAATGCTTATCAATTTTTTAAAAATGTGGAGGATAAAATGTGCCAAGATATGGTAGCTTTATCATCCTATTTACTGTTTTCAGGCAGTTAAACACAGGAAGATACCATATCAAAGGAGTTGCAGAAAAAAATCTAGCGTATGAACTATAATTTACTTTCTATCAATATATTCCATTCTGATTGCTTCTTCTTAGCATCCAGAGGTTCAAATTGCCCCCAAAGACTTGTTTAGACTAGGGAAAAAGTGCCTTTTCCCATCAAGTTAGCTTGCTTGAGCTATTTTATCTCAATTGAAAACCCCACTTAATAGCGTCCACTCACTCTGTCTTCTTTTCTCTCCATGTGTCCTTTATTAAATATTGGCTTATTTGAGAACATCTAAAAAAAAAGATTAGTTTAAAAAAAACTATCAACTTTTCCATTCTAAGGTTATGCTACTGCTGTCAGTATAGACCAATATGAGATTGACTCACTAATGACTCTACTGCATGTTAATTGTTAGTGGTATGGAATCTGCAGCAATTAGCTATTCATTCTGCCGCTTGGTTTTTTGGCATTGTGCCTTCCATTTCTCCCCTCCAATTTTTTTAGACTTCTGTAAGTCTTCTAGTTTTGAACTATTGGACTGGAACCTGCAAATGGGGCTAAAATGCTCTTTATATTAACACCAGTTGTTCTGCAATAGTGTTTCCATCAATCTTATTGAGCTTTTTTGTATGAATCTGATTTATAGCTGCTGATAGGCAAAAGAAATATGTTAATTAATTTAAAAAATGAATTGTATCACTGTGTATGAAGGACTAATTTGTTTATTCAAATATAATAAACAGTTCAGTTCCTGTTTTTGAGGAGGTGGCCTTCAATAAATGTATGGGTGGTCACTTGTTGACTACTTTTGAAAACGCAGATTAAAGACTTTGGTTACAGACTACAGTGCACATTCCTGAGATCATCCAAGCTTACAACCTTCACTTCAAGATACTCCTCACTGCTGCTACTATCCATTGAAACTTGACTGAACACATTAACAGTTAACTAGTTTTAACAGGAATTCTCCTCTGACCCAGGCATGCACATCACCCACACAAAAAACCTTGAATAAGCTCAGTCTGTATTCAGGATACTGCAAACAGCATCTGTTCAGTCACTGGATAACACCATCAAGTGTAGTGTCAGACATGCTAAAATCATATATTACCACGTCATGAATTAGACATGAAATTCACCTACTAAAGAAGGCCCCTGCAAGGTCCTTTGCACTGGAGACCTGCATTATATGTGTCTTAAGTAGTGCAAAAGGCTCAGATGGTATCACTGTACAGGCTGAATTTCACTCATTCAGGGAGCCTTCTGTTGTAATACAGATAACTTTGGGAAGCCCTGAAATGCAAAGCAACTGTTTTAACATTTCTTGTCTAAGGGGCACACACTTTTCTTACTCCCACATTTAATTCCCATTATTAATGAGAATTTTCGGTGTATACTGAGGGCAGTCTATGGCCACACTGTCATACTTGGGCAAACAAATACTGGACGTCCCTTCCAAAAACCCTATATAGATTTGAAAATGAGGAAAAATAAATGTAAAAGAAGAGAATGCCAAACAGCTAATTTCCAGCCACAAAACTTAGTTATCAGACCATATTTCCAAGTACTGGTAGTTTGCTGAATATGATGACATTTCCTATGGGGTAAGGTTACTTATTCAAAACAGCAATAAAAACAGCTCTAGTGAACTTTTAGTACTAAAAAATGCTTAATTAAAAGCTCCTTGGAATGCATTATGCCAGGGAAGGCCTAATTCTCTTGTATGTCTCAAGAATCTTTTCTTTTGTTGGCACTATAACTTTACAAGATAAATCTGTAACACATTTTTTTAGTATCTTTTTTCAGCTTCAAATGTACACATTTTACCATATAATCATACATAACAAAAATTAAACACTTCCCCACTATACTTACAACAGAACCACCTTTAACATGAGTTGAGATCAACAACATGGCAACAAAACACAAAACTGTGAATGAGTACAAAAGCTATTTTATAATAACTACAGGTATACTTAATTATTTTTTAACTCCATAATTTGAAAATCCCTACTGTATTTTTAGTTAGGTTAAAATATAAACTAAAAGGTACAGCATGACTCTTAAGCATGTAAGGTGTTTGCTCAGGTTGACATTTATTACCAAATTATGGCAAATATTTTTCTTTGTTTTCTTTCCAAAGCAATGATTTTCTGGTTAATAGGGAAAGAAAATATATAATAGATGATCTCAGAGTGACTATACGACAGCCACTTAAGCTCTTCTTGACAACAATAACTTCATGACTATTCATCCTATGTGTGGGCTGTATATTGCTGCCCCAAATTCAGGCCACCTATGTCATGTATGTGTACTTGGTGGGAAGGGGGAAGATGTGTCCAAGTGGGGCAAAAATGTTGCACCCTTCTGTGGATTCTCTCAGGTCTGCACAGTTCCTGATTTGCAGGTTTTCCATACATCTGATTTTCAACTGTCAAATATAATGAAGGCACACAGCCTCTTAGGAAATCTGCTGCTAGGGGAAAACTACTTTTCCTCTCCCTAATGGATTGCTACGAATTCCTGTACTTTTGTTTTGCTTATTTTTAATCATGAATTTGACTGAATAAGCAGTTTGAGGAACTGAAGGCATTTATGAAGGGACTTTACTTTGTACTGTGTCTCTAAAATCAATAACCAGGCCTTTTTTCTAAAAGAAGTTTTTTTCTTTACCAAAAAAGGTCTTTGTTGGTTGGAAGGACTTTAGAACTGAGCTTGACCATAGTCAGTTCTTTTTAAAATATGGGCCTCTTGGCCCCATTTCTCAAGTTACCTCATTTCTTGCAAGATTATTCCTGCCCTTAGCAGAAGTAATCCTTACAAGAGGCTGTTGTGACAGGCCAATTACAGCTGGAAGATTGGCCCATACTGACATGGCTTTGGCTTCCAGTGAGACTTAGGCTTCCATGCACTCAAGTCACTTCTGAAAATGGAATTTAGTATCTTAAGTATCTTAAGCACTTTTGAAAATGTTACCCTGTATCTATAAATATGAAAAAGTATAATTTGTTTAGTATTTCAAAATAATCAGTGGTCTAAATCTGCAAGCCCTCCGTCAGCTGGAACTCACTTTAGTCAATTGGGAGTTCCGCATGTAGAGCTTTTATAGAAATGGAGGCAAAAAGGAACCATTTGAAGTGAACCAAATAAAAATATTTGTTTTGGCTCTATGAAGGAGTTATTGTAGTTCCTTGCTGGAGGGTAGAAGATTATACCATGATGGTATATTAATTTCACAGCAAAGGGAGGAGGATTCTCCAAAGATGCTTTGAACATGCTTTAGAAATGCTAAATCACTACTGTCATTAAAAGGCCATTCCTGTTCACTGATGTCAATAAAAGGGTATTACAACAATTTTTATTACCTTTTCACCATGTAAGTGAGCAAGTATAGTCTTTTACTGATGTCAGCAGAAAAGTGTAATAACTCTTACTAGAACAACAACAGCATTACAGTTAAGGTTGTCAACTTTTCCAATTAAGAGGTCAGTATGAATGCTTTATTCATGTAACAGTGGTCAAATGTTAATCTTTAACTGCTTGATAGTGCCCCTTTAATAAATAATAAAATATTTCATAAATGGCTTCTTAATATAGGAAAAATTATACCAGTGGTATGGCCAGCTAAACAGGCATGGGATGAACATGACTAAGAGTGAGGTAATGTGGGTCAGCAGAAGTGCCACAGGGAAACTGGATGTAGAGATTAATGGAGCATGTCTACACCAAACTGATCTGTTCAAGTACTCTGGTGGCTGGTTTATGGAAGATAGTGAGCTTGAATGTGAGACAGTCCAGACTGGGGAGTGCTGGAATAGTGCTGAATAACACCTCAGGTGTTGTGTATGACACTGAGACTGAAAGCCCAACCGTATAATACAATGGTGCACCCCACCA